>NW_012133858.1:16032037-16032361 GCF_000956105.1 Propithecus coquereli | reverse complement strand
TGGGGTAGAGGTAGGGGAGGTGAGAAACAGAGATGAATTGGATACAGTCCAGTCCTTCAAGAGTTTAGCCTAGATGGCAGAGAGACCACCACACATGAATAACTTTAATACAAGATAGAAAATGAATATGTTGTAGCCGTCTCTGGGCTGACGAGGTGGGAAGTAAGAAAGCATCCCTATTAGAATCACTTCATCAGCTTTTTGAAGATATGCTGAACTCCTCCTCTCATAAACTTCTTATTCAGAATGATTTTATTTCTTTGTTACTTTTTTAGTTAAGTGGTGGATGGGCAGGTGTGAGGAGCCTCAAGTCTCATTCTCTTT
>NW_012133858.1:16023474-16030047 GCF_000956105.1 Propithecus coquereli | reverse complement strand
TTTCCTCACCACTTATCTTAATTCTATAAGCTGGCCTCTTCACTGTCCTATATTGAAATCATATATCTCCCTGTGTATGGCAATATTATTCTCCCATTTGATGAACAAATGAAAAATCTGACTTGTTTTTAAAGTTTAGTTCAAATTCTAAATCTTTGTACAAAAAAAGGAAACCTTTCTTAGAGAGAGATGCTCTCTTCTTTTCAACCTTTCTTCTACTTAGACTGCAGATATAATGGTTGGAGCTTCAGCCACCATTTTGTCCTTGAGCTGACCTTGCGAATGGAAGTCACACAGTAGAGCAACAAGAGAGAAGGAACCTGAGTCTCTGGTCTATGGGGCTGTAGCTACTTACCTCAGGCTGCTTATCTCAGATGGCTTTTAGTTTCTTATTGCTGCTCTGACAAATTATCACAAATTTAGAAACTTAAAACAACACAGTTATTTTGTTTATCTTACAGTTCTGTAGACAGAAATCTGACAGAGATCTCACTGGGCTAAGGGTGTTAACAGGTTGCATTCCTTTCTGGAGGCTATAGGGGAAAATACGTTTCCTTGTTTTTTTCAGCTTCTGAAAACTGCCCACATTCCTTGGATCATAGCCTTCTTCTTCAATCTTCAAAGCCAGAAACATAGAGACAATCTTTCTCATACTGCCATCACTCTGGTTCTCTCTTCTGATTCTCTTTTTCACTTTTAAGGACCCTTGGGTTTACCTTGGTCCCATCCAGATGAACCAAGATAATCGCCCTATTTAAAGCCAGTTTATGAACAAACTGAATTCCACCTTCTTCCTTAATTCCCCTTTGCTGAGTAGTCAACATATTCACAGGTTCTAGAGATTGAAACAAGGTCACTTCGGTGAGGCTACCGTGGTGAGAAATAAAACTGTATCTTGTCCAAGCCATTATTTTTCAGGTCTTTGTTGCTCACAGTTAAACATAATCCTAGCTGCTATAATAATGCAATCCTGTAACAGATCTTTGCTGAATAGCCATGGCGGTGCTGTTTGTGGTCTGATAACTGTGGATTATTCTGACACCTACAATCCTGCAGAGGCTGCGAGACCCACCTTGCCCAACACCTGCCCATGTATCCACATGTCCATAGTGAACTGACGTCATTCACCGCCACAGGAGCAAAGACTGTCCACCTCTGCACTGAAAACAACTCCCACTCCCTGACACATGCAGGCTTGCCTCAGCACAGAGAAGGAAACTGAGGCCCAGACTCAAGAAGGGACTTACTCAAGGTCCCATAGCAAGTTCACGGCATTGTCGGGACTAGAACGCAGGTCTTGGAATACCACTCCTGCATCATATTCTGCTTCCTTAGGCCATTCTGGGCTTTTCAAAGAAGGATGTAGTAGACACTTTCACAGCAACGTGGTCCTAGGCACCCCAGTCACAAACCTTGGTACAGGCCGAAAACCACGTTCACCTCTATTACAATGATCCTAATGATGCTAAATGTTTAAAACACCAGCTGGATTTTCTATATTCCCTTTCTAGCTCTAGAATATGTGTGGTAAAGTTCTCTGGTGTGTAGACTACTTAGCTTCTCTGTCCTTCACACCCTCATGCTCTATTTCTCATATTTGTTAAATAAGGACATTTTAGGACTTAAAAACACTTACCAAGATAACACAGACATAAAGAGACCAAGCCAAAGAGGCAGACCTGGGAGTTTATGCATTCTAGTGCCATCTCTGACTTTGCCTTCATTTCTCTGAGTATTAGCATTTCCATCTTAAAAATGGGGCAATAGAACATGTGCCTCAAAATAATAGCAAGGCACAGCTAATAAAACCCATTTTAAAGCACATTACCACCATGCAAAGTGTCATCTAACTGCTAATAATAAAGCATTAAGCAACTAGGAATCATGCTTGCCCCACTAGGCCCTGAGACACACTCCCTAGTAACACCGAGGGAAAGTGAGCAGAACTAGAGCCCAGGTTGTAAAGCCAGAGGAAGACACCCAATGGGGCAGCCAGCCTAGCACAGAAGTGTGCTGGAGAGCTAACGGCTGGGAAGACCTTGGCAGGGCTGCCTGCTGAAACCTCTCACTCTGTTCTTAAAGATCTGATTTCCCAAGTTCTTTTTGGAAACTGTTTATGCATTTCACAACTCAGATAGTTGGAAAGACCTCCCTTATGCAATATAAGTTTGCTTTGCCTCTGTCTTCAGTAGGAATGAAAAAGGCTATTCACACCACCCCCTATATCCCTGTACCTCCGCATCCCCACCCGTACAGCAATATCTTTTCTCATGCCTGATGGCCGGTACTGAGATAGCTTTTCATAGCATCTCCCAGTGCTCCTTGCCCCAATTATTTATAAATGTAGTGGTTGTTTTTGTTGTTGTTGTTTTTATTCAAGGGTTTTATAGTGAGTTAAAATGCTACAGTCAATTTTAGAGCTGGATGGGATCTTTGAGATCACTTCTTCCAAACATCTACAGTTTCCACATGAGAAGGCCGAGGCTCCACTATATATGGTATTGCCAAGGTTACACATTATTGTGTTGAGATAACGATAAAAAAAGGCCTAAGGAATTTTGATAATAATATATTACTAAATAATATTGAACTTATGCTAATTTCTAATTTTTGCATTTGCCACATAATACCTTCTGATATTTATATGGTACACTGATATTTATTTTGAGCATAAGCAGTCATCCTGCTTCTCGTATAATAGCTGTTTACTGTTCTTCTGTCAGAGATATCATTTTTCCTCAATTAAGCATAATCCTGCACATTCATACCAACTTCTTTAATTTAAGGGGTCATACTGAATTCTAATTCTACCTTATTTCCTCTAACAATTATGGAGCAGTTCCTATGAGCCAGACACTGTCACATAAGTACCTCATTTGATCCTCAAAACACCCCTATGTTGAGGGTATTATTATTATCATCTTAGAGATGAAATAAAATGAGGCATGGGGCAGGTCAGTAGCAGACCCAAGATAGTCCATCTGCTGAAGTCTAAGTCTTCTGCTTTGTGCTCATGAAAGCATATGACTTCTCTAATAGTATCAGCTATCCCATCTAATTTTCTTACAGCAATAAGTCAGGGAATCATGCTCCTTTTCCAAGCCCCCCATCATGGATGTAAATATTAAGTAGAATAATTAAACAAAGCTGATCCATACAGATTGTCATATACTCATCAACTTGAAAGTAAATAACTTCAATGCTCCCCAAAATGCAGGTCGATGAGAAGAAAGTATGACTTTTCCTTTCTATATATGGCCACAGATGTGCAAGCAAGGCAGGAAATGATGAAAGCAGACAGAAAAGTCTGAATGGAGAAGGGGTGCTCATTTCTAAGGGGGATCAAGAAAGATGTCATGGAGAAGAGGCAAGTGCCCAGGCTTCCATGAATGGTAGGGTTCAAAAGGGAAGATGTTTGGGGAAAGGCGGGTGAGCCAGAGGTTAAGGACAGGGGCCCAGAAGGAGGGAGGGTTTGGGGAAAGGGGTGAAATGAGAAATACCTGAAGGAATTGGGAATAATTAGCTGGAAACAGATAATTCTGTGTTTCCATGTGTCTGAAGGGTGATCAAAGCAAAGGTAAATGAGAACTGTTCTGTGAAAGTAAGATTCCAAAAGGTCAGATAATTGGACCTAAAGTCACAGAGTGCATCAGTGGGCAGAGAGCCAGCACTGTGGGAGAGAATGAAGCACAGGCCTCTCTAAAAATTAGACCTGCTCATCAATGGCATAGTCTTTTCCTTGGGGAGATGAGAAACCGATCAGGAAAAATATTCAGGAGTAGACCTGGAGACCTCAACCCCATGGGCTAGGTTTCAGAATGTGTTTCTGCATTTTGTGGGTTCTGTCTGAGATGAACTCCAAGGACTCTTCCATTTCTGAATTTCTAAGATTCCAAAAGTTTACCCCAAGAGAGACTGGATCTCCTTGGCTGGATGGCTGATCCTGTGCCAACAATGCTCAGTCTCCACATGGAAGGGACAATTTTCAAAGCATCTTCCAACAGTGAGATTTCAGTGATTTGTGTTAAACTACACTGAGGGAGGGCTTTTTTGTAGCTTATATTTTTTTATCCCCCATAAAATTCTTCAGGAAAAATCTTATCCTTCTTCCAATACTTTATTAGTTAGTGTTCACTTTCCTACATTTTTCTGATTGTTGCCCTATAGGTAAATTTTATGCTAAACATATTTGATTTGTTGTATTTTGCTTGGATATACTCTGGGCAAATGTGCATTAAGTGTTTAAACAACCACACATAATCTTTGAACTTTTGTCGCCTTTTTAATAGCTTTTGTGACATATGCATGACCTTGTTTAATCCTCGTGCAAGGTGGTGATGTAGACATTGCCATCACTAACCTTAGAATGAGGAGAGCAGGCTCACTGCAGGGTACAGCGAGTCTGAGGTCTGCTCCTGTGGGCCTCACCACCCACTGTCAGCCTCCCATGGTGACTCGGGGCACTGTAGCATCGCCACAATTGTTAGAGGAAGAAGCTAAGACATGGACGGGTCAATGGATTGGGCCCAAGGTTACAGAGTCTGTTTGTAACAGGGCTGGATTAGCTTTGAATATGTGGCCACAGAATCTTTACTTTTTGAAAATCACCTTTAAGGCACCCCAAGTCATGCATCTAGGAAGATCTGGAAGACATCACAGAATGACTTGTCCAAGCTTCTCACTGCAGTCACTGAGCTCCCAATCTGTCACTCTGAGCATTACAATAGATTTTTTACCATTAATAATAAGCGAAAGAATGAAAGCCAAGATTCACTTCTCAAGAACATCCGTGCTTCTTACCTGCGCATCACACCTTGCTGACATCATCTTCCTAAACATCTCACTTACAGTTTTTTGTCCCTCAAGTGAATATTGGGTAAACTTCTGCAATAAGAATAATAAGGAAAGTCAGTTATATTAAAGTCACTAAAAACTAAAGAAAACAAACAAATTCTCCCTTCTAATCCCTTCTCTAAGATCTCCCAGGCATCTATGTTTCAACAGAGTGACCCACTTCTGTGCCTTAAAAATACCCTGACTTTCCCACTTACAATCATTTATTCACATCATTATCTCAGTGTGGAATGCCCCCTTTCCCCATCCTTCATATATCAAGATTTACTCATCTTCTAAGGGCCAGTTCACATGTCACTCTCTATGAAGCCTTTCCTAATTTTCCCAGTCAGGATGAATCCTTTCTTTCTCCAGCTCTTGTTTCATTATGTCTTGTAAAGTGGATTTGTTTTTATTGCTTGTCTTTACCCTACACTAGACTCTGACTTCTTAAGGACCCAAATCAAGTGGAATTCACGTGGGCTGGGTGCACAGGCTCACAGTATGCACTTGGCATATGTTTATTGAATGAATAAAATTAACATCAAATGCCATTTCCCCTTCTTCCTTTTCTTATCAGACATTCAAAGATATTCAAAGTCTCAAGTGTCTTCCTGCTTACAATCTGTACCTCCTTTTCTACAAATATTCCATAAAGGGTAAGCAAGCTGCTACTGTTATGAAACATTTGCCAGGGATTGCTAGAAATGGTGCACAGTTCACTAGTTCTATTAAATCATAAGGGTTTCCTTTCTTTTTTTTCTTTTCTTAAATTACAATTCGGCATAATCTTTTCTCTCCTGTTAAGCAATAAGGAGAATGCTCACAAATCAGAAATCACTGAATATCAGAGCCAGAAGAGAGAATCTAGTAATCCAGCCCCTCTTCCTTTTATTAAGCAACAGGGAAATTGAGCCTTAGAAAGAGTGAGTTACTTTCTCACAGTCAAATAGCAAGTTTCTAATGCGCTGAGACAAGGTTGAGGTCTCTGATCTTTTCAGGCTGGTGCTTGTTCCCATCCTGGTAATTTGTTATAGGGTTTAATTTCTAAAATGATGCTTGGCCCCAGCCCCTACTTCCTTCCAGCTGTGAATTCCTTTTCTTCATTTAAGCACTGGGCATCATAGCTTTCTGACACAGGCACCCTCAGTTACCTGATGGTCCCCAGCCCTCAGGGAGCAGGTCTGGCAGGTTTCAGCCTCCTGCTGCCCCTTGTTCTTTGCTGTGGCCATGGCCAAATCAGACACTCTCTCTTCCATGGTCCCACCACCCACACACTCCCCTCACTCCAGCCTCCAGACCTGTGTTTCGGCTCTTCTATTAACAGGGAAGTACTTTCACCACGCTTTAGATGCAGTAAATCATTTGTTCATTGCAACAAACTTATGAGATATATGTCAGTATTGTCCCTCTTTGAGGGTCAGAGAGGCTAAGTCGTTTGCTCAAAACAACATGGCTTGTAAATAGCAGACCTGGAGGAATATGTCATAAGGAATGGAAATAGGAGAGGACCCCAGGTTTTTTGTGCCAAGGAGGTCCCTGAATTTTACATTCATTCCATTCTCTTAGGAGGTGACATCTGTGGTTTCCAAACTCTTTTTTTTTTTCTTGAATACATTTGGGGAAATTAGTTTTTACCCTAGAGAGTCATTTCCCGGGGCAATTAAATATTGGAGAGTTGGGTCTTCTGGTTTGGAAATTTTTTTCTTGTTAAAAATGGCAAACAAAGTCATGATTTTT
>NW_012133858.1:16009120-16013308 GCF_000956105.1 Propithecus coquereli | reverse complement strand
CAATGTACTCTAGCCCAGGTGACAGATCAAGACCCTATCTCAAGAAAAAAAAAGACAAGACCTACATACAAATAATGACCCAAAATGGGCAAGGATGGATGCATGAAAGGTCAAGGAAAGGAAGAATTATATGTTCCTCATTCTAAGGAAAAGTGTTCTTTTAATCTCTCAGTTAAAAAAGAACACTAATTTACGATAATAACAAAACAAAAAGAAAATATGTTTCATTAAATCCATGCCTGTGTCCATGTGATCCTTCAAATGTCACCTCCTACAGTGCAGGGACCCTGATGTCTTTTATTATCTCAATAACACTTAGCATAATACTATGCACACTGAGAAACTTGCCTCTACCCTCAACCTAAATCTTTTTATTCTTATGTTCTGGGCATATAAGAGTACAATTGTGTTACAAAAGATCTTTCAAAATGTCTTAGCTCTGTGACTACCAGATTTCTTCATATGTATCTGTGTTAAAAGGCTTTCCTTCACATTACTAAGGTTGTGGTTTAGTTCCTATATATCGCTTAGACAAGAACTTCCTTGTTACATGAATCCGGAGATCACTCCTCTGGCCAGTTCAGCCCCTCAGAGCCCTGCTCTAAGCCCCCGATTCATTGTTCTCGGAACTAGGCATTTCTGAAAACAAGATGCCATTTTATTTCTGGGGTCAGAGCTCAAATCTTTATTGCCTCTGGTGAGATGATATTCTGTTCTCTTTCCTCCATTTAAGTGTATAACATGCCCTAAAGTATGTGCTAATTAATACATCTGTTTGTCTTATGGAGCAGTTGAAAAGGATCTATTTAAACTGTGATTCACATTTTCTCTTTCAGCCTGTCTGCAGATTTTTGTGCTTGAGGAGCCTGATTGCACTACTGTTTTAAAGAGTCAATTAAAGATTTCATTAAGTGATGCTGGTGTGTTTTAGTGCAGGTAATAGAAATATAAAGCTATACATGGCATTAACAAGCTGGAAGATACAACTGGATTTGATGGCAGAATTTATTTCTTCACCTTTCCAAAATAGTCTTCTGGAGAATAACTACATGTCTTCACTGGAGGCAGGCAGCGGGCGCTCAGTCTGTGCAAAGCACTGTTAGGGTGCAAAGCAATAAGCTGTATACGTGTACTCAGAGAGTTCACTGACAAAGACTTTACGATCATCCCTTTAGAGGAAGAAGGGCTGACTCGTAAGTTTGCCAAGTCTAAACCGAATGGCCTGAGACTGGCCAATCCCATACCTGCTCCCAGGTTTCAAATCTTTGGAAAATGAAATGTAGATGGAGGAAACATTCGTGGTTCAAGCAGATTAGAGCACCTACACATGGGCCAGACTGTTCCTGATATGACCTTGACTGTAGATCCTATCTTTTGTCCAAGCCCATTCTCTCAGTCTGCTACATGAGCTCTAATATTACTTAGATACACAGAGGATTTTTGACTTGCGATGGGGCTACATCCCAAAAACACATGTCAAAACGCCTAACCTGCTGAACATCATAGCTTATCCTAGTGTACCTTAAACATGCTCAGACACTACAGCCCTACATCAGCCCTACAGCTGGGCAAAACCATGTGGCAACACTGTGCGCTGGAGAGTGTGAGTTGTTTACCCTCATGATCGTGTGGCTGACTTCCACTGCCCAGTATGATAAGGGTGTGCCCTACTGCTTTCTATTGAGTGTGTATCACTGTTACACCACCCTGAAGTCAAAAATAATAAGTCAAACCATCCTAAGTCAGGGACTGTTTGTAGCCCCCTCTCACACAAGATAACCAGAGTCTGTTTCTGTTGCTTGCTTGCAGTCAACAATCCTCATTGGTTCTAAAAGAGATGATTCCTCCCTTAGTAAGCTTGATATTAATATAAGCGAATGATTGAAAGACATCCTTTACTTGGTTATGGAGAGATGACTATCATGATATGACTTTCTAACTAATTGCTGTGCAAGAATGGGGCAGGTTGCTGCATAAAAGCAATAAATTCCCAGTTGCTGGAAAAGTTGAAACAAAGAAGAAACAACCATTTGTTAGGAATGTGCTGGAGGGGATTCCTGGACTTGGCAGAATGGACTAGAATCTAGTCAACAGGTTTAATGAAAATGTTTTCTAAGTGCTAGAGATCAATGCTCTTTGTCCAGCTATGCCTCTCAGGTGACTGTGACTCACTGAAGACTCGTGGGCTGGAAGACTAGAGACTTGGGCTGAGCACCAGAGGAAAGGGCTGAGATTAGCCTCTGCCTCTGGTATTGAGACTGAGTTCTTAAATCTATTAATAGATCAATTACACGATTGTGAGAGGCAGCAAGCCCATTCTCAGAGATGAGTGGGAAATCTTCCCATAGCCATTTTGGTCTAATTTGAGGTGCTTTCTTTCCAAGTTGGTTCATTGCACATTGTCAAGCAATACTTTTTCACATAAAGAGCAAAATTTTTCTGTTCCTGGGGTTGGAATCTTTAGTCAGTTAACCCACAAGGTAGCTGGTATTACACATAGACACACAGTTCCCAAGGTAGACTACACTAGTCCAAGATGATGTATGAGTGAGAAAGAGGGTCCAAGAGGCACATTCTCATATCCAGCTCCAAAGGCTGGATGAAGTTATACGGTCATACGCAGACCCCTTTATTAGATTCTTTAACCATCTGTCAGGCTAAGCGCTTCCTTTTAAAGCTGAAAAACCAGAGGCCTGGAAAGACTGTGTCTTGCCTGACATCACATCCTGAGTTGGGGTCTACGCTAGAATAACATCTCGTGACACCTAACTCTGTGCTCTTCCCAGCTGTCTCCCGTCACATTCCCTGTCACCTCCAGCCCCACCTGGCAGGCTGCTATCTTTTCAGCAAAGGCTGAGTAGGGCTCTGCTCGCACCCCCTCAGAGAGGTGTCTGTGATGTTCATCTGTGGGGGAAGCTCTCACAGCAATTACTGCTTATGCCAAAAACACCCTGGGAATAAATAAAGTTCCCTGTTCTAACACCTTCTACTCATACCAAGTATGCACTTGAAAAAAAAAAAAGAGAAAAGAAAGAGTTTAAAAATAAAACTCACAGAGGTAGGGATTCTCTGCTATTGAAAGAAATTCCTTAACACACATTACTCAGGTAATAATTTTTTTTTTTTACTGATTCCATGGTATTTTTTTAGAGCTACAAATCGGGCCTAAGAAAGCAAGTGGTCCAAATTCCTTTATTTACAAGTGGGCAAACTGGAGATCAGAACAGAGAAGTGAGTTTGGTCAACTCAGTGAGCTTTCTGTTGAATTAGAACACTGTTTTCCTTTCACGGGGGCTTCCTGAAGTGGTGAGGGTTTGCATGGATGATGCAGATTAAAGAATACTAAGGCATCATTCTTTTGAACTCCAGTAAAGAAACTGAGCTACTTTCACCAAAGCCTTCCTTTGGGGATGCAGGGGTAAAAGGGGTTGGCTTTAGGCTCAGCTGACCCCTTTTAGAAACATGATTTTGGGCAAGGTAAGCTCTTAGAGCTTTGGCTTACCTGTCTGCAAAATAGAGAAAATAAAACTAGCAGTGTCTTCAATTGTCTGAGGATTAAAGAAATAACTTTCGCAAAGCGACTAGCCCAGTGCCTGGCACAGCCTCAAGGACCAGTAGAAGTTCATTTCTTTTTCTGCTCCTTCCCCACCTCTCTTCTCCCTACCTTGGTATGTGTGAGAGCACTGAAATAGGAAAAACCAAGAGAAATTTATTCTTCTTATTAAAGCCTGTATCCCCAATATGAAAGGCACATGGCCAAGGATATTCAAGACCCCTGAAGACTCTACTATAAATGTTTTTGGTGAAATATCTGCACACATGAAGGACTGATGAGTTTCAAGTGCCAGCCTAATGGGGCAGATCAAATGTTCTTTATGTTCTACAAGAGTCTTGAATAAAGGGTTCTTTAATGTTAGGAGAAACAGTTGCAACAGACCTCCTTTTATTTATTTATTTTTTCAGAGAGTCAATGAAAACAGTAATACTGACTTGAGACCAAGGATCTGAGCTTTTGTAAACTTCCTTACAGGAACCTTACATGTCAGATTATCCGCTCTCTTAATTAGCCCAAGAGACCCATCTGTACTGTTACGGACACCTTCTGGGACAGGAGCTGCCAACTGTATGACAACAATTAGGTTTTTTTTAAAAAGAGCTTTTTTTTTTTTTTTTAACTTGAGTCACAAT
>NW_012133858.1:16007763-16009070 GCF_000956105.1 Propithecus coquereli | reverse complement strand
GTAGAGTACTTGATGGAAAATTCCAGTAGAGAAAGGAAAATTTCTCAAAGAACAGTAAGCAATCGCAAAGAAGAATTTTGAAACAGACAGGACAGGCATTTGGTAACCTATGGTATTTGTTACTGCAAATGCTAGGCCTTGCAGAAATAATAACTTCATAACAAATGAGCATGTTAGTCAGACTTAAGATGGATTTTACACTGGCTTTGGGTATAGACTTTCACAAAGAAACAGTGTTTGATGACCCAGTTGCATTCTGTGATTGGCAGAATGGGCAGAAAAGCTGAAAGGTAGAACAGAACATTGTTGAATTAGAGCTATATATACTAGCTATTAGAGTTTAAACATTCATTCCTCAATTGACGAACATCTGCGTTTCTGAGTTGGAAAATTCAGGAAGAAAGGAAGAAAGGCAAGAAGAAAGGAAGGGAGGAGGGAAGAGAGGAAAGAAGGAAAGGAAGAAAAAAAAAGGAGGAAGAAAGGGAGGGAAGAGAAGAAAATTGCTAAACACTATTTCTCTCTTCACCTCATTAAAAAATTCTCCACTACTATTTTCTTCTAGATTCTATTTTCCACCCATAATACTAACTCTGTTCTCATATACACAAATAAACACATGAAAGTAACTCAGAGAGGGATTAACATGTAGAATTGTCCAAAAAATGTTTAGTGTGTTCATTTAGTTATGTGAGTTGCAGCTTATAAAACACCCGCATGGTGCTGTGTGCCTGGAGATTTCCTCATTCCAAGTTGTGGCAGCACTGCACACCCTCCAGAGGCCAAGCAGAGAAGGTGGCACTGTGGCACAGAGGCACAGGGCTGGCCCTCTGTGAGCTCAGCTCCAGCCTCCCTGCATCCCACAGCAGAGGCACTTTTCCTGGTGGAAGAGATAGAAAGAATAGATCCTCAGTGGAAAACAGGAGGTGAAATGTGTAACCAGCAGAAACACCACACTGGCAGACAAGGGGCTGGGCTGCAGTCTCAGCCACGCCATCTCTCATTTTGCGATCTTAGGCAATCACCCCTCTTCTCAGGAAAGTGAAGAGGCATGGTCAGATGGGGCATGGCCTGAGATTCTCCTCTAACTCCAATATTTTTTTTTTTTTTTGAGACAGAGTCTCTTGTCTTGCCTGGGCTAGAGTGCCGTGGCGTCAGCCTAGCTCACAGCAACCTCAAACTCCTGGGCTCAACGATCCTCCTGCCTCAGCCTCTCAGGTAGCTGCAAGTACAGGCATGTACCACCATGCCCGACTAATTTTTTCTATTTTTAGTTGTTTGGCCAATTTCTTTCTATTTTTAGTAGAGAC
>NW_012133858.1:16003670-16006545 GCF_000956105.1 Propithecus coquereli | reverse complement strand
GGGACTTGGAGGATAAAACACTGAGGTTTGAGTGGTGTGTCTACCAATGAGCTGTATTTTATCAACACAGCTGAACTGAAGTTTTTATTTAGGGTAAATAAAATGTTGAACATAAAAAACCTATAAATGATGAAGTACTGCATAAAAAAATTATTACTCCTACTACTACTGCGACTATATATTGCTACTAAAAATAACAATTACTACTATTAAATCAAGAACATAATCCAGTTGTTTTCAAAGAGTACAGAATAGGAAAGGGAGATCTCCCTTGCCCCAGAAATTGCATTCCTAGGCATTCAGCCCCAAACCACTGCAGCTGTTTTGGTAGCCTGTGTCTCAGAGTTGTTCATCCTGAGCTTACAGACAACTAAATACTGCAGCTTTATCACACATGCTGCTGTCAGCCTAGGTTTTTCCCAGTTCTTGTTATTGTAAAAGTTAAGAAATTTACCTTTGTCTCTGACATTTCATCTTGTTTGTTTTACTCTGTTCAGATACTTTTGGACTATGATTCAGCCATTAAAACCAGTGCTTTCCAATCCTGACTTCATGTCGGAATCATTTTATAAATTTTTTAAAATATTCCTCCTGAGCCCCAGTCTCAAAATTTTGATTCATCTATTTTAGGGTGGGACTCAGGAAGCTGTACCTAAAACAATCATCTTAGGTGATTTTAATCAGTCAGCACACCAAGCTCTATCAGACTCCATTTGGAAATCCAGGCTATATCGCAATCTCCTCTGCTCAGTTTTACCTGAACACTTGATAAACACGATTTTTTTCAGGGAAATGCCTGGAGGTTAAGAAGATATCTACATGAAAGGGCAAGCAAAGGTTCTCACACCTTTTGCATTCTGTTCATGTTGTTCTTTCACGAGTCATTTCCTTGCTTACTCTCTGAAACAATGTAGATACAGCAACGTATAGGTGAGCTTGCCATATGGGTTGGAGACACAGTCTTTCAGAATGCCGTGTTTCTTTTCCTTCAGGCAGGGTCCTGCCTGCTCCTAGCAGAAGTGTGGAATCTGGCCAAAAAAGAACATCCAGACTCAGAGCCCAGAGAAGTCAACTGAGTAGGCATGTAAGTGGAGGCCTATTTACAGCCCCTAATTAGCCAACAACTCATCCTTTCTCTTCACAGGGAAGCCCCAGAGAGACGAATTTACTTGCCAAGTTCTCTCAGTTTTGTCTAAGACGATATGGGAAGATTCTTTCTGGACTAGAAGGATCCCTATGTCTTCCTTGTTCTGTTTCATAATTTGTTCATACAGCACACACACATACTGTGAATATTCTATGTGCCAGGTAAGCATTGTGTAGGGGTCGGGGGAGAAAGAAATGAGATATAGTTCTTTCTCTCATCTCCAAAGTCCAGTAAGACAAGGCCTGGCCAGGTGTGGTAGCTCACGCCTATAATCCTAGCACTTGGGGGAGTCTAAGTGGGAGGATTGCTTGAGGCCAGGGGTTCAAGACCAGCCTGAGCAAGAGTGAGACCCCATCTCTACAAAAAATAGAAAAATTAGCCAGGCATGGTGGTATGTGCCTATAGTCCCATCCACTCCAGAGGCTGAGGCAGGAGGATTGCTGAGCCCCCAAGTTGGAGGTTGCAGTGAGCTCCAATGTACTCTAGCCCAGGTGACAGATCAAGACCCTATCTCAAGAAAAAAAAAGACAAGACCTACATACAAATAATGACCCAAAATGGGCAAGGATGGATGCATGAAAGGTCAAGGAAAGGAAGAATTATATGTTCCTCATTCTAAGGAAAAGTGTTCTTTTAATCTCTCAGTTAAAAAAGAACACTAATTTACGATAATAACAAAACAAAAAGAAAATATGTTTCATTAAATCCATGCCTGTGTCCATGTGATCCTTCAAATGTCACCTCCTACAGTGCAGGGACCCTGATGTCTTTTATTATCTCAATAACACTTAGCATAATACTATGCACACTGAGAAACTTGCCTCTACCCTCAACCTAAATCTTTTTATTCTTATGTTCTGGGCATATAAGAGTACAATTGTGTTACAAAAGATCTTTCAAAATGTCTTAGCTCTGTGACTACCAGATTTCTTCATATGTATCTGTGTTAAAAGGCTTTCCTTCACATTACTAAGGTTGTGGTTTAGTTCCTATATATCGCTTAGACAAGAACTTCCTTGTTACATGAATCCGGAGATCACTCCTCTGGCCAGTTCAGCCCCTCAGAGCCCTGCTCTAAGCCCCCGATTCATTGTTCTCGGAACTAGGCATTTCTGAAAACAAGATGCCATTTTATTTCTGGGGTCAGAGCTCAAATCTTTATTGCCTCTGGTGAGATGATATTCTGTTCTCTTTCCTCCATTTAAGTGTATAACATGCCCTAAAGTATGTGCTAATTAATACATCTGTTTGTCTTATGGAGCAGTTGAAAAGGATCTATTTAAACTGTGATTCACATTTTCTCTTTCAGCCTGTCTGCAGATTTTTGTGCTTGAGGAGCCTGATTGCACTACTGTTTTAAAGAGTCAATTAAAGATTTCATTAAGTGATGCTGGTGTGTTTTAGTGCAGGTAATAGAAATATAAAGCTATACATGGCATTAACAAGCTGGAAGATACAACTGGATTTGATGGCAGAATTTATTTCTTCACCTTTCCAAAATAGTCTTCTGGAGAATAACTACATGTCTTCACTGGAGGCAGGCAGCGGGTGCTCAGTCTGTGCAAAGCACTGTTAGGGTGCAAAGCAATAAGCTGTATACGTGTACTCAGAGAGTTCACTGACAAAGACTTTACGATCATCCCTTTAGAGGAAGAAGGGCTGACTCGTAAGTTTGCCAAGTCTAAACCGAATGGCCTGAGACTGGCCAATCCCATACCTGCTCCCAGG
>NW_012133858.1:15991687-15994365 GCF_000956105.1 Propithecus coquereli | reverse complement strand
TTAAAGTGAGCTAGAGAACAGAAAATATTATTAAGAAAATCATCAGGAAGAGAAAATATATTTACAATTCATTAAGTGGAAGTGAATCATCATAGAGGTCTTCATCCTCATTGTCTTCACATTGAGTAGGCTGAGTAGGAGGGGGAAGAGGAGGGAACAGCCTTGCTGTCTCAGGGGTGGCAGAGACGGAAGAAGTAGAGGAGGTGGGAGGAGAGGCAGGCACACTTGATGTAATTTTTATTGAAAAAGTCCATGTATAAGTGGACACACGGCTCAAACCCATGTTATTCAAGAGTCAATTGTAGTTGAAAGTATTGGTAAAACTATAAACTGGATTCTAAAGGTAAAGACTGTTTTGAATCATTTAAAAAAGTTAATTCACTACTGTTTTGGCCTGTTTTGTACTGCTGAAACAGAATACCTAAGGATGGGTGATTTATAAAGAAAAGAGGTTTTTTTAGCTCACAGTCCTGCAGGTTATACAAGAAGCATGGTGCTGGCATCTGCCTGGCTTCTGGTGAGGGCTTTTGTGCTGGGCCAAAACATGGTGGAAGGTCAAAGGGGAAGCTGACATGTGCAAAGAGGCAAAACCCAAGCGATGTCCTGGCTTTATAACAACCCACTCTCATGGGAACTAATCCATTCTTGCAAGAACTAATTTAATGTCACCAGAGTGAGAACTCACTCAGTACCACGAAAATGGAACCAAGCCATTTTTGAGAGATCCGCCCTTATGACCCGAACATCTCCCACCAGGCCCCACCTCCCAGCCCCACCACACTGGGGATCCAATTTCAACATGAGTTTTCATGGGAACAAACAAACCATATCCAAACCATAGCAATTACAAATTCTGAGTATGTAGTTGCCTCATTCCCACAAAAAGCTAGCATGTCCACAGTGAAAACTCTGTCCCTTGGAACCACCCGTTGCATATTCTTTCTCTGTGGTGAGCTTGCTCCCACACTCTTATAACGGCCACTTTCATTTCAGACTCCTTTTAAATGGCAAGGAAGCTTTAACAGCCCAAATACCTTCACTGAACCCAAGGGCAGATTTTTCTTTCAATGGCATGTACTAGGTGTGTCAGTCTTTGCTATGTAACAAACCAATACAAAACTCAGGGACCTAAAATAGCTATTGATCAGCTCACAGTTCCTTTGGTCAATAATTTTGACTGGGTTCAGCTGGGTGGTCATTCTAATGAAGCCACCCTGGGGCAGTCATGTAACTACAGTCAATTGGCAGGTCAGCTTGGAGCTAATTGCTGCTGTCAGCTAGGCCATGCATTTCCAGCATTTAGCTGGCCAGCTCAGCCTTTTTCACATGGAAGTTGAGACGTGTACACAGCAATAGGGGTTAAGAGCAGTAGCTGCAAGGCTTCTTGAGGCCTCTGCTCAGAAGTTGCAAAATGTCACTTCTGCTATCTTCTATTGGTGAAAGCAGGGCTGGCCCAGATTCAAAGAGCAGATAAGTAGATTCCACCTCTGTATGTGAGGAGTAGCAAAGTCACATTGCAAGGGGAGGGGGTTGTTTACAGAAATGGGTGAGATTATTGTGGCCATCTTTGCAAATATGCTACTGTCCTAACCAATGCCAGCTTTTGCTTAAAGATATTACATTTGATTTTCTTACTCCCTGATATTTAAACCATGTACGGCATTTGAAAGATGCAGTTTGGGAACCAAAATATATACAAGTTGTAAAGAAAGGGAAAATAAATCTGAGTCTTTCATTCATGCTGCCAACTGTATGACAACAATTAGGTTTTTTTTAAAAAGAGCTTTTTTTTTTTTTTTTTAACTTGAGTCACAATCTGCTCTTGCTACTTCCAATTTTTGACCCTACTTCTATACCTCTGTAGTCACAAGGATGCATTTATTCCTTTTTTATGGGTTACTGATGGAAGAGAGCCATTGCTTTTCTAATATTAGGGCATAAGCATTTACACAAGAATATCAAAACATAGGCCATTTCACTCTAAAAATTAACCATGAATCTTGGTTTATGGTGATTACGACAAGTGGGCAATTATATATATTTTTAATAGTACATAATTTACCTGTGGTTGAGCTTTGACTCACGGAGTTACAAGTTCCCAAACATCATTGGCAAGGGTGAAAGATCTGGGTTTAGAATCAGAGAGCCTGTGTTAGAGCTTTGCTCAGGCTGAGTGATCTCAAATGAGTATCTGAGCCCAGGTTTTTCATATGCAGAAAATGGAGATTTAATGGAGTTCTAGAGATGGCGATAAAGAGGTCTAGAAACCTGAATTTGTGTGTGTGCATGTGTGTGTGAAGGAGGGGTGCATTAACTGTACTTTCTGTCTGTGAATGAATAGTATGAGCTATGTAAGTGTCATTTCACACATTTATAGCCAGTGAATGCTTTCTCCAACTGAAATCTTAATTGGATCTTCAACCTTTAAAAATAGATAACATGGAAGGTTGGGGTGATGGCTCACAGATCATATCCAATTCTGTAATGCCAAGTTTGAAAACTCCTGAATTTACGGCCTTGGTCAGCCCTAACAATTTATTGTTTCAAACCATAAGAAATATTGTATATTTGACCCATGAACAACATGGGGGTTAGAGGAACCAACCTCCTGTACAGTCAAAAATCCATGCATAACTTTGATTCCCCCAAAACTTGAGTACAAACAGCCTGCTGTTGAC
>NW_012133858.1:15937599-15991637 GCF_000956105.1 Propithecus coquereli | reverse complement strand
ATAAATGAGGTGCAGGAAGAGTGCTGTGAGCATTCAGAGGGGAAAAGATATTTCTGGCTGGAGAGGTGAGGATCTAGAAAGACTTCACGGAGAAAGAAAAATGTGATTTGTACTTGGGCAGTCGAGACGATGTATGGATACACAGAGCGATCACCTGTGGTTGAATGAATAACAGAGAGTGCCTCTGCCTGTATCTACAAGGTAGTGTTGATTATTGGACTCTGTGCTGTGATCACAACAAAGTCCCAGGAGCAAGCCTCTCTTGATACTTCTTAACTACAACACATTTGAAAGTCAACTCGACAGTCATTGATACGAATTGACATGGAAATTATTCATAAACAGTAAAATTGGAAATAAATGTTAGTTGTTTGTGTGGCAGGTTATATGTTAGGTTATCGTTCACAGTTTACAAGGTATTAACTACGTACCTAATAGATTATCAATAACATTTCCAATGAATGTGTTAAAAGTTGGTCATTTAATTGGAGCTGGAGGTATACGCTGTGAAGAAAGGGGCATTTGCTTCGCTTAGAACTAGTGTGCGGGGGAAATGGAATCGCTGACTGTCAGAGGACAAGCTCCCTCAGAGCTGGGATTGCTGAGTCATGTGGGCCCCTGCGCTGGCGCTGGGAGGAAGGTTAATTGGGGACAGCTGTGGCTGCAGAAGGCGTGCCTCCACTTGAGAAGGTAAACAGTTCACGGAGGAAGCCTCTGGCTTTAACTTGTTCTAGAAAGAAAAAATAACGCTGCAGGGGACTGGATGATGTGGGACAAGAAAGAATCAGATTGAGCACTCTGTACATAACTAAGCATTATTAACCATTATGGTATTTTGACAGAATATCTAAAACATAACAACTGAAGTCCCCAAAAGCCAAAGCCAAACTGGGTTTTATCTTTTTTTTAGAATTATAAAAGGCTAGATTTGGAAGGTGCCTTAGAGAGCTCTTAATCCAAATTCATTTCTTTTAATTTTAGAGCAAACAGTTCTTCTGGAGCTGAGGAAGCAAGTTGCCTGAGGTAGGATAGTAGGTTGGTTTAAACAGAGACACAGCATGTTCTGTTGGTGTTTTGGATTTTTTAAAGAAACATTTAAGTATTTTCTTGATATTTCTATTGACAAAGCTTACAAAGTTATTGATACTTAAGCTTGCTTGTTGTATTAACCAAATGTAAAAGCAATTCTACACAGCTGGTAAAAGAGGAGAGAAGAAATGGCATGACGTTTCCATTCTCTTTTGGACCTGCCTTAAACCCTAGGCCAAATTATTAGTCATTCTCTTAACAATCACCTATAGATGATTAATATAATCAAAATATTTTCAAAACACCAAAAGGCCTTGAAGAGTTCACAGTACATCAAAGACATTAACAGTATTACTTCTACTACCATTATGGTTACTACTACTACTACTACTATGAGATACAAAGCGTTAAATACCTTAAGAGACATACAGAAAGTTGAAGGAGGGTTAGAGTAGCAGTGGTTCTAGCTATCAGGGAAGTCTTCGTGGAGAAGGTGTTACCTGGGCTGTCTTTAAAAGACTGTAGAATTTATACTCACAGACATTTTACATAGCAAGGACAGGTGGATTTCCTAGCAAGCAAAGACACGGAGGTGGGAAAGCATGAGGTAGTTTATCAGAACACAGAGTGCAGGAAGGAACGGTTAGAGAGAATGCTAGAAAGGAAGGCTTAGAGACAATATCACATACAGGTTATAATTTGCTTTCTTGCTGAGGTATTCTCTTCATGGTAGAAAACATTTAAAAATTTTAAGTTTATCTTTATACCTATAATAATCAATTCACTCAAGAAAACTTGAAAAATATAGATTTCAAAAGAAATAGTTTTTATCACTTAATAATTTGCTCTATTCTTTCCTAGTATTTTTTCATAGACAATAGATATTTTGATTTTTTTAACATTGTTCTAATCATACTTAATTGAGTTTCTCAAACCTGTGTTAAACCTTACATGAGAGATAAGTCCTTCTTTATGTCCAATTACAGGATTAGACTCATGAGAAACAAAAAGGTTCGATGAAAGAGATAATAGGGAAACATTTTTCCAGATGCTGCTGTGAGAGAGTAGAGTCTCTTCCTGTTCTTGGAGAGGCATAGATTTGTTCGATAACGGGTGATCTTGATTGGTGAGTATGTTCCTTAAGGACCTCCTGACAAGGAGATGGCTCTCTGTTGACAATTCACAGAAAGTTTGCCAATGACATATATCATCACTTACTTCCCCATTCTTGAGTTCTTAATTTTGGTTCCATTCTTGGTCCATAGAGTATGTCTTAAACCAGTGTATCTCAGACTGTAACATGCATGGGAATTACCTGGGGATCTGGTTAAAACGCAGGTTCTGATTCCGTAGATCTAG
The DNA here is from genome assembly GCF_000956105.1 of Propithecus coquereli. Taxonomy (NCBI): domain Eukaryota; kingdom Metazoa; phylum Chordata; class Mammalia; order Primates; family Indriidae; genus Propithecus; species Propithecus coquereli. The sequence goes on along the minus strand of NW_012133858.1, from coordinate 15,989,249 downwards.
GGTGGGCTGGAGATTCTCCATTTCTAACAAGCTTCTAGGTGCTGCTGCTGCTGCTGGTCCAGGGACCACACTCTGAGGAGCAAGGTCTTAGGGTACTTTCTTTTTCATACCTAATTTGTCTTTTTATTGCTTTCACATGAATAAAACAAATTAACTTGTTCACTGCCTTTTCCCCACAAACCCGTAGAGACATCTTTTTTTATTCACTTTTGGTACTTTATCATTGCTGAGAAAGCTGAGGCCAATGTAATTTTTATTACTTTCTAGGTAAACAGTTTTTGCCATCTGGATGCTTAGAGGATCTACTGTTGTTGCTGTTTTGCTTTCCTCCTGTGCTTCAAACATTTCACCCTGATGGGTCCAAGTGTGAATAGCTTGTCTTTGATTTTGTCTTGAATGAAGTGGGCCTTCTATCTTGCATGCTCAGGTAAAGCTGCAGCTCAGCAAAGTTTCTCTAATTATGCCCTCGACCATTGTTTTTGAACAATTATCCTGCTTTCTTCCTAAGGGCCTTCATAAATTCTTGGGTTGGATCTCCGACCCCTGTCTTACATAGATCATTTTCTCTTTTTATTTAATTTCTTGTTTTTTCTCTATAATCTAGAAAAAATTCTCAAGTTGATCTGCTATATTATAGGCTAGATTTTTCCAGGTCATTTCTGCTTTTGGTTCTTGCCCCCCAAAGTGGATGTTAATTCTGCTACTGCATTCTTAATTTCCTAAAATACTTTCCCATTTTATTCATTTCCCATTTTAGTTATCTAAAGTGTTGCCAGTTGTCTTTTTATGTTGCACTTTCTCTTTTATTATTTATTTACTTTCAAAAGCAATGTCTGTAAGCTTTTAGATAATGCCAACAACTTATTTATCATTTTCTTCTGGTTCCTCTAGCAAATCCTTTCTAGAAGGTCTCCTTTTGTTTCAACAGGGTGATGTTTTCTTCTCCCTTGTTCTGTAAGTGTAATGGACAGTTCCCATTGCTTTTTAATCTCAGCATCTGAATCCATTCCCCACCTCATGCCTTCCTATGTTTGGTTGGATAATGTCCCATCTGATGAAGCAAAGTTTATCTTCTACATAGAAATTGAAAATGCCAAAAACTCAGTTTCCTTGCAATGTATCTGTTCCAGGCATTGACTAAAATAAATGGTTCAAGGAAGCAGAGCAGAACTGGACACCTCCAGTTTCCAGAGGCAGCATCGCGACAGCTTTAGAGGCAGCACCCAGTGTTGGGGATGTTGGCGGTACGAGCGATGTCCATAACCAGCAGTTTCATTAAGAGTGTCTCCACTAGACCAGTTAAATAGCTTCATTCCTGGTATAGAGTCTGAGAACATGTTCTTTAGTCTCAATGTAGACTCTAGAAGCTACTCAACATCTTTTTAACAAATTATTTCATACTTATGTTATCAGAGAACAATTCACTCCTTACAACTGAGAATCCCACCTGATACAATCAATACTGTTTAACTAGACTCCATATTGCTCTTATTTTCTGCTTACTTTTTCTCAAATGAGTGATAATCTGTTACTCTGATACAGTGGACCTTGGATTCCTCTCTGTACACTTGGGCCCTTGTCAAACCTGTTCTCAGAAGACAGCTGTATGTCATACTCCATTTCTGGTCCAATTCTTGGTGTCTTCAGGCTTTCATCTTGTGTAGGGTCCGTTGATTGAGGCTTAGATTTTTCTAGCTCTGAAAAAGTAGAAATAAAGGTCAGACAGGGAAAGGAATACTTAGTTACCCAGTACTCTGCCAGATACAGACTTTGCCCAAGGCTCAGAATTTCTTCAATTAGCAAATTAAAAGATTAGATTCAGTGGACTACATGTATATACATACATGTTTATGCATGAAGGTTGACCCACAGGTGATGGGGTTGTCTAGGAGGGACGAGAGGCAGGCACCAAACTCATACAATGCCAGTCCCACTGTGTAGAACAACCATCCTGGGCACAGCTATGGGCAGCCCATGCCTTGCTCGAGAATTTTCTGTGACTTTGGATACAGTTAATGTCCAGGATACATTGCCTGCCACTCTGCCACACTCTGTTCCTTTCTCTGAATAATCTTCTCCTTGATCCAAATTTTGTCAGTTCTGTCGCCTTCTTATAAGCTCATCTTTTCTTATTCTCCCCACAATATGCTCAAGCCATGATGAACTATTTTTAATTCCTTTCTTTCACCACACTCTTACAATTTTGTCTTTGCATGTGCTGTATTTTTTGCCTGGAGCACTCCTCATTGCCCTAAATTTCTTCATCTAACTAACACCTACTCTTCTTTAAAGTCTCATTTTACCTATTATTTCTTTCTACAAATCTCTCCATCCCACTCCCAAAGACTTAGGGGCACCTCCAATGGGCTCCCATAATACTGTGATTCATCTTATCTTAACACATATCACTCTATAGTAATTCCTTGGCCACGTCTTATTCCTTGTTATATTCCCAATATTTAGTCAAGTATCTGCTTTATAGTATGTACTTGAAAATATTTGTGAAAGAATAAAAGAAAAATTAAAAGTAATTCTTCCCCACTCTGAACACCCGTAGCACTTTAAAATACAATAACCATATACTTTGTATAAAGTCTTATAGACAGCTTATTAGATTCTTTGTTCTATTAGAGTAGGATCCATAACTGCTTCAAGTAGGTATCATGTTTAGGACCTTCTGCATTAATAGATACTCAAGAAAGTTTACTTGAAGAAGTCCTGTGCTAGAGGGCTGCGGTCCCCAACCCCAACCCCAGTCCATGACCTGTTAGGAACCGGGCTGCACTGCAGGAGGTATGTGGCAGGTGAGTGAAGCTTCATCTGTATTTACAGCCATGCCCCGTCACTCAGATCAACGCCTGAGCTCCGCCTCCTGTCAGATCAGTGGCGGCATTACATCCTCATAGGAGCCTGAACCCTGCTGTAAACTGGGCATGCAAGAGATCTAGGTTGCTCATTCCTTGTGAGAATCGAATGCCTGATGATCTGAGCGGGAGCTGAAGAGGTGATGCTAGTGCTGGAGAGCAGCTGCAAATACAAATCATCATTAGCAGAGAGGTTAACGATGCAATAATAATAGAAATCAAGTGCACAATAAATGTAACATGCTTGAATTATCCAGAAACCATCCCCCCACACCCATCCATGGAAAAAATTGTCTTCCATGAAACTGGTCCCTGGTGCCAAAAAGGTTAGGGACCATTGCTATAGGGTATCCAAAAATTCAATCATCCAAATTGTTCCAGTTTTGAGAGTGAAAGATAATGCTACTAAGAATTGGCCTGAGACAAAAGGCAAAATTTGGGATTGTCCAGGGCAACTTGGATATATAGTCACCCTATTTAGCTAGTAACACACCATTACCGGATCATTAATGGTTGTTTTTTAAAGACCGAAGGTGCTGGGTCATGGAGAGTTTCTTGCACTATACTCACTCTCTAGAAAGGCAAACTGAGTATGAAAGATTATCATCTTATAGTCACATATCAAGTGAGTTGGTGACAGGGATGGATAAAACACCCAGGATTCTTAATTTTCTTATTCTTCACCCCAATCAATGCTATTAACCTTTTGATTAAGTGGGCTGCATGCAATAGGAGACATTGCAGTTTAGATAATTTTTTTGGACTGCAATAATTAGCCATGATAAAATGGAAGGAAACAAACTAAAATCTGTTTCTTCTTCTTACCTCTGTAACAGTGATCAAACATAATCCTTTCAATATAATCAGAGGTAAGAATAAAACGTCAAAGCCTTGTGCTTTAAGGAATTCAGTTGGAGATTCAGCCATCATCCCAATGCAGCAACTACTTTTCTTCCTCAAAGAAAAGCACTAAGAACTCTTAGACATCAGCTCAGTAATCCTGAACTTAAAAGCTTATTACTGGAAAGTTATCCACACTCTACTTGGGGAAATCGAGGCTGAATATATATTGAATTTAGGTTAGTTTGTGGTTTATGGATCCATCCTTACCCATAAGTTAAGAGATTAAGGGTCAAACAGACTACAAGAAAACTCTGGGGGTTAACTTTGAGAGCAATGGTGAAAGTTTGAGTAGGGATAGGAAAAGCAGTGTTAGGAATCATGAACTTCAATACCAATAGTTCCATACATTTGCACAGTGTTTACTATTTGTAATGTACTTTCACATTCATTGTTTTATCTGATCCGTGCCATAAAAATACACAGAAAGGTGTGATGGGGATTAGGATCTTCATCCTGTAGATGAATGAATGAATGAATGAATGAATGAATGACTAAGGCTTAGGGAGAGAAAATGACTTATTCAGCATCACATCTTTATCAGCGGAGTTGGAACTAGAACCTGAGTCTCCTGCCTTCCAGCCTGAGCATCCTTCCTGTGCTCAGTTATATGGTTGAGTGCTTCATCTCAACCACATCTCCATGGCAGACCTAAAGAAATGTGACCAGTCCTGGTTGGAATTTACAAATGCCTTCGAAACTATTCAAGCTGCTTACATTTCTTCTCAGGAAATCCTGAAGGGTTCTAGTTCCTTCCCTGCCAGTCTTTTATGCCACCTGTCATAGGCAAAGAGAAATCTTGTAATCAATGCTAGATATTATAGCTAGAGCCCTCTCAGTGCCTCAGTTTACAAGTGGCAGTCACCTGGGTGATCTGGAGCTAGAGGAGATCAAGACTGAAAAGTAAGATACTAAGGTAGTATAGTGCTCCCTGAAAAATAAAGTAATACCACGTGCCTGACTGGGACTTTATAAGGTCCAAATGGAAGGTAAAAATACTGGCCCCGTCAGTTTAAAAAATCATTTTCAAGAGCCAGGCACAGTGGCATGTAATCTCAGCTACTTGGGAGGCTGAGGCAGGAGAATCCCTTGAGGCCAGGAGTTCGAGACCAGCCTGGGTAACATAGCAAGACCCCATCTCAAAAAAAAAAAAAAGTAAAATCATTTTAGAACCACAAAAATGAATTACTGCCCTACCGTTCTCTATAGAGATCGATTTTTATTCAAGTTTGTTTGTTTATTTTAATATTGTGCTAATATTATATATTTAAACTGCATTTGGATTTTCCTGGTAAACATGCAGTGGCATCCCATCTAATGAAAGTGTTAGTGATTGAAATGAAAGCATGCGTTGGAAAGTTTTGCTTGAAGTTATCTTTGAAAAATACTTAGGAAGGTGACATTTTGAAGCCCAACACAACCCTTTTTTCTGCTGCTTTGGAACTAATCATTATTTATTAGTTGAGTACCAGAAGAAGCAACTGGCATTTAACTGGGGGCTATGCTGAATAAAACAAACAATAGAATCAGCCAGGCGAGCGCACACTATGAAAGGTAGGCAAAGATTGTGAGAACCAATGTGGTCCAGTAGATTCAGATCTTACATCTTTGCTCACAAGAACCCTGGAGTAGAGGACCACCCATGCATTTAAATTGTTACTTCCCTTCTCTCTCTGCTCATATGTTGAATTTTAGGGCAGAATCAGCCAGACTTGACAACAGATTGGAGAGAAAAGTTAGAGAGAGGGAAGCCAAGAATGACCACAGCTTGTGACTGTGAGGTTGATCTACTGTGAATGCAAACAGGTGTGGAGAAGGCAGGACTGAGGTGAGTTCAGTTTTGAGCCATGCTGAGTTTGATGATTCACAAATAAAGATTAGATTACCTGTAGAGAACCTAATTTTAGTCCACAAACTCAAAAGCAAGAAATAAAAATTTGAAAATTGTCTATACTTGGGAGTACGCAATTAAAATTAAGCTTATTCTGCAAAGTAGAAGAAACCTAGTCTCATTCAATTTGAAGTCTATACCATCCCTTCTTTGGGAATGCAGTAACATAAAATGTCTTTGCTAATTGGGTGAGTAAAAGGCCAAGGATTAGAAATACAGGTAAAGATCTCGTTAAATATTTCAAAATAATATTCCATCTAAAATGATTTAGCTTGGATTGCTGAGAAGATTCAACTGTCAAACAAGGGATTGCATCTTCTCAAATATCTGAGGTTTTTTTGTCTTAAAAAAGCTTTTGTTATCTTTGTCTTATTACAGACATGTAAGGAAAACTTAAAAGTGATACATGTATTTTGTAAGAAAATTAGAAAATTTGGATAAGCAAATAGAAGAAATAATCCTACCACTTAAAAACAACCACTTTTAAAACTTTGAAGCACAATTTTTCAGATCCCTTTTTATACATTTATACTTTTTCTTCCACTTTAAAATATCATGTAACAAAAAAATGAAAACATATGTCCACATAGAAATTCATACATGTTCATAGCAGCATCATTCATAATAGCCCCGATGTGGAAATAATTCAAATGTTCAGCAACTGATGAATGGGTAAACAGGACATGGTATATCCACGCAATGGAATGTTATTTGGTAATAAAGAAGAAAAAAATATTAATACATTATGCTTTAACATAGTTGAATCTTGAAAACACGCTAAGTGAAAGAAATCAGACACAAAAATCCACACATTATATGATTCGTTTATTTGAAATGTCCAGAATAGGCAAAATCTAATAGAAACAAAAAAAGTAGATTAGTAGTTGTTTGGATCTGCAGGTAAGAATGAGTAATGACTATGAATAGGTGCAAGGTTTCTTTTGGGCTGATGGAATTGTTCTAGTATTAGAATGCAGTGATGGTTATGAAGTCCATAAATTTCTAAATTTACTAAAACCCACTTGTATGCTTGAAATGAATGAATTTTATGGTATGTAAATTATACCTCAATTAAACTGTATATATATGAGATATACAGAGAGAATATATATTTCTGTATATATATATATAGAAGAATTATATGGCTATATAGAAACAGATATGTGTGTGTGTGTGCGTGTGTGTGTGTATACATATGTATATCTATCTCATGAACTTCATTCTATTTATCTAAAACTGACCTAACGTCTGCTGTGATGCCCAAGAAGTGTGTGAGACGGTGGATTGCAGCCATGAATGAGGCAAAGCACATCCTGAAGCTTATGCCTGATACCCAGATCACCAAGAACTAGCAGATCTTCTTCAACAGCAGCACAACTCTGTGCAGCTTTCTAAAGGAGCCAGGGAGGGCACCATGTCTGGCCACAGACATCAAATCCTTGGACATCACCCTTTACCTCCTGCTGCCATTGTGTGAAGACCAAAATGTGTACTCCATGTGTGTGTTCTCCCAACAGGCCCTAGGGTGTGTCTCCAGACTTATCTTTGCCCACTCTGTCACCATCAAAGGAGACTTCCAGCTGAAACAGGGGTCCAGTTCACGCAGGGGTCCACCGGGAGGTCTCAGCTAAGCTATCTCAACAGACCCCTCCCATTAGAGTTGGTATTATGTATTATCTTTGTATTAAGATGTAGGGTAGGAATTCAGTCTATTTTTCTCAATACTATATTCCAGGGTCTGCTAATGCTAGTAGATGCACAATAACCTGCTGTTAGAGCAAAAAAGGTGGCATAAACTGTCTGCCTTTGTGTTTGAACCTCTTTGAAACTTTTCATTGGTAGTGAACCCAAGAGGGATTAAAGCTCTTTCTACCAACATCTCCACTACTACAGACTGGCCCCCACTGTCAGACTGCACTATCTGACCTCCGAAGGTTCATAGGCTTCTGGGAATGGCCATAACTCTTCTGGATCCTATGCTTACCTGAGGTCAAAACAGCCAGCAGACTGGTATAGGGCACTGAGTTGGAATAGACCAAAATACATTCAGATGATCTGATCTTGTGATCTTGCAAAATGCATTGATAACTGTATAACCACTTGCTAAAAACTGGGTAAAAGTGTACAGAAACCCATAGGGCAGATATAAGTCATCATTTGTCCACAGTGGCTTGACTCCTCTAAACCGATGAGGAAAGTAGGTTGTGACTCCATTTTTTCCCTCAGGAAAAGATCTAAGTCAATAAAGGGAGAAAACATTCATTTAGGAAGTCTGATGATATATTCTTTTTTTACATTGAGACCATTTTTTTCCCATTGTACAATGAGGCGTGAAGAACAGACAGTAAACTAACCTTTTGCAAACTGCTTTATTATTTTTAATGCTGCATTTAGTAAAAGTCTACCACTACTGTTCACCACGTTAAGTTTGCATCTCTTTTCAAAAGGCCGATCGTCATCCAGCCAGGTTAGAGTAACTGTCACCCAGAGGCCTTTGCATAATACACTAGTATTATAATCTTGAGAAGAGGAATATGTTCAATTTAAAACAGAATACATCAAATATTAAAACTGTCACTTGTGCTTAATTCTTCCTGAAAAAAGTGTGACCTTAGCTATTTTTTAAGAATTTGTTTCATCTTTGCAAAATAACCATTGCTTTAATTCCATGTATATTGTTACAGCAGAACTATATCCTCAGATAATTCATAAAATGTGTGTATGCTAAATGTTAGAAGGCCTAAAACAGCACACACGATCCACATTGTAGCAGATGACAAATATTAGTCCTCTCCCTTCCCTTTACCCCTTCTGGAATCTGCCCAGAGTCATGGTTAAACTGTATACATATGTGTGTGTGTGTGTGTGTGTGTGTAAGATATATATGTACATATACAGAGAGACAATATACTTATGTATATATTTAACATATATGTATATATAGAAGATATATATTTATATGTATATATAGAAGACATATATAGAATACATATTTAGGTATATATAGAATATATATTTATGTGTATATATAGAATATATACATATACAGAGGAGATTTATATAGATATATAGGTGTGTGTGTGTGTGTGTGTGTGTGTGTATCATGGACTTCTTTGTATTTATCTAAAACTGATTTAATGTCTGCTGTGATGCCCAAGGAGTGGAAGCCATGAATGTGGCAAAGCGCATCCTAAAGTCTATTCCAGGTACCCAGAACACCAACAACTAGCAGATCGTCCAGAGGGAGGGCATCCATTGTGTTGTTTTTCTAGCCAAGACGAAGGATTCACTCCCTCACTTGCTTACTGGATAGCATTTGGTTATATGTACCAGGTACTGCCTTGGCTGCTGGGGAAGGGAAATGAACAAGACATGAAGCCTACGGTAAAGGATGTATGAGAGGAAGAAATCAAACACACCTGTGAAAAATTACATTGCAACAGGATAATCAAGTGGATATCTTTCCTAGAAAACAGAGAAGTTAATTTCACATCACTGGAGGGTGTGTGGAAGGAATGGGCCACAGGGAAGCGATTCCTTGAGAAGGGGCTGGCATGACAGGGAGAATCTGCATTTGTGGAGATGGGCCCGGGACAGTCATGGGTTTAGGAGGAGGAAACTTCATGGAAAAAAGCCCAGAGGCAGGAATTGAATGACAGAGTGTGTGTGTGTGTGTGTGTGTGTGTGTGTGTGTGGAGGGGAGAGTGGAGAGTGGAGGAGGGGGTATTGGATGTTGAGTTGTAGTTAGAAAAGTCCATTAAGACTTGATCATGGAATGAGGAAGCGACAGCTGAGGGTTTGAACTTGGTTGATATTAGTGAACCTTTACAAGTTTTGGAATACAATGCAGCATGCCATGATTTGGGGAAATGCATTTGGTCACTGGGCAAAATGCAGCATCAAACTGAAAAGCTAGGAGAGTGTTGGACACCATCAAATCCAAGAATCTAGTTATATGGATAAAAAAACTGCAACCAGAGAGGAAGTGACTTGCCAAGAGGTTGCACAGCAATTTTAGGGCAAGGCAAGGAATATGAACCTTTCTTTCCTTTGTCCCTCCCCATGTGAGTCTTGATGCTACTTCCAAATGGCTGGGCTCCTCTGATTCTTCCTCTCCCTCCCATTGGTCTGCTTGCATCCACGCCTCATCTCTTGATGAAGTTATCTGATTTTATTTAAACACCCAGGCCCTATACCTTTCTTATCTTTCTCTGTCTTTGACCAGGAACAAGAATTTAAAAAAAACAAAAAACAGTAGAATGCCCACAATGATCGAGGTAGGCACTATGTTAAGGACTCAGAGACAAATCAGATTCTGAGTTGGAGAGAAAGACATTGTAACTAATAGCAGGATCCAGGGAACTAGGGACAGAGCACAGAGTGACAGGGGGATTTTTTAGGGACAATGAGTAGGTTGGAGGTGTCAGTAGGGATGGGACAGCCTCCCAGAGGAGATGATAATAAGATTAGTCTGAAGAGGTTGAGTAAAGGTTGTCAGGTGTATGGAGAAGGAAGAGGGCTCCTGACAGAAAGAGGAACTGTGTAAATGCAGGTAAGCATGGAGAGGTAAGATGTACTTGGGAAACCACTAGAACTTCCACTGGTTGGAGTGTGGGGCCATGTTAGGCCTGGCAGAAATGAGGCTGAAAGAAGCACGTAGGTGCCCAATTATGAAAGACTATGCAAACCATACTAAGGAGTTTGGCCTGACAGGTTTTGACCTGGCAAAGTTAACATCAGATTGGTATTTACCTTCCATTTTCCACGGCCCTCTTGCCTTATTATTTCTCTAACAACCTCCTCATAGCTTTCGCTCTTGGTCAGCTGCAGGAGATCATGAGTTCTTCACTCTGGAGTGTTCAAACTGAGACCAGATGGTCACTCAACAGTGGCTGAGCAAGGTGCCAGGCTGCCTGGGCTCAGGGTGGAATCTCACCTTATCCACCCTCGGCTGAGTAAGAGCTCACTCAGCTCTTAACATAGAGCTAATATTTAACTCCCTGGGCTTTAGTTTCCTCTTGGATAAAGTAGAGAAGTAATAACCTCAACTCGAAAGGGGTTTTGTGAGGGTTAAGTGAATTACATATGAAAAATCCTGAAAATATTGCCTGGCATATCATAGGCATTTCAAAAAAGAAATAGCAGAAGCTACAACAAAGGCCATTGGGTACAGGATTGTAATGATGCAAAAGAAAGGTGGGCCCACAGCCCAGCCTGCCTAAAAGTCTTTTGTGTCATCACTGGACCAATGAGTCCAGTCCAGAATGCTGCTGTTGGCCTTCAGGCCACCAGTGTGCCATTCTTGGACCAATGACCCCTACCCCACAAGAAATTCTGTTCTTCCTTTAGTCTCTGAACTGGTAAACCAGTATTTTTGTAGCACTGAGTCTGGAAATTTGTACGACTTTTCTATGTGGCCCAAGCCCCTGCACATAGCAAGTTTTAATAAGATGTTGAGAAAAGTAAGGGTCAGAAGGAACCAGAACACACATGAGAATGTGGCTTTTGGTTTGGGTTAGCAGTGATGACAACACTGGTGTGTTCAACAAGCATCAAATTTATGATTTTGTCACTTATACTCCTGGTGAGTGCCTCACAAGTCAAAAGTATCTTTTGTGATAGTTTATATAATGCTCATGCTAACACCATGCTCACCTGAGCAATCCATAAATATTTCAGGAGGAGAAACACAGTGATCTTCCTCAACACACTCATACAAGAGTTTCAACATAATTAGTACCATTTTCTCGATCTAACACTGCACTTTTATAATGTGTATGACACAGGAAATGAATGACTCTAATTATACCTTATTAAATTTTATTAATCCTTATGAGAACCCTGTTATTCTTTATAAGTGGGTTACTGGACAAAAAAATGCTGGTCAAGTCCTGTTATATCTGATGAGGCTTGGGAGATTCATTCTTATTTCCTGTGATACTAGGATTTTTTCATAATCAGCAATAGTACTCAGAACATGAGTATGTTGAAATATTTAAGATTGAGTGAATTGTGTTATAATAGGATCCGATCTTTTTAAAGCCCCAGAAAAAATGTCTTTAAGGGCTCATATTTCCCATTTCAAACTACGTTAGTTGTGTAAAGAAAAATATTTCATTATTGTGTGGAATGGGTAGGTAATTGTGACCTTATCTCTTTGCTACTACGTTCATATTTTTGTAGGTGTAAATGAGAAAGTTGAGAAGAACAGAGAGGTTAGGTAATCCGCACCCAGAAATGTCTGATTTTAAAAACTCTGCACAAAGAAGGTGCTCAATAAATAAGTCCAATAACATGTGTTTTTTCATCTTTCCTGAATTCTTTATTAAAAGAATCCCACTTTGCGCTCTGGGAGGCCGAGGCAGGAGGATTGCTTGAGGTAAAGAGTTTGAGACCAGCCTGAGCAAGAGCAAGACTCTGTCTCTAAAAAAATACAGAAAATTAGCTGGGTGTGGTGGTACACACCTGTAGCCCCAGCTACTTGGAGGCTGAGGTAGGACGATCACTTGAGCCGAGGAGTTTGAGGTTGCAGTGAGACATGATGACACCACTGCATTCTACCTGGGCAGACAAAGTGAGACCCTGTCTCAAAAAAAAAAAAAAAACAAAAACAAACCTCCAGCTTGGGTAGAACCACGTTTTGGAGTTTGCACGAATAGGTAACTCGTGCTCTGCTCTCAAAGTTCATGAACGGGATTGGGCTCTGCTACGGGTCAGGGCCGGGTAGTTGGGTGGAAAGATAAAGGGATTAGTTAGGTGATCTGGAGTTGAGTTCAGGTGCTGGGGCAGTCAATTATTTTGTGTTGGCCAAGTTACTTTTCCTGATTTTTTGCCTCGAATGAAAAAGGACGACTCTAGTTTGTCCTATCTCACTCACTTGAAGATGTAATAAACAGGTAAGAAAATGCTTTTACGATGTGCTGAGGTGAGAGATTGTTATTTTAGATATTAATAGGATAGAAATACAATGAGATGAAGTCTCAGGTCTTGCAGTGCCTTCCAGGCAAAGGCTGCTGCACATTATAAGCCCTTGGCACAGTAAATGGTGCTTCTCATCCTTGTTCACATTTACAGATGTCAGAGGAAAAAAATCCGACTCAAACCTTCCAAGAACAGGCTTGTCTTTATTTAAACCAGTTCACCCAGTTCGCAGACTTTTTTTTTTGAAGCTATAAGCAGAGAGCAAGCTTTCTGGGTTTCCAGGCAGAGGAGAGAAGCAAACGTTAAACTCCAGGGGTTCCTTTATTTGAGCACAGGGCAGAGGAAGTTGCCCTGAAGCAACTGATTGTCACAGCAATTCAGGGCTCACTGTCAACCAAAACCTTCCAGGAACTGGCTCCCGGGCCAAGAGAAGTAATCACTGGGTGGTCAGCGCTGCCCGCAGACGTCTAACCAGGTTCAAGGCTCAGGCGGAAGTAGGGAGCGAGGGCCCTGCCTGGAGGCGGGAACCCGGCTGGGAGGCAGAACACCCGGTCCCACGTCCCGCTCCTGGATATGAGTGTGTTACCCTGTACAAGTCATTTCCCTCCTGAGAGCTTCAGTTTTCTCACTCGCGAAGTGGACGGGTTGGAGGTTAGTCTTTGCCAGCTCTGACATCTTGTAAGTTTGGAGTCTTGCTGGGAATCCAGGGCGGGACTCACGAGGAAGATCTCGGAAGGGGATTCCATGGCAGGACCTCTTCCCCTCAGAGTGAGCGCCCTAATTTGACGCCGTAATAGTAGAGGTTCCCTTATTTCTCCAGCAGCCCCTCGACTCGGCCACTTCCTCCTACGTCTCCTTCCTCTTCCTCCAGCAGAGGCAAAGCCTCCACACCTCCCTCTTTCCCTTCCTCCTTCGCAAGCTCCCCGCATTCCCGCGTCTCCTCCGCTTCCTCCCAGGAAATGCAATGCCCTCTATGCGCCCACCTTCTGGCACAGCCGCTGCCGGCTGCGGGTGCCCCCTCCCCCGCCAGCCGAGCTCAGCGCGGCGGCCCCGCGGGCACACGCCTTCCCATACCTTACATGGACAAATGCGTGCAGGCAAAGTCAGGAATTCAGGCCCCTGACGTCAGCCTCCAGCGCTCAGGGCACCGCACGGGAGACCGAGGGGAGGGGGTGGGGACGGTGGGGAGGAAGGAGGGGGAAAGGCACCAACCAGCAGCCGCTCCAGCCCTGCCGAAGTTTCACTTTTTGTCTGTGGGTTCGCTCCCGGGTCCCGCGCGAGCTTTCCCGGGATAAGTAGCTTTAGCGAGCGGGGGAGAGCCAGGCACTGCAAGGTAAGGGTTGGCTGCACCGCCCCCGGCGCGGGGCGCTGGGCGCGGGCAGCGCGCTCGACGGGGCCAGTGCGGGGCGCTGGGCAGGGCCTGTCCGGGGCTGGGGACAATGGGAGGGGGAGTGCCCCGGCACCTCCTCCTCTGCCTCTGCCTCCGCCTCCAGCCGCCGCCGCCGCCGCTGCCCCGGCTGCCTCCTCCCCGAGGTATTGTTGCAAATCCTTCCTTCCCCCCACCCTCCGCCCGCGGGCGCCTCGGGAACCCCCAGCCCTCCCCGGGCGCGAGCACCTCCGGGGTGGCAGGAGCACAGGGTGTAGAGCGCAGGGCGCGCGCCCGGCCGGGCCGCCAGGCCCGCGGTGCGGAAGTGCCGGCCGCGGCCCAATCACGGGGTGCACGCCATGGGGGAGGGGGACCCAGAGTTTTTCGGGAAGCGTTGACCAGAGGCTGGGTGGGACTGGAGCCTTTCGCTGCGCGCCCCCTGCCCGGACTTCTGGGCGCCCAGGGGGCGGGGCCACGCCCATCCGCTCAGCGCTTTCGCGGAATCACAGTTGTCACAGTGGAGAGGGCCTAGGGACCCAGTCATCCAAGTCCTTCCATTTTACAGTTGAGGCAACTGAGGCCCAGAGAGAGGGAGGGTCTTCCTCGAAGTCATTCACTTGAGGCCAAGTCATAATTAAAATAGATGGCTCTGGACTTCTAGTTTCCTTTCCCTAAGAATTTCTCTAGTACCCACTGTGGGCAGGCACTGTGCTGGGTGTGTTGGGCCTAGACCTTGGCCTCAAGGAGTGCTCAGTTGAACCTTGTCAGACGTGACACAGGTAGCAAGTGCTAAGTGCTGGGGAAAAGGCACGGATAAAGTTTTAAGGGGGTGCAGGGGAAGGAGTTTGATTTTCTGGTCCCTAGGGAGGGACCAGAGCTGTCCTTTTGGAGGGGGCTGCACTCAGTCAGGGCTTTTGAAGTTGCAGAGTTGTCTGAAGCCAGCCAGCGGCTTGGAGGAAGGTCATCTCTGCAAGGGAGCTGCAGACCAGAGAACACTAGATAGTGTGGGGAGTGGAGATGGAACTAAATGTTCTCATGTTGGAGGCATGGGGCTCGGGCGTGGGGGAATTGTGACATGAGATGAGCTAATCAGAGGAGTTGTGCCTGGGTACTTGGACAGGACAGTGTCCTTGGAACCTTGGGGTCCTAGGAGGACTGAATAATCTCTCTGGCTTCCCTTCCCTTAGAAGGAATCCCCTGCTTTCCCTCCCCCAACACACACCAATCAGCAAAAACTCAGGGTCCTCTCTGAGTTACTTTCCTAATACCGGACTCACTTAACTTTGTTTCCAGTCTCCTTTCTCTTCCTACCCCTTTTTCTTTTCTAAATTTCCTGCATCCCCAATAAAACTCGTTCTCACTAAGGTGTTAGTGACTTAATGGCTTACGTCTCCCTGCATAGGTGCATTTTAGGAAAGCCTTTAAGTGAAGGGAGGGAAAGTGTGGATAGGAAGGAGCACCTTTAGAAAGCAGCTTATCCTTTCTTCTTTTCATCCTCTCTCACTCTTACAGATATAAGAAAAGATAAAGGCCCCAGAAAGTGGGTGCTACTCTCGGAGCTTGTGGTGAATAATGGTGGACGGTGAGGGCCCAGAAAACCCGGTAGGGTTCTCTCCACCTCATCACCAGCTTTCCTCCTTGCAGAGTTCCTCCCAGCACTAGAGGACAGTTAAAGGAAAGTGTCCATTTTGTATTTAATTTTTGTAAGGCAGCCCCCAACCCCAACACCCAAGCCTTTACAGTCTAGAATGTGGGTTCTAGATGGGATTAGTTGTCTGAATGGTAGGGGTACAAGCCTGGGGCCTTAGGGTCAGGCAGTACCCCAGAGTCAGGGTCCCTGTTAGCCAAATGGGCCTAGAGTTGGTTTTGGGTGGAGGCAGAGGGAGGGGAAGCTGAGCTGCTGAGCTGATTGCTATGGGTAGGACTGAGTAGGACCCTTCTTTGAGTGACATATTCTGGTAGAGAGGTGATCCCGCTGTGGGAGGTAAATAGTTCCCGGAAGTGGTGGGTGGGAGAGGAGGAGACTTGATTATGAAGGACCTTAAAAATGCCAGGCTAGGGAGTTTGGATATGACTTGAAATTATCATTTGAAGGTTTTTGAGCATACTGGAACATGGTTTAGAGGAGAGGTACTGGCATTGGGAAGGCTCCTGGTGCCTGATTCCAATGAGAGAGGTGATAATTTGACCTAAGAAATTTATTATCCATGGGTATTTGTTCATTTACTAGACATATGTTACTGAGTACCTGTCATGTATCATTGGCAAATATGAAAATTTTATAGCAGTTTCCTGTATTTTATTGAGACAAATAAGTTATTTGTCTCAATAAATCAATTTAAATCAATTTGAAAATACTTTTTTTTAAAACTTTAATATCACTGAAATCTGGTTGTCTTGTAATCATGGCTGTGTCATAGTTGAGCAGATTTTTCATTCTAACTTGATAATGGCACATCTTACTGTCAGTGGTTTAAATTTGATAAAATTTGTTGAACTTGTCCTTTATCAGTGTACACTGCTTTGCACTTTACAAAACACTTTCCCATCAGATATTCCATTTGAATCTCAAAGATCCCCTAAGAATTAGGCCTGGTGATGCTGCCATCTCCATTTTAACCCTTGCCCAAGGTCACATGGCTAATTAGAGATGTGCTCAAAATTTCATCCCGGAACTTTTGATTCTTGGTGATGACATGTAACTTCGCCCTGCTGTGGATCTAGCAGGGGTTAATTGGGAATGGGGCAAGAGTCAGATTGGATTTGATTTTAAAATTATGGCTTAAGATGCTGGGATGATGATGGGGTTTTAGCCAAGGACAGAGTGTCACTAGTGGGAACTAGGAAGCCCCCTTAGCCCAGAGATTTGCTGCATTAAACAGAAATAAGACAGGGAGATAGAAAACGGCAGGTAACATGGTGAAACCAGAGGTTGGAGCCTGCTTGTTGTGAAGAAACTGGCTAGGCCCTGGGAGTACAAAGATGGGGTGAACATGGTTCCTGTCTTTGAGGAACACATGGGGTGTGTGTGTGGTGGAGTTGGGGTTGGGGGGATGTCAATGTATTAAGAGTTTTACAGGGGTATGTGCAGGGTTCCTCTGCACGAGGAGGGCCAACCTCAGGGAAGCCACCACAGAGGGGTGATGTCTCAATTGAACCTGTAGGACTGAGTAGGAGTTACCCAGGTGGAAAAAGGACAGGTGAGAGAAGGCCCTATTAGGCAAAGGCAGTGGCATATGCAGATGTAGGGAAGCGGATGGTTTAATCTCGAGGCTGCGTTTTGAATGGCCAGGGTGAAGGGGCTATGGAAAATGGAGAAAGGTGAGGACATTATTTTTTTATTAAGTGCAGTTTTAATTAATGGGTAACACAGGGGCCATTAAATCTCTAGAGATTCACAGGAGAACAAGGGTCTGGAATCATCTCTGAGGGATTAGATATTTGGGTGGTAATGCAGAAGGCATAGTAGCACTTTTAGTAACTTTTAGTCTGAGTGAACCTGGGACTTTGACCCAGGGCAGTAATTAGAAGCTCAGAGCTGTGTATGTGCATTGGTGGGTGGGACTTTTCCTGGAATATGGCTTTGGACGGCTGTGCCTTGCTAGAAGAAACTTGCTAGAGGTGAGGAAGGGGGAGATGAGTGATGCTGTTGCATGCAGAAAGCGAGTAACTGGGTGGAAATCCGCTGGCTTGAGGTGCATATAGGCGAGAACGTGAGGGTTAGGGGAAGGGCGGAAGGAGTTAAGTGTGCTGTGGGAATCTGCTATAGGCTTCCCAGAGGCCTGGAGGAAATGGCTGGTGCATTCCAAATGTGGTCTCAGAAATGAGATTGGTAGGTGGACGGGGCGGCTGGCTGGAGGGTTAATGAGATTAATGCTTGGGAGCAGGTAAACTACACAATTGAGGCTAGAAAATATTTATCTTCCTATCATTTTCTTCTTAGAAATAATATAATTTTGAAACATTTTTGAGTGCTTACCATGTGTTTTTGTAATTATTGTATTGATTCATTACAGTAGGTTTTATGA
Organism: Propithecus coquereli; assembly: GCF_000956105.1. Classification (NCBI taxonomy): domain Eukaryota; kingdom Metazoa; phylum Chordata; class Mammalia; order Primates; family Indriidae; genus Propithecus; species Propithecus coquereli. The sequence goes on along the minus strand of NW_012133858.1, from coordinate 15,971,279 downwards.
TCATTAGTGTCATTTTGCAGATGAGAAAATGAGTTTGGTGAAATAAGGTTACATAACTACTAAGTGACCTTTGAACTTCTGCTGGATTTATGGCCTCTTCACCACTCCTTTCTGTGTCTACAAACACAAACAGTTCAAATCAACATTTTTTTCGGCGTTCTTCCCTGGAATATAATTCAGCCCACATTCAGCTGAGGATTTAGTTGGGTAAGCAGGCTTCTCGGTTCCACACTGGTGCTGTCGCAGCCCCTTCTGTCTCTGAAGACACTACCATCTCCTCTATCTTGGGCGTCTTCTCTCCACAGACCTAACTAGAGGGGGCGGAGCCTCCTAGCAGCGAATCACCTGGCCCTCTCAACAGTGTCCCCTTCCCAGTCCCCTGTGGTGGCCAGGAGCTGGTGCATTCCTATAGAGAGGCAGCTGGAGCAATAAGGTAACAAAGTGCGGAGTGGTGGAAGAGTCTGGATCTGAGCCATTGCCCTTGATCTTGTGGCTCCTGCACAGTGCTAGGTGTTCTCTGGGGTTGAACCAGACAGCTTCCGTTGGATCCTCCCCTTCTCTGGGTCATACTGATCCCTTCTGCCAAGAAAGCTTTCTGGCTCAGGACTCAGTGGGATCAACTGCAGGCATCCCTATCACCTACTTGCTTCAGGTGGGTCATTTGCATTTTGATGACTCAGAGATTAAGGCTTGAATGAGCTCCTTATTCTCTGATGAGAGGAGACAGACCCCAGGAATGCCACCCAGCAAGTGAATCAGACCTTGTCTTTCTGATTTTGGAATGCCTCTTATCTCTGGTGCCTTGAAGATGTTCAGTAGCTGTTTGTTAAGTGAAGGAACAATGTTTATTGACACAATATAAGCAGAAATCAATCACCACTTCGTCTTACATATTTGCTTGTCTGCTTCCCTCCACTTTAAAATAAGCTTCTTGAGGATTGTTAATGGCCATATTCCCAATGCCCAGAAGAGCGCCTGGCATGTTTTAGCTGCTTCAGAAATATTTGCTAGATGAAGAGAGGGAGTGACTGCCACCGCAGGATAGCAGTCATGGGGTAGGGGGCTGTTTTTACCGGCCCAAGGTTCTGGGGCAGAACCTTGGGCCTGTGGAGTCCCAGGACTAGATTTAGGATCACTGTGCTGTAGCTGCCACAGGTGGCGTTGGGCAGTCCTACCTGCAGGGGAAGATTGGGGGACTGGGAGTGTAGTGTGAGGGTTGCTGGATTAGCTGTGCTAAGAGTAATTGCAATTGCCACTGCTCTTTTACTTTTCAGGTGAAATGCAGCCAGGTGGTTGTATTATTCTTGAACATTTCCCCAGTTTTCTTAATCTGTGCCTTTGCTTAGGCTGTTTTCTCTACCTGGAGTTTCTAGTCTGCCTATGCCCGTCGTAAACCTATGATCCTTTAAGATCAAGATCAAAATCTACCTTGTGCCATGAAGCAATTTCCAGATGACTTGACCTTTCTATTGCACATATATGTGTGATCACATACAACCCAATCTCTTGCATTAAGTTCAGTACCTGTGTACAAAGTGGTTACTATATGCCAGGTAGAAATGCTGGATACTGGTTTACAAAGAAAATTGAGATATAATGGGATCTGTCTTCAAGGATTTTCATTCTGTCATAGGCAAGAGCCTAAAATAGAACATAATAAATATATAAATAGAACATCCTAAAAAAGTGGCGAGCAAAAGGCTGATGGGAACACTAAGAAAAAAGTGAACTACCACCTGGAAGAACTGGTGAATGCTTATGGAAAAGAAGACATTTGGATTGGGTTTTGAGCAGTGAGTAGGAGTTCACATGGTGGACAGGGGTGGAAGAGCTTTCCAGGCAGAGGGAACTTGGTGTATGTGCATAGGCCTGAGGCCTAGGAGTGTTTAGGGAAACATAATTGTGTGTTTGGAGCTCACTGTGAGAGATGGGGCCGGCTAGGGAAGGTTCGATGGTAAAGGGCTGGCAGGCTGAGCTGAGAACAGTGGCAGAGGTGAGGAAGAACAGGAAGACTTTCATTACTTTTTGAGAGAAGGAGTCTGTCCTTATTGGATATGTGTTTCAGAGCATTCTGGTGGCAGAATGATAGCAGGTCAAGAACAGAGGCAGCGACCCAGTTTAGGAGGCTGCTGAAATCTTCCAGGACAAGAGATATGGGCCTTTATCAGGTTAGCAGAGTAGAAAAGGAAAAATGGATTCCAGAAACTATTTACTGTTAGTATAATATCAGGGAGTTTAGTTCCTACTCTTGTCCTTCTAATTATTTGCCAGCTCATTAGTCTTGGCCGGAAAAAAAAATGTTTTATGGACACCAAAGCTTGTGGTCAGTAGAAGCAGCAAGCTGCCAGCCAGCTCCTGCCTTATACACATGGGCTGGGGCCTTGTTGGTCATAGTGATCTGATCCCTCATTGTACAGACAAGGAAACTGAGGCCCAGAGAAAGGGACAGACTTGGTCAATCACACCCTTGTTAGCTGAGCTGGAGTTGGGCCATAGCCCTTACTCCCAAGCCAGTCTTGTTAGCAAGTGTTTTTTATTCTCTGTTTCTGCTGCACCTGCCACATTCCTTTCCCACCCCACCCCCTATCCCCAGGGGCTTTGCTTTGGAGAATCTGTAGAGGGAATATAACTTGAGATTACTGTATCTCAGACTTGAACCTTGTGCTTCGCACTTTGAAAACTGTGATTAAGGTGGTTCAGTTTGAGTGTGTGTGTGGTTGGAGGATTTATCTTTGCCACTGCCATGAGTGCCTGCCACTGATGCTTGTCTGCAAGCACTGAGCTATGGCTCCATGCTAACTCCAAGGTTCCCTGCTTGTGACAGCTGCCTGCCCCTGCTCCCCATGGTTCTCCTTTTATATTTATTTATCTTTGCTTGCCTAAAGGTTTTGGGCTGACAGTCTTAGATGCATTACAAGGTAGCTCTTCTTTCTTAATTCTTTCCCTCTTAAACCTGCCCATCACAACCCATCTCACAGAACCCGTTGGTATTTCATGGCCTTCATAGCACTCTTAATGTGCCAAATGCATTTGACAGTCTTTTTTATTACTTAGTTCCCAATTGCAATCCAAGAGATGGGTTGGCAAGATCAGTCTTGTCTGGCAGATAGTGGGCAACAGTTGGGGGTGAAGAAACCTTCCCACTGGGGCAGAGGGCCTAAGGGACAGAGTGGGAATTTGACTCTTATCTCCAAAATTCCTGTCCAGCTTCTTTTTCAAGTGAGCATAATGGATGTGAATGTCCTTAGCAAGACCTTTACACAGGTGAGAAACTGTTATTATTATTTCATTAGTACTAATGAGTAGCATTAGCTGCCTGTGTCTGAGGCTTTGGAAGGCAAGATTGAAAATCAGACTTGGGACTGTGGAGCCGGAGGATCTGGGCTTCCCCATGCTGTATCACTTTGGCAGTACCAGTGGCTTTTGCCGTAGGGAAAACAAAGACCTGTATTGGGCCACCCACAAGCCCTGTGATCTTAAGCAAGTTCCGGAACATCCCTGAGCTCAATTACCTTTAAGTAGAGATCCTATGATACATCACAACGCATTTGTGAGAACCAGGGGAATTTCTGTGACAGTGCTTTGTAAACAGTTGTGTCGTATGTACATGTGGCCAATTCTGGTGCCAGGCAGGGCGCCTGGCACACTGTAATGGTGCCTTACTCTGTCCGTGGGGTTGGTGGGGTTTAGACCCAGATAACTCTTAGTTTAAGTCTTAGCTGTGCCGTGTAATAGAAGGTGCTCCCCCGGGGTGGTGACAGGCACTATTTGGTTTCCTGGCTTACTCATTTTTAGACCTCTTATTAATGAGGGCACCACCGTTGAGCATAGTGCACTCCATAAAGTGGGGTGAGTGCTGCAGATGTTCATAGGCATTTCCAGGCTATGCGGAGAGGAGGTTTGTCACCAGCAAATGGCTCTGCAGTGTCCCTTCTTCCACTGCCACCATCCCCTTCTCCCTTGGATTTTGTTTGTAGTATGTTTGCATCTTCTAGCCCTGTAGGGTTTGCTGCTCTGAAGTAATTGCTTATGTTGTGACCTCACATCAGGGTGGGAGGGCTCCCTGTGGTTCATACAGAAAGCTGGTGTCAAGGGTGGAGCCAGGTTTTCCTTGTAAACCTGTGCGAACCTTTCACGGGCAGGTAAGCACCAGGGTCAGGACAGGCCAGGGTCACTGACTTGAAGAAGTGTGCTTTGGCCTCCCTCCACGCGGTGCGCACGCTTTTCCTGTATACCCTTGTCAGCGTTCCTTAGTTCCTTGGGCCATCACCCAGAAGTTCGGCTGCCACCTTGCAGGGGACGTCAGGAGGCAGAGCTGTGGACATATGTACTGCGAGTTCTGTGGCATTTTTAGAGGACATTTTTGCATGTCAAGGGATCCGTGTCCTTGAAGTTAGCCTGAGTATCCTCCTCTGTATAAATGGCTGTAGCGAGAGTACCTGCTTCCCAGGCAGAGTGACCATACTTCCTGGTTACCCAGGACATCTCCATGTTATGCCTATGTCCCACTAGTATTAATAGTGTCCCTTTTTACCTTCAGAGGTATTCTGATTCAGAAGATAAATTACAGGGTCACTCTACTTATCAGTGAGTATCGAGCGAGGCAGTGTAGGTGCGTAAGGCCAGGCCTGAGGTAAAGACTCAACGAACATCTACTGTTCTTGTTAGAGCTGGTGCTCAAGAATTGTCTGTTGAATGAACTACCTTTATAAAAGTAAAGTTTAAGGACATCTGAAGGGGATGTCAAGACTGTAGGCACTTGGTGTTTATTGAGATTGGTAAGAGCATGTTCATATATATCTACAATTTAGGAAGTGCACGAGAGAGGTACAAATGAAAGATTCATGGGCTGTGTGAGTCTGCTGGAGCTCGGACGAAGCTTGTTGGAAGTGCTGGGCCTTGGGTTAAACACTACAACCGCCCGCAGGGTGGGGAACCGGTGGCCTTAAAGTGAAATGTGGCCTTTTGACTGAATCCAGATTTTACAGAACAAATCATTTGGCGGGCGGATTGTTTGAGCTCAGGAGTTCGAGACCAGCCTGAGCAAGAGCGAGACCCCGTCTCTACTAAAAATAGAAAGAAATGATCTGGATAACTAAAAATATACAGAAAAAATTATCTGGGCATGGTGGCGCATGCCTGTAGTCCCAGCGACTCGGGAGGCTGAGGCAGAAGGATCGCTTGAGCCCAGGAGTTTGAGGTTGCTGTGAGCTAGGCTGATGCCATGGCACTCATTCTAGCCAGGGCAACAGAGTGAGACTCTGTCTCAAAAAAAAAAAAAAAGGGTGCAGCAGAAAAAGAGGAAGCTTTTCTTGCTTCCTTTTGTGCTTGAAAATGAACAATCTTGAAATCAGGAGGCCACAGGTTCCCCGCCCCTGGCAGGCAGCCAGAATTGCTCTGGCTAGTGATGGTTAAGAAATAAGATTGAGTCTCTGTGTGTGTACTTCAGCTGGGTTCCTGAATCTATTATTTTACATCCAGTGGCTCATCTCTGGCTGTAACTGTGGAAGGCCAGTGCTGTACTAAATTCTGTGTCAAGAGGTCACCAGAGTGACCTGCACTTGCACTTCCTAAGGAATTTCCACTGAAGATGGTTCTTATTTAGTTCCCAGGAAGAAAACAACTTGGTTGGCACCTGGAGCTTCTGTCTTGTTTGGTATGAGAACTAACCATTTTCAGGAACTGCAGTAAGGAGTTGCCGCCCAGAGGGTGGGGCGTGCCCTGACTCATGGGGAAGGCGACTCTGTAGTGATCGAGCAGGTACGGGACACCTTTTGTTAGAACGAGGTGAAAGGTAGGTCAGTGTTCCAGTAGCCAGTCATTTCCACCCCGGAAGTCTCTCTTCTTGGCCATATGCTAGCAGCCTCACTTGGAGAATATTAGGATCCCAGCAGTGACAGCTGGACAAGACCCTAAATATACTTTTGTCCATCAGTATGACACATTTAGGTATTTATTCGTGTGATACCCTGTGTCAGGTGTACCTGCGAATGAATCAGTGAAAGTGGTGTCTGGGTTTTGGGGATGGAAACATGAACGCAGTGTGATCCCTGCCTCTGGGAGATCATATAAATAATCAAGTCGGTATGTACAAGTATGTGCAAAAAATATCCGATGGCTTTGATTGGCTGGTGACTAACTCTAGGCACCTGGAGAAACTTCCCAGATGAAGAGATTGCCATTTAATTGGGCATGGAAGTATGAGTGGGAATTGGTGGGCTAGGGGAGGAGGGGATGTTTAAGTGGGGGAAATAGCATAGAGGTGAGGAAGCGCGTGGTGCCTTGGAAATTGGAGTTATGGGGGTGACTGCATAGCAGCGAGGCTGTGGAGATAAGGGCAAGAGGTGGCCTTAGGCCTAGATTGAGAAAGACCTTGATCACTGTGTTGAGGAGTTGAGACTGCACTCTGAAAGGAACGTCAAGTAGGGCGTTGAGGTGATTGGATATGTGCTTTGGGAAAATAATTAGTGAAGGGGTGCTGGATGGATTGAAGGGGAGGGTTCTAGAGATAGCAAGAGGCACGACAATAACCCAGGCAAAGGGTAAAACAAAACTGAATTAGGATTGAGGCCATGGATGGGAGAGATGATTCACAGGCAGAAAAGTTGCCTAACCTTCTCATTTTACGTAAGAGGAAACCCAGGCCCTGAGAAGGTGACGTAAGCAAAATCCGTAGCCTTGGTCCCAGCATAACCCTGAAGTAATCCTGTCCTCTGCCCAGTGTCTTAGAAGGGTGACAGAGTAAATGCATGGTTTTTGAGAGAACTATTTGTCAAGGAAGATCTCCACTCTTTTTATCTTGTAAGGATTCCATGAAACCTTTTAATTCTGAATGAGGTGGGATTGACTTTTTCTGGAGTTACCGAGTCTCTCTTCACGGGTGATATTCAAGCAGTGGTTGACTGGAGTGGCACAGTGGAAATCCAGGCATTGGTTGAAGGCTTAAGTAGAAGGTCTTTGAGGCCTGTCAACCCCGACCTTTTTCCTTTTTTCTTTTTTTTAAATTCCTGGGCATAGATACTTATAACAGTCTTATCTGGGAGTCTGTTACCTGGGAGTCTGTTATCCATTTGCCTCCTGAGGATCATTTTAGCCAAATTAGACAAAAGGCAGAGAGAGTTTGTGCTCTAAGCACGGTGAGCTGTCGTTCATTTAAGGTAGTGGTGGGATAACCATTCTGGTGCCAATAAATGATCACCCACTCACCAGGCAGATCTTTGTGGCCTAGGCCAGTTTGCGTGATCCTAATCAAAATGGAATCTTTCTGCCTGTTGCCATTTTTATAGGGCTTTACAGTTAGCCATGTGTTTTCCTACAAATTACAGGTAAATTGTCTCAATATTCCTGCGAGTAGCTATTGTTATTATCCAGGTTTGACAGGAACTGAGGCTGGAAAAGGTTAAATGGCTTGCCCAGGGCTGAAGCTATTTGGATGTTGAGCCAGGACTTGAGTTGTTCTATTGATGCAATACCATATTCCTCCTGTTCCTTCCCTGTGCACCTCTCTGAGTCAGGCTCTGGCTTTTGTTCATATTCACATCCCCAGCATCAATGCAAATCCTGATATGTGATAAGAATTTAATAAATGTTTGCTGAATGAATATATGAATGAATTAATAATATAAATGAAGTAGTAAATGACAGCTTGAGTTTTAAGAATATCTTAAGTATTAGAAAACCTAACTGAGCACCTCCTTGGTACTTGGACTTTCCCTTACAGTGGTTACCATTTTGTCCCTTGTAGTCTGTGCTTATCTCTGAGGGATATAGTAGAAACTGCCTGGGTGGTTTGGCTGTTTGGATTCAAACCATGAAGCCAGAGGGTTTGGATTCAAATCATGGCTCTGCCACTTGTTAGCCACATAACCTCGTACTGGCTACTTAGCCTCTCTAACCCTCCAATTCCTCACCCGTAATAGGGGATGATGGTATCTTTCATATTACGTGATTGTGGGAGGAATTCTATGGTCAATGTAGTAAAGCCCTAAAGTCTGCCATATAGTGCCACTGAAAAATGTTATTAATGTCTCTGCTTTCTTTGTTGAGTTCTCTGTCAACCCATCAGCTGGTAAGGCAACCAAGGTCTTTTCTCTTTTATTTCCCCACAGAGTATGACCCATAGTAGACATAAATGTTTATGGACTGGCTAAATAAGTTTTAAGTTCTTTCGAAGGAGAATTATAGGCACAAAAGTCCCAAATATTTCTATTACTTTTCATATCCGTTGCCATTCAGCCTCCAGAAAGACTGCTAATTTGCAGAGTTATTAGCAGTGTATGAATCTACTTGTTTCTCTGTATCTTATCACCACAATTTAATTTTATAACTTGCATTTACCTTTGCTAAATTAATAGCAAAAATAATATTTCATTATTGCTTTAATTTGCATTTCCTTAAGTACTAAAAAAATTTTTCAAGTAGCAGTTTTGTGTTTGTGTTTCTCCTCATATGAATTAGCAAATAACAATATTTAAAAATGGTTTGGCTGGAGAAGCTTGATATAAAAGGACTAAAAATGTTTAGTGTTTTGAGTTGTTTAAACTTTACGCATTCATCCATTCATTCATTCAGTCGTGTTTACTGAGCACCTGCTATGGTGAGACACTGTTCTGGGGTCTGCATATACTACAGAGAAAAAAAAAATGAATGAAGTCAGTGATCTCCACTTTAACCTCCTTACTTAACATGTGTGGTAGCTGAGGCCCAGAAAAGTGAGGTTAATTACCTAGGGCCACACAGCTTGTTCAGTAGCAGAGCCAACCATATGTTTGAACGGTAATGATTTCAAATGTTTGTATCTGTAGCCTTTTAAACTGTGGAGACATCCTGGAAATTTCAGTGTTGTGATGTTAAACATCTCTAAACTGTATCTGCATTGAAAAAGCAAAGTCCTGACTTTTGGTTTAGAAAATATGGTCACCTGCTTCTTCAGTTTTTTTTTTTTTTTTAAATATAATTCCGTCCTAGACTTCTCTAGTGCTTAAATTTACACGCATTCTTAAATGAATAAACTTAATTTTAAAACAGGACCAGAAAACAAAAGAACCCCAATCCAAGCAGTTTGGACAAACTGTGAACCTTTTCCAACGTGTTTTTGGTAAACGAGAAGGTCTGATGACATATTTCCCTATCAAATAAAATAGACAATTTAGATTTAATAAGGCAGTTATCTTCAGGTAATAAAATTTCAACTAACTTGCCATAACTATCTTGTTTAAAGTCAATTAAGAGCCTCATATTCTTCAATTGCTGGGTAAAATTTAATAGAACTTCAGTTTAACATTTATTGCTTATTTAATTCAAAATTAAGTTAATCACCACAGTTGGTAACAACCACTGAGTATTTAATTAACATTCAGCAAACTATCTTATTAAGTCTAAATTAGATACAGACAGGTCTTGTTTATACCCATTAGTTTGTAAACATCATTTCCCCCACCCCTCACCCCAAAGGGCCTTTGGTTTCCCATGGTTTCCCTTTTCTGATTTGTCATCTTCATTTTCTTCTGGTTGAGACCCAGCTTGGGCTAAGGAGGAAGAGATGAGACTGGAGTTTATCATGTTACGGAAGCTTTTGGCTTGGGGTATAGCTGAGAAACTTTTTCATTCCTTTTCATTCCATTCTATTTTATTCCATTTTCTAAGAATTATTGAGCACATTCTCTGTGTGAGGCATTCTTTTAAATACTGAGGAAGATAGAGAAGAGGTCATCTTGACATTTTTGGTTTTATTTTCTCATCCTAGAAATGAGATGATTGGGCTCATCCACGGAGCACATACTTACTGGCCTGCAGTGTGTAAGGCACTTGGCTGGGTGGCAGAGGTACATGATGATTCATACACGGCCCCGGCTCTTGTGGAGGACACACTGTCCAGTGTGAGAGCTGCAAGGTGCTGCTGTAGGAGCAGGAAGGTCCCTTAGAATGCTGTGATTCTGTGAAACAGTGTTTCCCAAAGTGCTTAGGCTGTTCTATGAGAAAAGGGTCTTCCTGTAACCCAGTAAGTTTGGAAAGTCCAAGTTAAACAAAATTAAATGAGTATCTTTATCATGGCGTTTGCTGGGTCATTAGTAAACTAATGGACATGTAATCTCTCAGGATGTTTGTTTCCCAGAGATATTTAATCATAGAATCCCTGTATCCCTCTCTCCCTTTTTTCCCAGAATATTTCTTGGGATTAGTGATTCAGTATGCTTTGGGGAAAGCTGCTGTGGGCCACGGATCCTGCCCACCAGCCTCTCACAGCCCAGGAAGGGCACCCAGACGTTCACCCTGTAGTAACTATGACACAGGGCAGAATTCTACTTTGTTTGGAAGGTGTGCAGATAAAGTGGGTGATTTCAGACATAGGGACTTTTGGCTGGGGTGGAGGATATGAAATCAGGGCAGGCTTTTCTCCTAGAGGAGAGCCGGGCTTTGTGGGAGATAGGCTTTGTATAAGCAGAGTCTTGGAGGGTTGCCAAAGAGTCATTGGGAACAGAACAACTATGAAATTCTGACATGACTGATCTGATGGAGACACTCTAACACAGTGACATAACTTAGACCACTTTCCGTTATAGCCTGAAATCTGGAGAGGTAAGAGGCAGCGGACTTTTTGATGCAGAACTCTCTGCTTTGGGCTTTGTTCCAACTGAGCGGCTGCAGAACTGATGGTTGATTCACTTCTGTAAGGCATTCTGACGCTTTGTCTGGGGCAGAGCCTCTGCCTCGTGAATCACAGTCTCTTTTAAGAGCTGGTCTCCGCTCCTTCGTGGACGGCTTCTTCCAGCAAGTGTAGTTTCCATTTACCCTGTCACATACCACCTCCTCCACCTTTCCTTGCCCCCTAGCTTCCCTTATTCTGGTGAATCACCTGTGTCTTCGTTTCTCATTCTTGTTCATCTGTGTCATCCTTTTCATCTAAGGCAAGCTACCCTTTTAAATTCTTCCTGAAAAGATGTCTACTTCATTTAAAATAACGCTACTAGTTTTCTCTTCTCCAGTAGCAGCCAGCTGGGTCCGTGCTGGATGAGATGAAGGTTAATCTTCAAATCTGTCTCACCATATCATGGGAGGTTCGACCTCAGGCCGTGTTCTTTCAGAGCCTCTTGGCAATACCTGCGTGTTTCATATCTGTCTAGAAAGGAGCACAGGCAAAGGAATGGGAGATCTGGGTTCTATTTCTGATTCCATTTTGGGCCCCAGTTTTCCTGTGTCTGAGCCTCAGTTTTTCCATCTTTGAATGCTGAAGTTAGGCTAGGTGTACTCTTAGGGCCCCTTCAACTAGAAAACATTAAGTTGTAATATACCCTGAGCCAACACAAGTGGAAGTCAACATGGATTGTTTGATCAGGCATGTATTTTTGAGCCTGAAATTGTGAGAAAACATCTGCAAAGAGCATAGTTCATGCCCACATATAGTAGGCATTCCATGAATATTGGTTCTCCTACACCCTGACTGCTTCTGGATTCATTTTCTTTCTGTTGACTGTTGCTTTTTAGTCACATTTTCTTCGGTTCTACCCAAGCTTATCTCTTTTTAGTCTATGCTTTCACTGCTGTAAGTTTTCTTTTCTCATTCCCCAGCTGGATAGCTTCCTCTCTCCTCATCTCTTTCTCCTTTCTAGCTCTGCCAGTGGATGGTGTCCACTCCAGAACCTTCTAAAGACAAAAGGCTGCAGTGGAGGGGCAGATCAGGGGGTGGCGGTTTTGGCTAGCTGCAAATCTTTCCAAGAGACTGTTCTTTAGGACCATTTCTTTACTGAATAAATATTGTTGCTCAGTGAGTGAGACCAAGGAGTCCTCAAGGATTCCATAGTGGAGGTGAGAAGCTTATGGAGGAACCTTCTTTTTGGCACCTGGTGGAAACCAGTCGATGAGGTATATTATAAATTGGAGAGGAGGGGTTTTTGCTTTCTAGGACTGGGCAATGCACTGTTAGGTTCTCGGCATGGATTCTTCAGTGTCTAGGAAAACCAGTCACGTGGAAAGCTTAACCTTGTTTTGCAGACCTTGAAGGAGGCAGCCTGCATGTTTCATTTCACTCTCTACCCAAACTGACACTTCAGGGATAAAAATGTCAGCAGGCAGCCAACAAGTGGCCAGCTAGAGCCACATGATGTGGCTGGTGGTGCAACTCTTCAAGAATGATGTGCCAGAGAGGGCAGAGCTCAGTTAGGACAAGCCTAAGGATATCATTCAGAAATCGAGAGGCTATTGCTAATGTCAGTGAAGTTTGATTCTGGTGCAGTAGAAATTTTTAGAAGTTAGGACCTTGCCCTGAGAGTTCTTTTGTTTCCTCTTCTTTGTATTAAATATATACTCCCCGTTCAGTCCTTGTGTTTAGTCCTTTGGATATTCCCAGTTAGATAGGCTTACTTGAAAATCCCAGAAATATTTTGAAAGCCTTGGTCTAAATATGCAGTACTTAAGAGCATGAGCTCTGGAGCGCCACCGCCAGGATGTGTATCGAGACCCTGCCGTTAATACCTTGGCTTGTTTCTCAGTCTTTTCAGGCCCCTGTTGCCTCACGCATAAGAATAAGACAATCACGTGTTCATTGTTGTGAGGATTAAATGAGTTAATACATATGAAGCCCTTAGAACATAGCCTGGCACATGGTAAGTGTCCGTTAAATACTAGTCACTGTTATGATGTGTCATCCTTATTGAGGCACAAATGGTGGTTTGGAAAAGATAATAGAGATCATCTAGATGAGTGGGTTTTTTTTTTGTTATTGTCGTCTTTTTAAATAAACTTTTAATTTTGGAATAATTTTAGATTTATAGAAAGGTTGTAAAATTGTACAGAGAATTTCCACATTTCCCTCACCCAGTTGCCCTCATTTTTGACATCTTCCATTTTTATAGAACATTTGCCAAAATAAGAAACTGACACCGGTACATTCCTATGACCTAAACTCCCAGCTATTTGGATTTCACCAGTTTCCCACGAACTTCCTCTTTATGTTCAGGATCCAGCCCAGGGTACTACACTGCATTTAGTTGCTATATCTTCCTTGCTTAGAGTGGCTTTAAAACTTCATTTTTTTTTTTAAATATTCAGAGAAGGACTCTTTATAGAAAAGCTGTTACAACCTGTGATGTCGAACAAGTAAACTGGGGCGGCTGTGGGTGGCGTGGAGCGGGACGGGACCCACATTTCTGGCCCTCTTTGCTTTTGCTCCCCGAAGGGGCTCTGGCGAGGCACGGCTTAAACATCACTACAGTCCAGGCTCCTTATTTTTAGGGGAGGGCACCGAGGTCCCCAAAAGTGAAGTGACCATGCTAGGAGAAGCTGGAAGCCCAGAGAAGGTCAAAAAAGAATCTTAAAGACGCCTTGATCCTGTCCCTGTTGTTGAAAGAATCAGTGAGCAGCAATCAGGGACTCCACCAAATCTGGGTTTGGATCCATATTCTTCCACTTTTCTTCTCAGTTTTTCTTATCTGTGAAGTGGGTTCAGTGATCAGTGGAACCTCACAGGACTTAACCCTCACAAAGGACCACAGTGGTACCTTGTGAAAGTTAAGTAAGCCAAGATGCTCACTTTTAGCACAGCCCTGAACATAGTAGGTTTTCAATAAATGCTTGAAAAAAGAAGCCTTGAAAATTAGGAAACTTTGTCCTTGGAACTTATTTCAAGAAGACTGGGATAAGTTGATGCAAAACAAAGAACAGTCATTCCTAAGGAAATCTGTGACACTCAGGAGTGGAACCAGTGTTTGAGTATCTGATAAAGAGGATATACTGTCTGTTTTTATTCTCGGAGGCTTTTATCATACAATACTACATTATGTTACAGTCTGACTTTCACACAAATTGGATCCCAAAACTTCTTACAGGAATTAAAAATATAAACTCGTGGGCAGCATGTGTTTTATAAATTACAGAAAACAGTAGTGTAAAGACACAGCATAGTGCGTGCCGTGAAGCCCGCGCAGGCTTTGATACCGGCGGAATGCACGATGAGGCAGCCGGGGGGGATGAGCTGGGAGGCTGGATGAGGCGCCAGGTGCACAGTTCTGGCCTCAGTGCCGGGGGAGGTGGGGGAGGGACGTCTTGGGGAGGCCGGGAGAAGGAGCTGAGCCCCAGAGAAGTAAGCCCTCTGAACATTTTCCCTATCCTGCCACCTATGGGGCCAACTGACTTTTGGAAACTCACCTCCGTTGCTTTCCTTCACTCTCGCTTTGCCATAGCACTTTCTCAGTCTAGATTGCTCTTCCCTGCCATCATCACCTGTTTGAATCCCAACTGATCTTCAGGGTCCGGCATTTTAATGCCGCCTCTTCCATGAAGCAAACCTGGATTTCCGCCCATCCACCCTAAGCAGGAAATAATCATTTCCTCTTATGATCTCCATTGGTCTTTTATCTGTACTGCTTGCATGGCACTGAACACTTTTTACCTTCTGTTGTAGTTATCAATATGTCTATCTTATTTTGGGCTTTTAACTTCTTTAGGACATTTACTCTTGCCTGGAATTTGGCAGATACACAGTAAGCATCTGTTGAATGGATATATGGATGGATGGGTGGATGGACAAGTTTGACATTGTCCACACTAGACTCGAACTTGGTTTCTTTAAAGTAGAATTTTAACTTGCTTATCTCTATGTCTCCAATACCTGCTCTGAGAAGGTGCCCATTCATTCATTCATTCTACAATAGCATTTCAGGTACTATTTCATGGTTGCAGCAGTGAACAGTCCATTTGCTGATAGTCTGCACAGAGAAAGCTGTACTTTGTGGGATGTGTTTTTATACTTGTAAGGTTAATCTGGAATTGTTTTTGCTTTTGATACATAAGGGCCAAGCAAGAAATGGTTTGTTGCATTTACAGGTATGTCTAGTGTATGAAGCAAATGCTGTCTCATTTCCTTAGCTGCTTTTGCGCTAACAAGAGATCACTGGCTTAGAAAGGCCCCGGTTTGTCAGACGATATGGCAGTTCCTTACTCGCTTGCCTCAGGGATAAACCCCCTTTCCAGTTTTTTTAAAAGGATAGTACCAGGATGCCACAGCGCTCATGGCTAGGCTTCCTCATTAATGTTACTCCTTTTAAAAAAAAAAAAAATACAGTGACAGAATGCATACCACTGAGATGGTAAATGGAAAAAAGAGATGCAGTGGAGTATACTGTCTGTTTCTCGGGGCCTTTTGTATTAATCACAGGAGGAAGTGTCAGACATGACCAGATGAGAGAGCCAGCTGACTTAAGTTCATGCCAGATCAAAATCAGAGTGGCAAAATTGGGAGGAGTTTGATGATGTCAAATTGAGGAAGCATAAGGTTCTCAGAATGATGGAGCTGGGAGCATCATAGAGATCATCTAGTCTAGTGGTTCTCGAAGGAGCATTAGAATCATTCTGGAGGGTTTGCTGGCTCCATCCTGGAGATTCTGAGGCTGTAGGTCAGGTGGGGCCCATGAATTTGCATTTCTAAGAAGCTCACAGATGCTGCCAATAGTTCAACTGCTGGGATTTCTTTCCTTACTTTTTTATTTTTTAAAGATAGATGGAAAAGACTTGCTTAGGGTCACACAGCCTGTCAGGTCAGCCGGAGTCAAAACCAGACACTCTGACTCGGGGACTGTTCCACATTGCCATCGGAGATTGTCCTGGAACAGTATTATTTTTAGTTCTACTGCAGAGCAGTTAGCTGGGTTTTTCCCAGCTTTGCTTGATCTGGTTACAAACTTATTTTTCAGAGATTTCCATTTGGCTCTCTTCAACTAATTTTTTTTTAATTTGGTTAACCCACATTTATTGACCACTGCTGTGAGCTCAGAATTGCATTTAGAGTAGAGGTGGCATAGCACTGTGGTAGTCTAAAAGCATGGGCTTCAACTAGTGAGAACTTGAGTAGTTACTTTCATTTTTTTTTATCTGCACACAAAAGACAATCATACTTCCTAGGGCTGAAAGAAGGCATCTCAGTGCACATGCCATCTATAATCATTACAAAAAAGAAGAAGATGTGGTCCCCCCTCTCATGCACTAAAGGCTCCTTGAGCAATGTGATGGAGAGAGACAGCTGGATTTAGCGGAACAAATTCAAGGCTTGGAATTAGGAGAGCTGGGCTCAATACCTAATATTTCCATGTCTTAGCTGTGTGGTCTTGGACAAGTCACCTGCCCTCTCTGATTTGAAGTGGGTAGACTTAGCTCGGGCAATAGGAGAGCATTAGTGAACAAGAGGAAGGATGGAAATTGGCAAGAGGTAGAAATTTGCTTACCAGGTGCCAAGTTTTGGGCTGCTGGGTAATTAATCTGACTGAGGAGAAGGCCCAGTAGAAAGAGCTGAGCAGCCCAAGGCTGGGTGTCTGAAGGGGCAGGAGGCCAGGGAGTGGTCCAGTGATGGTTGAGTGGGTGGGCCAGCCCAGAGAGGGACTGGGAAGAAAGGCTTGTTACAGTGAGGTGGATACCAGCCTTGGAGCAGGGCTGGGGAATCTGGCCAGGGTGATGATATCTGTTTTGGACTGGGGCTGAGGCACATTTGTGGTTCTGGTCCCTAGACCAGCACAGGAGGGTGGCAGACAGTATTGTGATTTGAATCCAGGATTGACCTTGGCACCTTGACTTCTGGGTTTATTTAGCAGCAAAGAGATAGGATTAGAAAGGTACTGGATATGATTGCTATAGTCTTTCATGATTGGTTTAGGAGCCGGGAGAGGCCTGGCTAGAAGTTGGGGGTCCCAGGGAAAACGAAGATAAGGTCCCATGAACTTCAGTGATGATGGTGAGTATACGCATGTTATTTTGTCTGGGTTAAGAATTAGAGTCCTTGTCTTTGGGAAGGCATGTCATGGTTATGAAACACCAGAGAAATGCACAGTGTCCACATTATGGGGAAGCAGCAAAGAGCTGGGGAGGAATGAGGGATGGAGAGATGGAGCTGCCTAGAGGACTGTGGGAAGGTCATCCTTGGGGAGGTCTCTGACGGCTGCTGTGTGAGGTGGGACAAGCATGCTGGGGGGATGTGACTGTGCACAGGTGTGTCATGTTTTTAAGAGCCCTGGCTGATGCAGTGCATGCTCTTTTCCTTTCCTGTCCATAGAGCTTCTGGCAGGGGTGGACCTGGGCGCTCCAATGAAGCTGACGCTGCGGCACCCTCGGTTTCCAAGTGCAGGAAGAGTGAGGCTCTCAGCTAGGGTGTCAGGGCTCCTAGGAGTTTCCACGCTCTCTGTCACTTTATAGCCAGTCGGTGCTGGGTGAGCCCTCAGGGATTCAGCTCATTTTGCAGATGGGGAGAGTGAGGCAGCTGGAAGTCTGTCCCCAGTGGAGGGCACCACATGCCCACAGGGCGGTGCCTCACCCACCGTGTCCTCGCACTTGTCCTCCTTTCCCTCTGGCAGTCCCAGTTCCTCCTCGTGCTGAGCCCCTGTGAGGCCGATGGCCCATGTTTCTCCATTTATCTCTTTTTTTCCGTTGCCCAGGGACTGCTCTGAGTACCATGCGGTTGCTGGCTGCCATTTGCTTTTTCTAGATCTGGGAATCTCCCTTTGTTCAGATCACAATGCCATACCCTCTCATTCTCCCAATGTTTGTCTTCTGCTCACTGCGTCAGACTGCTCTTCCCTGTTTGGAATTAAAACCGTAATAATCATTTGTCTCTATGGTTCTCCTATCTTTCTGTCATACTGTTGCTTAGTCAAAGTGAGAACCTATCAGATGTTCTGCTTTTTGCAAAAGGAGAGTCACAGCCAACTGTGGAGCAGTGAAGGACACTTGTTGGCTCCTTATTTACTGTCTGCCATTCCAGGGACTGGGGACATAGAAATGAACAAAGTCTCATTTGGGCCGTCTAGGCCTCTAGGAAGTTGTGGTCTATGCAGGAAACAGACATGCAAACCAAGTTGGAGCGGCGGGTGTATTATCTTAATACAGGTGTCTATGTATAGAGTGTGGAGGAGGTTTCCTAGCAGCAGGGTGGTTGAGAGAGTCCACCAGCATTGCGTGTTGGTGGCTCTGTGGACATGTAGACACATTAGGCCAGAGAGAGAGATTTGGAAGGGTTATTGTTAATGTAGGGCTTACATAACCTCAGTCCTCCTCATTCTTCATTCGTCCTAGAAGTGTGCTGTTCCCCCAAGGCTTTTGAATTTGCCACCCCTGAAGGGACCATGCACTGAATCTTCCAGGGTGGCTTTCTCTGTTGCCTCCTGTCTTCACTGTGGGGCTTCCCTGACTGGCTCATCCGCATGCCTCTGAGTGGCAGCCCTCTGTCACCGCTCTGCGGCCTCCTCCCAGGCTCCTGTGTCCAGCTTTCTGGTTGGTTTCCTGCTGTGGCCCCATTGCCACCTGAGAGCTGGCGGGGGGCTGTCTGACGCTGTCCCCTTGGTTCCCTGTGACTCCAGCGTGCCACGTCTGGGGCACACTTGTTTGCCCAGTATATTCTCTGCACTGTGTTCCCTCTCTTGCTCTCATATTTCCATTTAAAGCCCTCTGGAGAGGTCTGTCCCCTGCCAGCAGCATTCCTGCTGGTTTACTAGAACCCTATGTCTTATCCTGCCAGGAATGCAGCCTCGGAGTGGGCTTCAGCACGGCCTCTCTGCAGCCTCTCGTCTTCTCCAGGATTGTGCCCTCTGGCTGCGAGAAGTGACCCTCCTGGGCCTGTCTCACCTCAGAGTCAGTGACACCACCAGTTAGTTTTCAGCATGTCCGCACTCCCTCTGAGTGAACTTTCCTTCGTCTCCCTCCTCTTCCTCTCGGCCTCATCTGCCTTGGGTCCATTTGACAATGACCCCTTGTTGTCCTTTGCTTGGCATCTGTACTTGCAAGCAACAGAGAGGGTTGTTGGTTGGATCTGCTTCTAGGAGGAAGTCAGAATTGCCTGTTTGTGATGCTTGGACAATAAGAATGTGTTGATTTGATTTACCAATTACTTTTATTTCCAGACACAAATATATGCACAGCCTTGTTAGAAGAAAATTAAGGAGAACCACTTTGTGAGTGGAAATGAGTGGAAGACACTTAGTTGTCCGCTCTCTTCCTGCTCTGCCCTCCGCAGGCTTCTACGCTCCCTGACTCTGCCGTCATGAAGGGCATCTGGGAAAGCACTTCTCCCTCGGCTTCCCAGACGGCGTCCCGCCTTCCCACTCAACATCCCCTGTGGCCTGTGGCCTGTCCGTCCCCTTCGTGGTGCACACCTCGGCCTTGCCTTCGTTTCTGGGATTTTCTCCGCTATTCCTGCCAGTCGTACCCTGTGCTTTCAATACCTTGATTGCGTGACTGTCGTGCAGCCTGCGTGTCTCAGCACAGGTGTCCCTGCTGGCCCGAGGGCCCTCCCTCTTCCTCCTGTCTGGTGAACGCCTGCGTATTCCTCAACCTACAGCACAGATATCTCCTCCTCTCTGAACCTCCTCTTATTCCCTCAGGAATAATTAAAAGCAAAACAAACCCAAATTTTATTATTTGTGGCATTTTTCTGTTATGAGTAGTATATGCTTATAATAAAAAATTTCAAAAATACAGAACCATATGAAGAAGAGGATGAGAATCAGTCGTAAGTCCACTATTTAGATACAAACATTGTTCTTGATATTCTTTGTTTAGTAGTTCCTTTCAGTATTTTTTCTGCATTTGCATTTTGCTCACTTGAAATCTTACTGTATAAACAGTTTTATGTCTTGCCATTTTATCAAACAGTAGAACACAAGCAGATTCTCATGGCATTAGGAATTCTTTATATATATAATTTTTAATGCCTGCATATTTTTCATCTTAAGAATATAACATAATTCTAATTTTTCATCATTGTAAATAGCACTGTGATGAACATCCTTTTTATAAAATTCTTTACCTGCACCTCTGATTATTTTCTAAGATAGATTATTAGAGTGTGAAATTGCTTGCATAAAGGACAACAACTTTTCTCACCCTTAATTTCAAAAATAATATGCAGTCACCGGAGAAAGTTAGGAACACATGAGAAAGCACGAAGAAGAAAATGGAGATCACCTGTAGCCACTTGCAAGGACCAATGTGAAATTTAATGTATAATTGTATCTGTGTATCCTCTCTGTCCTTCTACCCCAGCAGTTGTTAAACATTTTCCATAAATGACCAGATAGTAAATACTGTAGGCTTTGCAGGCCGCACATGATCTCTGTCACCACTACTACTATTTCTTATTCTTTTTCTTCTTCTTTTCCTTCCCCTCCCCAACCCTCCTCCTCCTCCTCCTCCCCCTCTTCCTTCTTATTCGTCAAGATTCTTTTAGCAGTATAAATATTATTCCTGGCTAGTAGGGTTGTACGAATACAATTTTCCAACCTGATCCTAGCCTCAAAAGTGGGGCGATTCTATACATACTATTTTATAATTCGTAATTGTTATCTTGTGCAAGTTAACTACATCATTGTTCCTCAAGGTTTTCTGTTTTATGGTGCCCAAATATAATTAATGGCTTCCTCCTGGGATGCCCACGGCACATTGGCCATGTCTCTGATATAGAATTTAAAGCACGTTTTATTGTGAGTAATTGCTGAGATGTCTCTTTTTCGTGTCTTACTCATCTCTGCCTTTCCAGCCTCAGCACACTTCCTGAGTGGTACTAAGTAGATGCTCAGCAAATTCATGTGGCAAGGTTGCCTTAGGCTGCAGGTTTACCCCTTGTGTTCAGAATGCCTGTGTTCAGAACCCTGCTACTCAGGTGTGTTTGTTGGGCCAGCAGCATCAGTATCACTTAGGACTTGTTAAAAATGCAGAATCTTAGCCCCACCCCAGAATCTGCATCTTAGCACATTCCTAAAGTGTATTGTATGCACGTGAAAGTTGGAGAAGGCATCACTGTAGAGGTCACCTCTGCTTTATTTGTCGTATACTTATTTACAGGCATCCTGACCTCATTCTTTCCATTGATAGGCACCCCCTGTGAATGGACTGTGGTAGTCACTAACTCAGGAGTCAGCCTGGTAGACCAACAGTTTGTTTCACGTGTGGCACCAGCTGCCATCTTGCCTAGTGAAACCTGTGTGGCTGCTGTTGCTTCTGGCTGGGGGTGAATGGGATAGTGGAAGGGGCACGCATTTAATTAGTACCTGCTGTGTGCAAGGCCCTGTGCCAAGCTCTTTACACATATTCTTCCAAGGGTTAGACATGATCGTCTTGGCTGAAGGAGATGAAGGGAGCTTTCACTCCAGTGATTCTTAACCAGCTAAAGAATTTAAAAAACATTACATTCTCAGCCCCCAAACTGGTCCTGAGTAAGAGTCTCTGAGAAGTAAGCCTGGGTCATAAGTACTTAGAAAGAATTCCCTCAGTGTTTCTGTTGGGCATCGCTGGTTAAAGAACCAATTGGTCTAGGCCAGTATCCTATTGTACAGATGAGGAAAATGAGGCCCAAAGAGGTCAGTGAGCCTCCCCAGGTCACTTAGATTTTAATAGCACAGCCAGGACCAGATCTTGTGCCGTCTGCTCCATGACACACTTCATAGCCCCTAAGCTGCTTTCCAGCCTATGGTGTTGGGCAGGGAGTAGGGCCAGGTGAAGAGGTGGAGACCTTCAGAACTCTGAGCCTGACATACCACAGTGCCATGAGTGACTTGGCAGCCCGGGGTGCAGAAAATGGACACTGAGTCATGGTGTATCCTTCCTTTTCCCTCTCCAGCTTTGTCCTCCTTCCTGGTGCCTGTTTTTGGGGCTTTGATTGGAGAGTCTTGAGTGATGCTGGCAGCTCAAAAGTGGACTGGCGTCCTCCTCCCCTTTTCCAGAGTTGTGGACATTACCCTCAAAGGCAGGAGCAGAAGAAGCTATGTTCTTGCTATTATTTCACTGTCCACACCTCAATATCAGGAATTTTAATGGGAACCCCATCAACCTCTTGCTTGTGGTTGTGCCCAGCCAGCCGCAAACAGAATGGGACATTGGCTGAAACTTTGCAAAGACACCCTATGGAAGGCTTACAGACGTCATATAGAAGCCAAGGGTGTGATTGGCACTCTGATTACGTGGAAAACCGGAATGGAAAACAGGAATAGAACTAATTACCATGATAGCTGCCATTTATCGAGTGCTCACTGTGCCGGGCACTCTGCCTGCATCATTTCCTGTAATCCTGTACCAGTCATGAGGGAGGGGACTGGGAAGGTTTGCTGAATCTCCCCAAGTGGCAAGCTGAGATGTGGACCCAGTTGTGCTTGATTTCAAAGTCCATGACCTTAACAATCATGTACACTGCTTTTGCAGCTGGTTCTGTGCTCATCCCCTCTCACCTGCTACTCCTTGGGATTTAACCAAAAAGCCCATGGAGATGGCTTGAACTCAGTATGGAAGGACACATGGTAAGAGATGTAAAAAAAAAAAAAAAAAAAATGGAGTGGACAGCATCAAGTGGTGGAAGGTTTCCGGTCCTTGGAAGTATTCAGGTGGAGACTGTGGAACTGCTCCGTGGGAGACTGTCAGGTGGGAGATTTTGGCTGGCCATTACAATTCCCCTGGGATTCCAGCTCATCAGGAATTCCAAGATGTTGTCAATCTGATTGGATGATCCAGTCATAGAACAATGAAATGTGTGTTGGGTAAAAATGTATAGATGGGGCATTGGTGAGGTGCTGAAGTATTGATTCTGCACTGCCGACTTTCAGCCCTGAGAGCCCTGCAGCTGTGGCTTCTGAGTGCCTGTCACGTGCCACGCACTGTTTGGCTCTGGGGGTGCCCCAGACGCAAGAACTTCCCCGCAAGGGAGGGAAAACATGCTCTCGTTGAAAGATAAACTAGGCCAGGCACAGTGGCTCATGCCTGTAATCCTAGCATTCTGGGTGGTTGAGGATTGCTTGAGGTGATGAGTTTGAGGCCAGCCTGAGCAAGAGCGAGACCCCGCCTCCGCTAAAAATAGGAAATTAGCCAGGCATCATGGTGAATGTCTGTAGTCCCAGCTACTCAGGAGGCTGAGACAGGAGGATCGCTTCAGCCCAGGAGTTTGAGTTGCAGTGAGCTATCATGATGCCACTGCACTCTAGCCTGGGTGACAGAGTGAGACCCTGTCAAAAAAAAAAAGATAAACTATATGGTGCCAGAGAGTGTGGGAGAAGGGGGTATGTGTGTACCTTGGGCGCTTACAAGAGGGATGAATTCAACAAGCAGAGAACTTCTTTTTTCTTACTGTTGGACTTGAACTGGGCCTTGAAGGCTGTATGGCTCTCCTTCAGGTTGTAGGAGGGTGGCCTTGAGTTACTGCGTTGAGCTGTGTGGTGGGAAAAGCAGATCCGTGCCTAGAGTGAGGAGCCTTGAATGATAAGGGGTTGAAGAGTGAGTCTCCTGGGCTTCCTCCTAGAGCCAGCAGGGCTCTGTTAGACCGTGTTTGCAGGGTGGCACCTTCTCTAATTGAATAAGCATTTGCGATGAGGCCACTGTGGCTGGAGTGAGCAGAGCCGACCTCTGAGGGTGAGTAGGAGTTAGCCTGAAGGAGAGGTCGGACAGGGCTAACCGGGAAGGGGCACGTTCGTAGGTAAAGGTGAATGCAGTGTCACTGCCCAGGTTTTGAAAGCCTCTAAGGGCTGAGATGGCGACAGCTAAGGTGTTGGATGTTATGCAAGAGAGTTATTCAACACAAGCACAGGTGCCGTGTGACATTTTTGCAGAGAGAAATGTTTGTACATGGTCACTGGCCTATCTTAGCTCTGTTTGCAGAGATGCCTGCCTTCCCACTCCTTTCGATGGTAGAGGGAGAAAGGGCCTGGGTCTCAGAGACAAAGAGGGCTGGTTTTGAAATCATGCTCGGTTACTTTACAGCTCTGTGACTTTTAGAAAGTTGTTTTTCCTTCCTGAGTTGCAGATTATTCATCTGTAAAACGCGGGGAAAGTATTCTTACCCTGTAGGGCACGGGTTGCAGGAGTCTGTGCTGGCACATGGAAGGCACCCAGTAAATGTGAGGCAGGAACATTAATCTTCTTTTTCCATCCTTATTCCATCCTCAGTGGATAACTCTCTTTTTTTCTTATATGCCCCACAGTTTGCTGACTTTGTGCCTTTGCTCGTGTAATTTCCACCTTCCAGAAAGCAACCTTTTCTTCACAGGTTCAAATCATTTCCATTCATTCCAGTGAAGCCTCTGCACGGTTTCTGGGATGCTATCCCTGGGATCGCAGTGGGCAGTGGCCTCCCCTCTGTCCTTCTCTCGTGAGGTGGCCCATTTTTTCTCTAGCGCTGTACCTTAGTTCTGTTTACACCTATCTCGCCTGTCCGCTCCCTGCGGTCGGGTCAGGTTCAGATCTGATTCATCTCTACAGCACTGAGCACGATGCCTGGCACATAGTGGGTGCCCAGTAAATAGGTCTTACGTGACTGAGAAAAAAAAGAGGTATTCCCCTGGCTTTAGAAATCTGAGAGAAGAAAAGGTGGTTTAGAGATGGAGTGTGAGGCCTGTGGGTTCCTATTTCCGCATTCAGGGTGCAGGTTGGGATTGCCCGGAGCCACAGTTCCTTGAGACTTACCACCTCAGGCCTAAATCTGCCTCCTTTAATTACCTCCTTTCCAGGGAACAGGAGTCCTTGTTGTCTGCCCAGAAACTGCTAAATATAGCTCCAACCCCTGGGCCTCGGTGTGCTTCTGGGCCACAGCACTGCACAGTCTCAGCTGTCTGTTGATTTTGGGGTTTCCTCAGGGATTCTTTACATTTTCAGGTTTTCATAAGGGATTGCTTTTTATTTTAAAGCCAGCAAAGAGACTTGAAGGGCATAGAGTGTTCAAAATTTTATAGGAGGGTGTTAGGAGAGAGTTAAAGCTCTTGGGGACAAAAGGGGAAAAGCGAAGTTCTGAAAAGAGGGTTGGGTGTCTTTAAAGGAGACCTCCTTATGTGTTTAGTGATCTCTGAAAGAGTAACATTTTGTAATGGTTTTCCCCCAAAAGCCCCTTCACATTTGACTTTCGTGACCCCTCTGGGTCATGCTATTTGTAGTTATTCCTTTTTATTCCAGTTTATTCCTTTATTCCAGTTATTACTTGAAATAATGTTTTCTCATTATTTTTTTAGTTTTAAAAAATGCTACAACACATGTTCATAGTAATAAAATAATACAGACGTGTTTATAATAAAACAAGAATTTCTTACTCCATTGCTTCCCAGCCCAGTTCCATTCCCAACAATCAACGACTTGTGACTATTTCTCATTTTTAATTCTAGTGGTTACTATCATATCTCTAAATAATAGGCTCCTGTCTTTCTTTCTTGAGTTATTAGCTTTAGATGTACCTATTGACTTTCTTTTATGAGAGACAATGACTAGCTTATTTATTCCCTGTTGGTACTTCCCAGTCTCCTTCCCAATTTTCTTTTTAAATTTTTAATTAATTAATTTTTAGAGACAGGGTCTTGCTCTGTCGCTCAGGCTGGAGTACAGTGGCCCAGTCATAGCTCATTATAACGTCACAGTCCTAGGCTCAAGCAATCCTCCTGTTTCAGCCTTCCGAGTAGCTAGGACTGCAGGTTCATGCCACCATGCCTGGCTAGTTTTTCTTTTTTGTGGAGATGGGGTCTTGCTGTGTTACCCCATAACATAGAGTTCAGACTGTTCTCAAACTCTTGGCTTCAAGCAATCCTCCCATCTTGGCCTCCCGATGTGCTGGGATTATAGACATTAGCCACGGCAACTGGCCTCCTTCCCAATTTTTGGCAGTTATATTACTACTTTTATTCTCTTTGTTGGTTTTCTTTATAAGTTTGTATAGTATGCATAAACCTCAACTTCTTGCAGTATCAACTTTTGACAGTTTCACTTCACCCACCATTTTGTAAGATGAAGACGTTAGAGTTTCCCTCTACCTTTCTGCTCTGCATTTACCCCTCAACGTGTCAGTCACGTTTTAGGTTACCTTTTGGGTCTCCGGGATTTATAATGGATAAGTGTACACATGCACATGCATGTACTTTTGTATCATAACTGTAACTAAGTCTTCTGTACTCTGTGGTTTGATTGTAAAAGTTGAAGAAATAATAACATTTACATTGCGATTTCTAGGTAAATATTGCTCAATACAGGGCTAAGTCATGCGCTGTGGTTTCATTTCCTTTTCTGGGGTTCTGAGGTCACCACCTTTAAGCCACTCACAAGGGACTGAACTTTCCCTAAGTATCAAAAATCTTTCTAATTTTTTTCCAGTTCAAATCATCCCAGGTTTTTGTATGTTTTATTTTTACAATAAATAAATAATAAATAAACTTCTTGCTTATTATTAGTTTTTTTTGTTTACTTGGAGTTTGAGGTTATATTGTTTTTGTTGGGAGAAGAAAATTAAGCATTTTCTACCGTATCCCTTATGTCTTCTGTCTTTCTAATTGCTCTCTTGCCTGCTTTGAGTCTATTCTGGTTCTTTTTCAAGTTCCATCAACTCTTTTTCTTATTTTAGACTAGTTTCTCCATATTTGGGCCATTTCTTATGAAGCCTTTTTTTTTCCTGGAGTTTCTGATTGCCTCTTTTATTTAAACTTATATGTCTTTATCGTAGTTTTAGATATTTCCTGGCTTTTATGGAAGAGTCCTTCTGGACCTCCTGAGTCATGTTAGCTGTTAGTCGTTGTTACTATTCTTCAAAAACAGATATATTATTAGAATATTATTTACCACTTTAAAAATACTAGGCAGTTTTTTTTGCTCTTTGTTTTTTATCTACTGAATATTCATAAACATTCCCAATTATTTTATAATTTCCATATATTTAATAGCCACTCTGTTATTTCCTTGAATGAATGTACTATGTTTTAAATTTAGCCATTTACATATTGTTGGATAGGAGTTATTTTCATTTATCTCCTGTTATAAATAACACTCTACATACAAAGCTTTTTTCATTAATTTAATGAGTTCTTAGTAGAGGAAAAAACTGGAAACCTTGTGTCATCATCTTTGAAGACATATTTTAATGACTACACTTGTGTTGGCTTTTAGTAGAGATCACCTGCCATTTCTTATTAAAATTTTTTTTTCAGAAAGAAGCAGTAGGAATTGAGAGAGAAATATTACCTCTAGATCAGCACATTTAGTTTTCTTGGCAGCTCTGTGATGTTATATTGTGACTTATTGCAAGCCTGGTACTGCCTAAAATCCACTGAGTATCACCCTCTTCAAAGGAGTGTTCTGGGGTCAGCCAGCCCTCTATGACTTAGGCCCATGAGGCTCTTATCACCTAAAAACTTTATGTCATAATTTGTTGGCCACGTTATTCAGCATGGTCATCTCCAACTGGATCACCACCCTTACTAACTGGAATTTTTTCTCAGTGACTTTTAGAAAAATCAGATTCATTCTTAAAAATCAAAGAGGTATTCCCATTGAGAATATTCTACAAGATCTACAACTCTTCTACACATGGTATATAAGAAAGGAATTTGAGGAATGTCAGGTTATTAGAATCGGTGGACTGCTGTGGAGAGATCTGTAGTCATGGGAGATATAAATTTTGATTTATTGAAAAGGCTATCATTGTTTTATTGTCACTCTACCATATTGCATTACTTTATAGTAGGAAAATGTACTTTATATGTCAGTCTGGCAACATTTACTGTATAGTTACTTATGAAATCTGTATGACATAATTACACAAAAATGGGACTCTTATCTTTGAAAAGCTTAACAATTAATTGAGGAACACTGATCACATACTAAAGGATATATATCCATTTGGACTGAGGAGAAATCCTGAGGTTAATGACGCACAGTGTCATTTTGGACAGTGGGTGATAATATTGTATTGGAGGTGATGATGAGACACATAGATCCAGAATATCACAGTTCAGAGAGAAGTGGTCCAGTAGTCCTATTTTAATTTGAGAAAAGGGGGGCCTGGATGGGAGGCGACTCACTCAAGGTCATATGAGTAGTTAATGGCAGCACCAAGTCTAGATGGCATACCTCCCTGCTTCTAGTCCATTGCTCTCTTCTGATACCATCACTTATAATTTAAAATTTTTGCAATTTTATTTTTTGGTGTATAAACTGTACTTCAGGAGGATGGAAATTAGAGTAATTTTTATTCATATATAGAGAGGCAGAACATTTAGTGATGGAGAGAAAACATTTGCCTGGAATGGTATCAGGAGGAATTTAAATTCTGAGACATAAGCAACAATTTCTCAGATGAGGGAAAGTGGTAGGCAGGCCAGGGCTCTATCTTAGAACATAACTGGGGCCATGTTGTTGTTTCTAATCTTTGGGGAATTTGGAGGTTTATTTTTTGCCTAAGACACCTCCATTCTCTAGAACACAAATTCCACATTTATAAAATAAGAGGGTTGGATCTGACAGGCTGGGCTTTGTAGACCCTTCTGGTCTGAGTTCCATGGCCCCATGATTCTGGGTTATGTCCCATGTCCAAGATTACTTGGGAAAAAAAAGGACCTCACCGAATCAGTACTGGCATCACCTGCTTTGGTCTGGCTGGGAAGTAGGTCAGAGCTTGGCGGACATGAAAATGTGTTTGGGTCCAGCTCTGTGAGCCCTGCCAGGGACCCCTTTGTAGACACCTGCCTTAGGAAGGGTCTGCGGGAGGGGTTGATACTTGGTGGTGGAGAAGGGTGCATTTGTGGCCCTGGGTGCTGCAGGCAAGCGGGGGTGATTGATAGAAGGAGCTGTTGGGGGTGGGGAATGAAGGATGCCTAGCTGGGCACTGGTAGAAAAAGGAAAAGTAGGCATGATTGAGTGCTTAGCTTGTGTGGAGCACTGGCTAATATTCTTGTACTCCTCCCAAACTTGCTGAGAGGTAGGTGTCATTTCTTTGGATTTTAAGGATAAGATTGAGGCTTAGAGAGGTTTAGTTACTTGTCTGTGGTTAGGCTGCTGGTAGTTGAGGGAGGAGGGAGTCAATGCTGACTCCAAATCGCCTCTTCTTTTCACAGTCACACCATGCAGTGCTCTGTTCTAGCTGCCGGAATATGGTGCTGAGGGAGACAGGCAAAGTCCATGGCCTCCTACTGCCTGCAGTTGAGGAGGCAAGACAGACAATAAACACGTATTTCAGAGAGTGAGGGTGCTGCTAGCAGGAGAATGCGGTCGCATTAGGAGATAGGGAATGACACGGTTGTACGTTGTTTTTACATCCCAGCCTCTAAGACCGTGCACTGCAATGTGCTGATCTGAGGAAACCAAACAGCGCTAGGTTGAGGTTAGAGTTTAGCCCTGGCCGTAATACGGACCAACCGTGTGACTTGGGGCAAGTCACCTCCCGTCACTATTAACACGAAGGAAAGTAATCCCTGTCCTTCTTGTTTCACTAGATGATGAAGGAAGATGAATCAGTTTGATGCGCAACCATTTGTAAGACCTCAATTGGTTATAAAAATACAAGAAGCTCTTTTTAACAGCTTTGATTAACTTTTAAAGGAATACTTTCTTATATTTATTTACTGCCTTTCATGTGCTTTGAGGAAGCAACTGTTTCTTTGTTTTTCTTTTCCTTATTGCTAGAATGAGGGCCCCCTTTGCCATTCTCGGAGAGTTTGGATTTGATCTGTGGGCATCAGAGGACCACTGGAGGTGTGGAGCAGAGAGCTGGCCTTTAGGTCCCCCACTGCAGGTGGGGGAGGAGGGACCGGACGGCAACAGCGCGTGATCAGGGAGAGGGATTGTGTAACTGGGGGAGCTGGGAGTCGAATGGGTCTGACCCCACAGTTCGACCCAACAGGATCAGGTCAGTTGGTGAGCAGACACTCACCGAAGGCCTACTAGGTGCCAGGCTGTGGAGGGGGAGGCATAGGAGACACAGATCACCTCAGAGGTTGCCACGCGCTTGCCATGTGCTGAGAGTTCTGGATGCTGGGGAGCCACGTGCTTCTGGATCTCAAGGAGCATCCTTCCCAGCAGTTAATGTCTGTGCTTCTCCCAAAAGTATGTAAATCAATATTTAGTTTAGTAGGTGAGTTATGTACATAGACAGATGATATTTAAATGTATGTAACACCCTTACTGAAGGAGCCCCTTCTCTGCCAGAGGGAGCCTTTTTGTGGCTAGATCATGGAGAGGTTCAAGGGGTCTAAGAGGGACTGGGAAGCCTCAAAATCGAAGCTGTTTAACAATGGGTAAGAAAACATTTAAATATTCCAGCAACTCATGTTGCTATGTCTCTGCGTACTGGTGACTGTCAGTCTTGCATGTGGTTATACAACTATCTTATAGTGTGATCGGTATAATACTTGATGTGCACACAAGCCACAGAGAGGGAAATGATTAGAAAGCCTTCATGGGGCTGGTGATGTTTGAACTGGGTTTTGTAAGATGAATAGGAGTTTGGTAAGGAACTTTCTAGGAAGAAGGGAGACCACGGGCAAGAGCACCAGTGTGTGCAACAGCGCAGGACTTGACTGGACAGTTGAGGGGTTGGGGCTTAGGGGATTTTGTGCTCAGGTGATTGATTAACAGAGCAGGGATGAATGGAGGAAGAGCAGCATGTCCATTTTATCCCTCCCACAGGGTAGAGAAAAGATCCTGGCAGAAGGGTCAGGCCATTTTTATTCTTATTTTAAATAATAGCTACACTGTGTCAGGTGTCAGGCAGCTGGCAAGCATTGTCTCTGATCCACCAGTAACCCCACGAGATAGGAACTTTTACCCCTCCCTTATTTTACAGATTAAGAAATCAGAACTCACCATGTTTAAGTGACTTGCACAAAGTTACACAACTGCAGAAATAGGATTTGAGCCCAGGTTGTCTGACTACAAAGCCGGAATTTTCCACTCCTTCACCGTGTTGCCTCTCTAGCTCGTGAATTTGCAGTGACATCCACGAGGAACAGGGTCCTTTTGTTGCATAGAAATGTAACTTGCAACAAAAACTGGAGGCACCAGTATCCTCTGCTGCACAATGAGGACAAGAGTTCTTGCTCCAGGCATTGGCAGTGCTCAGGGAAGAGGGGGCCTTGCGTGCCGTGCTTTCCAGTACCTTCAGCAAGACCATCTTGGGGACATGATGTTTCAGTCGGCCTCTCCTTGCTGCCCCTAAGCCTTTGACTTGACGTTTACTCTTGTGAAACAGCCTCCTGATGGTGACAGAGAGAATAGGCTGCTCACGTGGACACTGCATATTTTGGGTCTGTGACCGGGCTCTCTCAGAGTAAATCAATAACATGGTTCCTGGTTAAGATTTGGCCCGTCCTGTAGCTGGACTGTAGGGAGAGAATGTGCTGATCATGGTAAGGATAGTGGGTCGGTTTGTGTGCTTGTCATATTTCTCACTGGACATTAATAAGTTGGCGTTCTGGTCGCTCCCTTCTCCCAACAAGAAAAACAAGACCAACTGAGAGGCAACATAGCGTGGTGGTCAGGAACACAGACCTTGTGCTAGACTGCCTGGACTCAGTTCCCAGCTCTGCCACTGTCTAGATCTGTCTCTCTCTGTTTCAGTTTCCTTATCTGTAAAATGGGAATGATGATAATGGTAGCTACTTCCTAAGGTTGTTGGAGACGTTAAATGAGCTAATATTTGTAATGTGCGAGGGAATTGCTTAGCATATAACATTTGCTATATAAGTGTTGTTAAACAACAACAAAATTTTATAAACAGGTCCTGCCGTCCACTGCCCTTTACCTGACATAATATGTTAGCACATCCTGGTTTTTCTTAAAGACCTGGCAGGTGAGGGCACAAGTCTGACTTCCCTTGTGTGCGCTGAGGCACTGATGGGGGGCACGTTGACATGTGTGGTCTGGTGGAGGCTGGTTGTAATAACTGCTTTGCCATAAGAACTTGAAAATGTGTGGCTAAGAAATACCAAATGGAACAATAATTTTTTTTCTGCTACTATAATAGAGTTTAGGTTAAATGGCACTTGCAGCTGAGTTTATCTTTTAAAATTTTTTCCTGGAGTTATACTCTTTAACCTATGCATTAATAGTTTTATCTGCCTGGGACAGTCAGTGGTTAGCTTTTTATTTGGCTTTAAAAAAAATCATGGGTCACATGAAGAGAGACAGCAAAATATTTGGATTCTGATCAACAGGGTTTAAGGCTCCGCTCTGCCAGTCAATGTTGTGTCCAACGCCACATCTTTGGGCCTTTCGTTACTCTTCTTGTTCTTACTGTTTCTTCCCCGATAAAATTAGTGTGCTAGATGGTCAGGTGAGCTCCCTCTTCCCTGAATGGCCCTCATTCTTGATCAGTTAGCCACGGACTATTGAAGGAAGTTTTTTTGTTTGTTTTTAATCAAGTCTGTTGATGATGACTCTGTTCAGTAAAAGAAACAAATGGGTCATCTTGTTTTTTCCTTCTCCACTTGGTAATTGTGCCCCTAGGAAGTTATCATTTCAGCTTCATATCTTTTCTAATCTCCAGAATATGTCTGTGCATCATAAAAAATAAAAAGCAGAATGGAACCAAATAGTTATTACCACTTAGCTCTGAGGAGTTGTTCGGGGTGGAGGCTCATTTTAACTGTTACGCAGTAAGTGATGCCAGTCCCGTACGGGACCCTTTTTGGGCCCCTTCTGTAGAGAGGCAGCGGAGCCTTCAACCATACCGTCTCCCAGGTCACTCTGTCCTGCCCAACCCTTCTGCAACTCTGCTTCTTAGGCAAGCTTTATCCAGTTCTGCAAACCTCAGTATGATGACTCAGAGAAAACCTAGTTATTTTTCCCTAGGAAAATCAGAGTGACCACAGCTTCTGTGGTTTTTAAAGGGAGAAGGAAAGGAGAGCGATCGTGGGAGTTAAAATACTGATGTTAGCATAGCCACACAGAGCTTTTATTTGTTTATGTATGTATACATGCATGTATACATGATTGAAGTTTACAAGTGCGTATGTTTATAATAGAAAGGCACTTCTGGGTTTCACCTTAACTTCTGTGTAGTGTTTTTGCTGTTCCATTTGAGTTTTACAATGAGCCTACAAGATATGTGGAGTTGGATTTATATACTCATTTTTTTGGTAGGAAAAATTGAGGCTCCCTCAGAGAAATAAAGTGGTTTTCTTGAGATCTGTGCGAATGGTAGTTTTTCTGACTAGTGTTTGGCAGAGTTGTTTTTCCCTAAGAAAATTAGAGACTGACAACATTTGTGATTTTTGAAGTGAGAGAGAAATTTTAGCAGTGGAGGTCATGCCATTGATACTAAGTTATTCTAAGGCTCCACTTAATATAGCACATGTCAGGGAACTTAAAGTACTGTTAATAGAGGGAAAGAAGCCATGGAAAAGTCACTAAATTTCTCAATGAAATGGCAATGCATCCACCCATCCTTCCATTCTCCATCTATCCATTCATTCTGTCATATTATTAAAAAAAAAATACACAGCTTGCCAGCTACCATGCTGAGCCATGATTCATTAAATTAGAATGACATGTGGCAGTTGAGGATTTAAAATGTGGTTAGTTCAAATTGAGATGTGCCATAAGAATAAAATACCAGATTTCAAAGTCTTAGTACTAAAAAAATGTAAAATATTTCATTAATAACATTGTTTATATGTTGAAATGGTATTTTGAATATGTTGGGTTAAATAAAATGCATTACTAAAATTGATTTTTTTTTCTTTGAGACAGGGTTTTGCTTTGTCTCCCAGGCTGGAGTGCAGTGGCACAATCACTGTAATCTTGAACTCCTGGGCTAAAGCGATCCTCCTGCCTCAGCCTCCCAAAGTGCTGAGATTACAGTCGTAGCCACAGCGCCGGGCCCTAAAATTAATTTCATCTGTTTAAAAATGTGCCTACTAAAAATTTTAAATTGCACAGTGTGACTTGCAATGTATTTCAACTGGACATCACTGGTCTAGACCTAA
>NW_012133858.1:15925787-15937549 GCF_000956105.1 Propithecus coquereli | reverse complement strand
ATATTATTAAAACTAATCTCTCTTGTTTCCTCTTTTCAAAAATGTGGCTGCGAGGAAATTAACAATTGCATCCATGGCTTGCATTCTGTTTCTCTTGGACAGCACTGTTCTAGAAGCTTCTTGTCCAGTAGGGGAAGTAAGAACCGTTACAGACTCTGCTTTTGTCTGAGAGCATGCCACCCTACTTTTGTCTTCTCTGCCTTTCCACTTGTCTCCACTCTCCACTTCCTCACCTTCTTTTGGCTTCTTAAGCCATTTCAGTCTGATGGAAGCTGTTCTTGCCCAAGGTCAGTGGAGGCCAAATTCATTTCTTTTTAGCACTGCTCCTTTCTGGCCTCTGAGGTCCTGTCAGTGTTGACCACTCTCACTATCTTGGCTTCCTTCATTTTTCTCTTACCCCTCTGGCCTCTCCTCGAGATTCCTTTGCTGGCTCTTTCCTTCGCGTCCCGTAAACGTAGGTATTGCAGAGCTTTGGCTCACGACTCCTAGGTGGTTATCTCTGATTTGGAACTCCTGAGCTCCAGACACATGCTTAAGTTATGTGAGACTCAGTGTGTCTTTTACCATTGTCACCTTGGCTATCTGCTCAGTCACCTGAGACTCATGCTGCATGCCTCCTCCCCTCCCCCTGCTTTGCATCTCCTTGTTCTCAGATTCACTGGGTCAGCCGTGGTAACAACTCCAGCCTGGCCCTCCGCAGTGCAGGCCTGCCCTCAGCATCTCTCTTCCGGAGCGTTTCAATAATTCTCAACTGGCCGCCTTTTTCTCTTACCCTCCTCCATTCCATTCTCTGTTTTTCCAGAGAGAGATTCCAAAAATGCAAATCTGTTCATGTTATGTCCTTGTTTTTAAAATCCTCCAATGATTTCCTCATTCAGTGTAAAATCCAAAAATCCTTTGCATGGACTAAAGAACAGGGATAGAAAGTGGCAGGGGGCAATTTGGCCCCTGCTTCTTTCTGTCCTCGTCTCACTAATCTCAGCAATCCTGTGCTCCAGGAATATACCTGGGATTCTCTGTAGCCTCCATGACATAACACCTACTGTCCCCTTGTCTAGAACACCAGTGCCCACCCTATCAGCGTAGCTCCCACCTCCCTTTAAGACTTTGCTCTGATACCACCTCTGCTGGGAATACCCCTCTGACCTCTGTTACCCCCGCTTCCTCCACTTTAGGCTATTTCTTGAACTTGGCTGCATTTCCTAGGGGCAAGGATTACTCCTTTCATTTCTGTGTCCTCAAGTCCAGAATAGGTGCACAAGAGATATTTGTTGAACAAATAAATGCCAAATAATAAAGGGTAGAGATAGGGCATTGTGGGAGTTGCAATATAAATTTTAGCCAGGTAGAGATGGGAACGGGGAGGGTCCTAGGAAAGGTGACAATTGAACTTGGCCTTTGATTCTGTATTGGGATGGAAGTGTGTAGAGGAGACCCTTGTGGTCATCATCATTGTCCTGTGTTCTATGGGACTTAAGGAAATCGAATTGGCCCATCCCCTGGTCAATGCCATCATCACTAGAGTAAAACAAGGAGGCTAGTCTTAGGAGTACACGTGTGCTAGTGTCTGTCATTTGCTCCTGAGCTGGGCTGTGTAACTCAGCAGAGCTTCTGTCCCCCAGCACACAGTTGACATGGCAGGCAGGCCTCCCTGTCCTTGCTTGTGAGCTGCCTTGGAGGAAACGATTGCAGAATGGTTGCTTGTATTTTCATCTTCACCTCTTCTTCGGAGCTGCCTTTCTGGATAGCAGACAGGTGACCTCAGCAGCCAGAAACAGCCAGGAAAGAGCAAAATGAGTCATTTCAGGCCCTAATGAGGTGCATGAGGGACCCTTCTTAGGAATGAGGGTCAGGTGAGGTTGTGCTGTGCCTGGGGTGAGTTTTGCCTTGGGGCTCCAGGCAGCGCTGGAGCAGAGCTGAGCTAATTTTACTCACAGGAGCTGACTGTGCTGAAGGGCAGGGCTTATGACATTGGTCTTATCATCCTGTGATGCCCAGAAAGCTCCCAAGGTACAATCCTGTTATGTCTGGCTGCTTTTTCCCCTTCCAGTTAAATACATTTTTCCATTAGGCGTGCATATTGGGAAGCAGGATGCTGAGGTGCAAAGAGCTTTGGATTTAGGTGGAAGGCTATAGACTTGGATTTGGAATCTGCCTCTACCCCTTGCTTATTAGCTGTCTGTCCTTGAGCAACTTATATAATCTCTGAGTCTCAGTTTCCTCATTTGTAAAATAGGACTTGTACCTGTCTCCAAGATTGCTCCTAGGTTTAAACACTTGGTGACACTTAGCAAGCAATTACTATGTGCCAGTCAGGGTTTTTGCTGCTTTATTCAGAGTGTTTCACCCAGTCTTCTAAACAAACCTATGGGGAAGGTGCTGTT
Source organism: Propithecus coquereli (assembly GCF_000956105.1). Taxonomy (NCBI): domain Eukaryota; kingdom Metazoa; phylum Chordata; class Mammalia; order Primates; family Indriidae; genus Propithecus; species Propithecus coquereli. Next base: position 15,935,165 of record NW_012133858.1, on the reverse strand, counting down.
GCTATCCCTGTTTTACAAACAAGGAAACAAGTGCACAAGGAGGTTAGGCAGCTTGCCTCCAACCACCAGTGAGTGGTGGCAGAACTGGAACTTCAACCTAGGCCAGTAGCTCCAGGAACCACACTCTTAACTACTGTGCCTTTGTGCTTTGAAATGATACAACGAGGAGGAAATGGAAGCCTAGAGAGGTAGCATTGCCTTCTCACATTTACTTGGTAGACACCGAGCAGACAGGGGCTTTTGGACCCAGTTGTTTATGGTTGTTTATGTTATTTCTTTGTTTTCTCCATTAACTGTGCTGCCTCCTAGAGCTATTATTGTCACACAATCCCCAACTCCCGCCCATCACTTACAGCCCTGGAGAAACCAGTGTCCACGAAAAACGTGGGCTATCAGTTGAGGAAGGCACGTCTGCATGGTTGGAGTAGGTACCAGATGAAGGTAGAAGAAAGGGCTGGGCTTTGTTCCAGTTGCTTATTACTGTGTAACAAATTACCCCCAAACTCAGTGGCATACAACAACTGTTTCTTATGCTCATGGGTTTTCTGGGTCAGGAATTTGGACAGAACAAAGAGGGGATGGCGTCTCTACTCCGCAACACCTGGGACTTGCAGGCTGGGGCTAGAGGCATCTGGATGCTTATTCGCTCACGTATCAGCTGAGACCTTAACCGGGGCTGTTGATCAGAATATCTACATGTGGTCTTTCCAGGTGCCTGGACTTCCTCACAGCATGCTAGTTTTAAAGGGCAAGCCTTGAGAGGAAGAGAAGAGAGGGAGAGAGAGTGAGAACAAGCACTGGCAGGTGCCAGGTGGAAGCTGTGTCACTCCACTGTGCTCCGTTGGTTGGAGTAGTCCCAAACTCACTCAGGTTCAAGGGGCAGGGAAAGAGATTCCACATCTTAATGAGGGGTAAAATTCTGGAAGAGCATGTGGATATTTCTGGGGCCGTTGCTGGAAAGTACAATCTGCCACAGGCTCCTTTTGGCTAAAGAGAGGAGAAGGACAGGAGCAGATGCTTCTGGAAGCCTGTGCTGTTGGGCTGGAAGTAGATGGGTCAGGTATGTAGCCTGTGTGGTGCTGAGGGATTCATTGGCAAATCTGGTAAACAAAGAGATCAATCTAGGAAATCTCAGGAGAGTCCGTAGTTATGGTATAACCAAGCTTCATTGTATATAAATTAGAGTTTATACTGACCATAAACTAGTTTGTGTAATTCTGATTAGCTTGTTACACCTGTTAGCTATGTTACCTTGGAGCTCTGGGTTTATTTGGCTCGGTATAGTAAAGTGAGATATTTTTGTTCCTTAACAGAGGCAAGAGAGGTCTAGGTATATGCAGACATAGGTCTGGGGCAGATAAAGAAATAGAGAAATGAATGATCAGTTAATTGATCTATTTTTTTTCCCTTCTGCATCTAACAGGCATGAGTCCAGGAAAGACATTCCATGTAATTTATTTGGAAATGAATTAATTCAAGAAAAGAAATACTAACAAAATTGTTGGAAAGACTGGAGCAGTGGATCCAGAACGCTATGTCTGGAGCTATTGGGTTTGGGAATTTAGTCCAGAGCCATAATCCAGGGATAGGGAAGATGTGATTTGGAAGCCACTGCTATGACCCCTGAAACTTTTCTCAACGTCCTCCTAGTTGGTGACTGGGCACTGGATTACCGGAGGACTGGCCTTTGACTGTCATCATTTCGTGGTGTTACTTGCCAGGAGAAATGGCAGCAGGAAGACTTAGCTTCACTTCCACCTTCCACATCTCATTCAAATACACCTTATTGGTGGAATCTAATTTACTAGCTTTGAGGAAATGTGGGAAATACAGTTTTTAACAGTCTGCTTCTGCAGTACAGAAGGGCACTCTAGAGGGTGGACATGGGCTCTGGTTGAGCCAATATATCTGCCCCAACGCATTCATTCAGAAATCCCCGGGAGCTATTACCCTGAAATACTTACTGTTTATAATTAATTATAATACTGTAATATAATTCATTATAACGCAATTAATATTTATGTTTATTTATATAAAATATATAAAATTAATATACTTAATATCCTGAAAAAGCAGACCATTTGCCCACTCTTGGTTTTTGAAGTGAGCTCTCCTTAGTTTTGACAACAGCAGCCGATCTGTTATTTTCCAGTTCAGTTCAATCTGCTCCCGGGAGTCATGGCCTAGGACAGTTGTCTTGTTTACATAATTTGTTCACAAACGTATATCGAACACTTATTATGAGCCCGACCCTGAGCTTGATTTGGCAATGAGGGGAGAGGCAAGTCAGGGCTTCGTCCGTTGGAGCCCACCCTGGGAACGGGAATAAGTCAAGTGCATCGTAAGAACAGTACAAGGAAGGTGGTGATCAATGCCCTAAATAGCAGGCTGAGCAAATACAGGGAAGAGAGGTTGTTCTTACTGGGCGGTTTCACGTAGGGTGGCTATGGTCCAGTGATTCTCAGTTGGTGACGTTTGAAAATGTGGCAGAGTGTTTTGTGTTGTCTCAGTGACTGAAGGCCAGGCTGCCACTGGCATTTTGTATTCAGGGCCAGGGATGCTAGATGTCCTGTAATGCATGAGACACTGGAGATAAAGGGCTGTCTTTCTCCAAAGGACGATCACATTCCTGTTGAGAACTACCAGCGGGCTTGATGGATGTGTAGGGTGTGGATAGCTGCTGAGGGGCAGAGGGCCAAGCAGAGGGGACAAAGTGAGCTGAGAGTTTAGTCTGAAGAAAGCAGAGTGTGTGACAAGTGGCAGTGGGAGAAAGCTTACAGTGGGAATAGAAGGTGAGTCCAGGTTATGGAGAAACTTCAGATATTAGGTAAAACAATTGGACTGTTGCCCTTGGGAAGCCACCTAAGATACTGGAGCAGGGTCTTGGAGAGCAGAGATTAGCTTCCTGTTATTGCTGTGCACTATGTAGACATCAGTAACGCTTTTTATTTTGGAGACAGAGTCTTGCTCTGTTACCCAGGCTAAAGTGCCGTGGCATCAGCCTAGCTCACAGCAACCTCAAACTCCTGGGCTCAAGCGATCCTCCTGCCTCAGCCTCCTGAGCAGCTGGGACTACAGGCATGTGCCACCATGCCCGGCTAATTTTCTCTATTTATTTTTAGTTGTCCAGATAATTTCTTTCTATTTTTTAGTAGAGACGGGGTCTCGCTCTTGCTCAGGCTGGTCTCGAACTCCTGACCTCGAGCGATCCTCTTGTCTTGGCCTCCCAGAGTGCTAGGATTATAGGCGTGAGCCACCGTGCCCAGCCAGTAATGCTTTTTCAATGAATGAATGCCCCAGACGAATTGTGGTTTACAGGAGTTGGACTAGTTGGTACCTGCGTTTTGCCAGATCTAGGATCCTGTGGTCCTGGGAGAGCCCTTGCAGTCAGAATAGACAGAGAAGGCTCAGTGGCCGGCCACACAATACTGTCTCACATCCAAATGCGTGTTGTGGTCAGGTAGCAGCAGTACTTGGCGACACTGAAGAGAGATGTGAATGTCCTGAGAATCTTCAATGACCTCCCTTGTGGAGCTCATAGGCTGTGAGGCGTGTAGGGAGTGTACTGTGCCGTCTGCATCAATGCTCTTGCATCTTGAGCTTATTAAAAATTGCCAATCAAACCGGCAATTTGCTGACAATGTTCATGCGCTGTGACCATGACTGCAGTTGTTCTCGGGGAGTGGCTTGTTTGTCTGCGTGGTGATGGCTGCTGCACGCGTTCCCTGTGCTGTCCTGTAGGGTCGTGGTGGCTTTTTGACATTCGGGTCAGTCCCTTTTCCTTCTTTCTAGATGGGCTTTGGAGTTGGGAGGGGAAGCTCAGGGTTGGAACTGACCAAACATACTTGAGACGTTAACTTGTTAGTTCCTCTCTGAAGTTTCATTTCTGAAGTCTTTCACGGGGAGGGACTAGGGTGTGTAGGTATATGGGGTGACTAGAGAATCCTCATTTTATGGGTGAAGAAACTGTGGTTCAGAGAAGGAAAGAGACTTGTCCAGAGTCATGTGGTGAGCTGGCTGTGCGACCAGCCCTGCACCTTTTGTAGCAGGGTTTAAATTGTACCCTCTCGCAGGGGGAGAGTACAGTGTGCCAGGCTCTGGAGCCAAAGGCTTGCACATGGCTATAGGCACAGAAACTTACTATGAAATGTGTGACATGGGCATCATGGTCATATTTGATGTCAAGCATTTAAAAAGCTTTGTCGACTACAGAGAATTGCAGAAGTATTTCTTCTTATCATGATATTTATGTTTATGGACTGGGAATCGGTGGAGCCATCTGTAGAGAGAGGGTGGGTCAGTGAAGGCACGATGGACCACACCCCAGTCAAGAATACTCCTAAAATGTTCACTTCCTCACTGTGCAGTAAAGAGATTTCGCACTCAGATTTGGGGGTGTGGCACCGGGGTTGGGGGAAGCATGAGGTAAATCTCAAGAGTTGTGTGGAATGGGGGGTACCCTCTTGCCTGGAGCCAGGGATTCATGTAGCAATAGAATGGGAGATGTGGCAGAAAGATGGATTGGTGCCCATCCTGGAGGCCCGGAGGCTGGCCTGAGGGCAGGTGGACATTATTTTTTGTGTGGTTCAGAGCCCTGGTGAGGGGTCAGCTGGGGAAGTCCCGATGAAATGCACCTTCGGGGTGTGCAGCGAACCTGTTGCAGTAACTTAGGTGAGCGGCAGGGAATCCTGAAATTGCGGCAGGGGCCTCAAGACAGGGAGATTCCCAAGTTTTGGGTAAATTTTAAGTTATTTTTTTGATAATAGTTCAACTTTTTACTTGAGACTATAACAGAAATGTTAATATTTTGTGTAGGTGTGGAGTTGTGAAATTTTCAAGAGTTTTTACACCTATTAACTCCTTTTTTCTATACAACAAATTTGGAAGATGGGATTGTTCTCACCCCCGTTTTGCAGGCAAAGAAATTGAGGCTCAAAGAGCAGATGGGATTTCTCAGGCCACTCAGTGGGTGGATGTGGAAGCTGGGAGGGGGATGCCACGTCTAACACTTCCACCTGTGCCAATGACCCAGAGCAGTGGTTCTCTGGAACTCACTTTTCTCCACCTTCCATTGTCTTGCTTGTCATTCTCGGAAGTCTAAGATGGTCATGAGTTTCAAAGATTCCAGAGACAAACCGCAAGGTTTTCAAAGATGAACTACAGAGAATATGGGGCACAAAATGTGTTTCTCCCAGTAACTCTTTATTGCTGTCATAGTGTTTGTTCAGGTTGAATATGCCCACGAGAACAAGGAGAAAAAGAAATAAGCCTTTTGCTACTTATTTGGTATCTTCTTTGCCCTAAACACAGTGCTACCTGCTTTTTCATTTGTGGACTTAGGTAAATTTATGGATGGGGTGATCAGAATTCAGCACTTATTGTGGCATTCTGCTTACTGGTTTATTAAATTAGTTAATTTTCATAAAAGCCTTAGAAGGTAGATAAACAATATTATTTTCCATTTCACGGATGAGAAAACTGAGGTTTAGAGAGATTAAATAACTTCCTTGAGAGAACACAGGTCCTAAATAGATTATAATCCAAGTTTTCTAACTTGAGACCTCTTTCTTCTTCTTCTACACCTATACCATACATTGCCTCTCTCATGGGTGAGAATGCAAAGCTGCTTGCTAAGAAGGTGCATCTCAGACCTTGGATGTTACTGGAACCAGAGATAGAAGGTACTATGAAGAGCTGAGGAGGCTGGTGGTTTTCAAGCTGTGCTCTCCTGAGCCTGGGAGACTCTAGGAGTGGCCTTGGGGTTGGGGTGCCTAGGAAGGTGAAAAGTGGGGGAAGGAGTAAGCTAAACATCTTCAAAACATTCATTTAAAGGAAAAGTTCTGGTGGTAAGAAAGAAAAGGTTTTAAAGCACTGTGACAATCCCTTTTATTCACACTTATGGTAGGGACAAAGCCTACCATAAGTTACAAGGTGTGAGGGGTCTGAGACCTCCCAGCCTCCCAACCCAGAGGTCCCTTAACTGTGGGGCACTTTGTTAGAAGTACCTTCTTTAACTCAAATTCCCATCTTGGTGGGACATGGCTTTTTTCCTTTTTCAAGGAAATATTTAATCTGTCCAGCTCCCTCTGGGGTTTTTGGAGCACTGGTTGGAGGTTCAGGGCCATGCGGCCTCTGAGTAGCTACAGGACCTTTAGGATGCCCCCTGCACAAGGTCCTTGACCTACATTTTTCAACCTGTCTGTCTCCCCTTTGGACCCTGGGAACCTTGTTGTGATGGGTTTGATTTCTGTGCAGAAAAGAGTTGAAATTACAGCCAGTATTGTGTTACCTCCCAGGTCCAACCTTCCAAGACACTGTCTAACTAAATACCTATAAGTATTGAGTATCTGCTGTGTGCACAGGCTGAGAACAAAGGCAAGGTTCTTGATCCCAAGGGCCTGAAAGAGAGACAGAAACAGATGAGGAATTTTGTCAACTATTTTTGCAGATAGTTATGTTTATTATGTATGATTGTCATGCCTGCTAGTTATGTGAGGAGAATTTCATCTCATAGAAATGAGATTGAGAAAATCTGGGCAAGGGGAAAGAGGGCCGAAATTGGGGAGGACAGTCTAGAATTGCAAGGGGTTGAGTTTGCACTGCGAATTAGTTAATCCAGGCCTCTTGCATCTTACTTTTTCTTCAAATGTTTATTTCCTCATTTGTAATATGGGAGTGAGACTGCCTGGCTCACAGAGTTGTTGCTGGGATTAAATGAGGTAATGCAGGTAGTGTGTTTAGTTAGTATAATGCCTAGCACAGAGTAAATACTCATTAAATTATAGTTGTTATTGTTGTTATTATTTGGCAGTGAGGAGCCTATTTTCTTAACCTCATCAATGGTGTAATCAGAGCTTTGATTCTCAGGAAACAACAAAACAAAATAAAAACTCCTGCTTTTAGAAATAGAATCCAATCACCTTATCCAACAACAATTTATCTTCAGTCTGCCTTTCTGAGTTACCTCTGTTTATTTACACCCATTTGCCCACTTCTTGCATTAGTGGTCTACACCTTCTCTAAGTAAGCTTTCCTCTAACTTGCTGCTTCCTGGACATATCTTCTCATTGCCAGGATTCAAATCCTTTTTACTTGAAATGTCCTTTGCTCCTTCACCGGCACCACTTGCCCCACTTTTAATACCTAGCCCCAAAGTCCAACCCATGCACTGGGAGGGATCCACGGAACTCATGGAGGTTACAACGTCCTGTCCTTCATTATGGTCATCCTCCTTCTCGCATTAGGCTTGTGAGCTCCTTGAAGTTGTCTGCATCTCAGAGCCCTTTGCTGGATCATCCCTGGAGATTGAAGCACACACACAGTGGGTGTTCACACATCTGTGCAATAAATTAACTTAGTGCCTTTCACAAAGCACATGATGAAGTGCCAACCAGAAAATAATCAACATTGAGCTGTGTGCTCATTAGCTTTGGGAGTGGATTTCTGGGGAAGATCTGGCATCTCCATAAATGGCAGCAATGTCTTGGCTCTTTGCAGGAATTGAAGAGAATTCTGATAAGTTACATATTGGGAGAGGCCTGAAGGAAGCCAGACCAGCTCACTCGCAGTGCCCCGTGGGTCCCCCGTGGCCCCCAGCTGATCTCCAGCGAGACCTCTGGTAAGTGAGCGAGCCTCATCTGCTGGCCCAGCCTGCTGGCCACTGCCAGGGCTGCCAGAACTCCAGGTGGAGCTTCTGTGAGCTGGGCTGGTAGGTTTAATGGGTTGGAGATTACTATCTTTTTGGTATCTGCAACTTGAAATATCTTGTGCCCTTGATTAATTCATGCTTGGGCGCTTCCTCAGTGCTCTTTGGTAAATAGCTCCTTACTGTATGTTTATTTCCCCACGGGCTTATTTCAGAGAGACTGGAGCCTGTGCTTCTAACAACTTCTCTAAGGAAAACATCGCAGGCCATGTTTCCGGAACTGCGAATCTCAGGGGGTCTTTCAAACATCCATCTCTGTTACCTCCTTTTGGCCCAGCATTTGCTTCTAGGTGAAAAGGGAGATTTTGTCTTGAGCCGTCCTGTAGACATATGTGACTTGGAGTTTGAAAATCTGACAGCTGCTGCTGGGCTTTGAACTGCAAGGGTGAGCAGCATATAGACATAACCCTGTAGAACATCAAATCATTTTCCTTTAATTCCCAGGGCCTTAATGTTTCTTTGTCTTGCGAATGACCTCACCGCTTTCTGTATTTGTAATGGAATGCATAGTCATTTACAAGTAATCACACAGTAATCCCTTACACTTTTATAATGCCTTCCCTTTTCCAGAGGGCTTTCACTCTCATTATTTCATATGATCCTTATAACTGCTCTGAGAGGTAGGCAGAGTGGTTATTTTAATCTCTAATTTACAGGTGTGGAAATGGAGGTTTAGAAAAGTTAAACAGCCAGAGGTCAAACAGTATGGAGCAGAATTGGAACTGGAATCTCAAGTAGTCTAAATCCTAAACCAGTGTTCTTTTTACTACTTACTGGTGGTGTGACCTTGAAATATACTTAATCTCTCTGAGCCTCAGTTTTCCTATCACTAAATTGGGTATAATGCTGCCTCCAGAAGGAGTTGTCAGAGGGACTAAAGGAGACTGGGAAAGCATTTAGTAAAAAGTAAAGCACACTGCTAATAGCAGGCGTCATTGTTCTTACTACATGGACCTTGCATTCAAACAGTGCCATCAGAACTGTGAAAGAAAATAACATTTTTTTCTCTCTTTTTAAAAAGATGCTGAGGTCCAGAATGGTGCTGGAGTTGTCAGGGATCACAAGCTCCCAGCCTTGTGATTAGCAAATTGACCCTGCTGCCCTGCCTGCCAGCTGCTTTGTTATTCTGAGAATTGTGTTGACAAGACCCTCCTTTCCTACAGAGCTCTCTCTCTCTCTCTCAGTGTTCCTTGGAACAGCCTTCTATCCTCGAGACAGTTTTAGGTCTCGCAGGGCTGCAGAAAAGGAGTGGGGACCTGGGAACGGGATCTGCATCCCTGAACTTCCTCACCAAAGAGTAAGAATGTGATCTGGGCAGAGGAGTAGAGGTGGATGGAGAGCTGGCCTTGAAGGCCTGTCTTCTTTAGTTTCTCAATAAGCTAAAGAAGTCCATCTGCCTGGTATTTAATAGGGTATGTCTTGTGATTCCACAAGGCCAGCAGTACATATGGTGAATGGATTGCTTAGCAGTCACACCTTGGAAAAAACCAAAAAGAATGGATTTCAAGTTGGCAACAAATGCATTAGGAGTCAGCAGTGTGATGTGGTCAGGGGAACAGCCAGAGTGATCGAGGGCTGAGATCTTAGAGAGCTTTGTTTGTATATACAGTCAGCCCTCCATGTCTGTGAGTTCTGCCTCTCTGTATTCAACCAACAATAGCTCGAAAATATAA
>NW_012133858.1:15890568-15925737 GCF_000956105.1 Propithecus coquereli | reverse complement strand
TCATCCTGCCACACTGCTGCTCCTCAAGCACTGCGGTGGCTTGAGCCCTCGTCCTTCGGCTGTTCCCCTCTGGGCCAGGTGTCCTGGGGGTGTTGTCTGTGGCCGCCCTCCCCAGGCCTCACTGACCATCAGTGGGCATGTCCCAAGCCGCCTTCTGCCACTCAGACCGCTTGGTGGCCTTTACAAGGTCACTCTTCCTGCTTCTCCTGACTGTCTGGCAGGACAGTCCCTTCTGGCTCCTGCACGGCCACCTCTGCCTTCTTTTTCTCAGCACGGGTATTCTTTTCTGTTCCTGGCTGGACCCAGGGCTCTTTTCACTCTGTGTTCTCTGTACTTAATGTTTCTTCTCTTGTTGTTTTAGTGACAACATACGTGTTTGTGCCTTTCAACCCAGTATCCTCAGCCTGGCCCCTTCCCTGAACTGTAGCCTTCTCTGTCTAAATGCATTTGGCCTTCCGTTTCCTCAGGTTCCACGTCCACGGATTCAACCAAGTGCAGATGGAAAATATTTAAAAAAAAGAAAGAAAGAAAACAATGAGAAATAACAATACAACAATTAAAAAATAATACAAATAAAAAACAGTACGCTGGTCAGACGTGGTGACTTGCACCTGTAATTCCAGCTGCTCAGGGAGCCTCGGGTGGGAGGATCCATTGCGTCCAGGAATTTGGGGCTGCAGTGAGCTATGATCATGCCGCTGCATTCCTGCCTGGGTGACAGAGCAAGACCCCATCTCTAAAAATAAAACCAAAAACCAAAAAACAGAAAAACCCAATACAGTAGAACAACTATTTATATAGTATCTACATTGTATTAGGTATTATAAGTAATCTAGAGATAATTTAAAGTACGTGGAAGAATGTAAGTAGGTTATATGCAAATACCACATGATTTTATATAAAGGACTTGAGCATCTGTGGACTTCAGTTTCCTTGAGGGTTCCTGGAACCCGTCTCCCACGGATACTGAGGGATGGCTGTACTTATTCACCTACAAAAATTTCAAACCTATGAGTCAGACGTATGTTGACACATGGTCCTAAGAAGCAGGATGAGGACAAGGGAGTTGAAGACTAGGGAGCCAGATTTTGGTTCCATATAAGGAAGAACTTTCGGCTGCAGAGTGGAATTAACAGCTGCAGGAGACAATGATCTTTGCCTCACTATAGACCTCAGGAATATTATGGGGGGATTCATGAATGGGGCAGGCATTGGGCTCCGTGGCCTTTAGGGCCTTTCTCATCTTGAGATCCCAGAGCCAGTGGTTCTTAGTGGCCAGGAAGAAGAGTGGCACACATATATTAAGGAAGTGCAGAGTCCCTCTTTGTATGTGGAAACTGACCTCCAAGTGTCTTTTGCAAGATGGAGGGTAAATTTAGAGTCTCTCGCTCTGGTTTTCATATCCATCCCTGTTGGCTCACCTTGGTTTTAAGAGTTTTCAGGCCATCTCTGAGCAGCTCTTTTCCATGGGATATCTCTTTCCTCTGCTGAAATACTCCTGATGGGATGCTGGAAGGGGCGTTCTGACAGATGAGGACCATCCCTTTCCCCTCTTAGGTTTAACTTTGAGCCCCTAGGAGGGTTGCAGTGGCAACAGCTCTGTGCTGAGTTCTGGTTCTGGCATGTGGTAGAAGGTTCTCTGATCTTGTTTCCTTATCTATTTTAGTAGTCTATGATATTTGTGTTCATTAAACATGCAATAAATAAGAAATGTTTGCTTGTGCCATGCTTGTTAAAACATAGAGTCGGTAGGCAAAATAAATGTGTAATGATTATTTGGATAGACCAAATAGAAGTTGCTTTTAGAGCATGTAGTTGAACAATTTCTGGATATCCACCCAATTTGTGAATGAGAAAATGTAATCTACAGGAGGGAAACTGACTTGTCGAAAATCCTGATGAGTGACTGACTTGGGCTTGGGGCTTGGGGCCCCTCCTTCCCTTGAGCAGTACAGGTTGTAGCTCGAAGGCTCCCTAGGGGTGAGAACAAACAGCCTGGTGCATGCTGGAGAGCTAGGAGATGGGCGATGATTCTGAAAAAAAGGCTCCTCTGACCTCCAGAAAGCCTTTACAGCCAACAGCAGAACGACGTCACAGCAGGCAATAGGACCGCTGGGAAGCCAGGCATGGTAACTGGATTCCCTTCTCTGAGCAGACCCCTGCCTTTACACCTCCACTTTCCCCAGTGTCTCATCCCTCCTTCTACTCCTCTAACTCAGTCTGGAGTCATTTCGGATCAGATTCATTCCTGATTGGCTTTACTGGTTCAACTGAGCCATCACAGAACCTTAGGGTTGGAATTAATTTTACAAATTAAACTGGGCAGTTCACCCCCTATCCTCCAACAAAAACAATGTTCTCCTGATAGTCTGGTTTTACTCTGACTCTTCAAGCCTGGTGTCTGTTCTGTGAAGAACACACACAAAACTAAGTTCCCGGGAGGACTCCCAGTCCAGGAGAGTCAGGGATCGGGGACCGAGGGGAGGAGTTGCTTTAGGACTCACCGACCAGCACAGGAACCGTGAACTATATTCTTGCCAACCTTCTCAGGTTCATCCTACCAAAATCCCTCCTCCTCCCCCAAATTAACAGATTTCATAAATGTAGTTGCATTCTGGATAGTCTCATTCCTAAGGTGGACTTAAAGCCTTTCAAACCAGTCACTTCCTTGTTTGGTTTGGGGAGGCTTTTTCCCGCAACAAGTCAGCATTAAGGAAGGGTCGAGATTTCATTTCTTTGGGGGTTAATAATTTACTCTGAGTAAGGAATTCTGTCTTAAGTGGGGCATGTTCTTCAAGTGCCAGAGAAGAGAAGGGTGATTTTTCTGACATCCTCCAGTCTGCTTCTCCATATTTGGAAATGTTTACCCACCACACTGATCTATTGGAAGAGAAGGAGGTGACTCAGGGTTTAGGAGAAGCAGGATTTGAATTCTTGTTTCCAGAAACAAAGTCGTCCCCCTCCCCCGCCCCCACCCTTCCTTCTCCATTCCTCTGCCCCTTGTCCTGGAAGCTGAGGAGAGAGCGTCTCAGTTCTGTTCCCCTCGAGCTTCAGGGCCACCTCCTTGCTGTGTCCTGTAGTGGATTGTGGGCCAGTGACAGGGAGCGCCGGCCAGCGGAAGGCCAGCTGCCTGTGGGGCCGGACGTCGAGTGAGTACATTGTCACTGCCAGAGGAGTGGCATTTCTGCTCAGAAACTGGGGCTTATGGCCTGTGGGTCGGCTTGCTTGCAGGGGATGGGACATGTTGCTGGGGGTGCTGGTAGCTTTAATTTGTGGGTGTAGACAGTTGCTTTCCCAGGGGAGAACTTACAGTGAGATTGAGAGACAAGGTCTGCCTAAGGAAAAATTCTGTTCGTTTGTAAAAAAAAAAAAAAAAAAATCCGACGGATATTTCCTCCCACATGAAGCCAAGCTTGAGTTGTGTAGAAAGATAATTTGGGAGTGTTGTCATCTGTGTGATTGTAGGGCTGAAGCAGCAAGCCAAAAGGGATGTTTGTGGACATTTGAGGAGGGGTGGTTTTAGCTTGAAAAATAGTTATGGTTGGACTTGAGGATATGCAAAATGTTGGTGTATAACATTTGTGTGGCATCCACAGTCTGGAATAAATACCTTACCTTATGTGCAGGATGTTGTGTAGATTTGATGGATTGTCAGAGTTGGAAAGAATCTCAGAGATTATTCCGTGTCTTGGTCTCATTTCACGCATGTAACGGGGAGTAGAGGTGCAGGGAGTGTAGCTCACTTGCAGACACATGGCTAATTAGGTAGGATTGGAACCCAGATCTCTCTCAGTTCATTCTCCTTCCCCGAGACTTAAGCTGCCTCCTCTGTTGCAGATGAGGAAATTGGGAGATGCTAGAGTTGCCCACATTTACTGATCTAGTCAGTGGGAAATTGAGGACTAGAACCTACTTCTCCCAGTTCAGACTTCTTTCCATCATGTTAAATAGGCTCAGATGCCTGGATTTTTTTTTTAATTTAATTTTTTTCTTTTTTTCCTTCCTTAGTTTTTACTTACCTTTCCCTTCTTTTGGTCATGTAAATGCTGTTTGAATGCAACCTTCTGCTCTGCATTGCTGCCTATATCTTTGTCTTTCCTGAAAGGGGATGATAGCTTGTCCAAAAGGTATAACTGAATAGTATAGACCTTTATGTCCATTTCATCTGTGGAGGTGAAAATTATGAATGAATAATTCATAATGGCCCTCCCTGCTTGAGAGAAATTGAGCAGGGCTTTCTATCTGCCTAAACCTCGACCACTATTCTTGAAGCTGTAAGAATTCTGGAGTATTATTCCCATTCAAAGGTGAGCCCTGGGTCTGACTAGATTTTAAATACATACACATACACATGCGCGCGCACACACACACACACACACACACACACACACGCACGTTTTTAATCCGTTTTGATGTCATCAAGGCAGGACAGAGACCCAGAGGTCACCACCCTATGACGTCACCCCAGATGTTACACAGCCGTGATAAGTACCTTTTGTAGTCTGCTCAGTTTCCAATCAGCTTGAGGACCCCCTTCTCCAGTGTAGGGAAGAGGTAGAGCTGTGTTTTGGGGAAGTCCTTTGATGCCAGTAGCATTAGGTGGCAGATGTGACAGAGCAGAAGTGCTCTGGGACCTCTGTTTGTTGTGGCTGATGTTGAAAGGAGAGAGGGGCAGCTCTCTAAGCAGCTCTGAAGTGACTAGGAAGAAGGAGCTTGCACAGGAAGGACTCCCAGGAAACTGCACACAACTGCTCCCCCTCTGACTCCCTGTGGCTGGGCAGTGACTGTGGGTCCTCCCTGCTTGTGGGATGAGAGGACAGTGCCTTGAAGAATGAAAGCCTGGGAGCTTTTCCTGTGGTGCTGAGGGATGGGGGCACCAAGAGGTTGGAGTTGATAATACCACTGTGAATACTAATGCTATTAATAAAGACAACCAACATGACTGGGTCACTTACTGAGTGCCAGGCCCTGGTATGAACACTTTACCTAAATTGTTGAGTCATTGCTACAGCCGCCTGTGAATAGGTACTATTTTTTTATATTCTTTTAAATTATGGTGAAATACATATAACATAAAGTTTGCCATCTTAACCATTTTTAGGTGTATAGTTCAATAGTATTAAGTACATTCACACTGTTGTGTTATAAATCTCCAGAACTCTTTTTTCATCTTGCAAAACTGAAACTCTAGACCCATAACCAACAACTTCCCATTCTTCCCTCCCCCAGCCCCCGGCAACCACCATTCTACTTTTTGTGTCTATGAATATGATCACACTAGGTACCTCATCTAAGTGGAATCATACGATATGTGTCTTTTTGTTACTTGCTTATTTCACTACACATGATGTCCTCAAGGTTCATCCATGTTACAGCATGTGTTAGAATTTCTCCTTTTTAAGGCTGAATAATATTCCATTGTAATGGCTATACCACATTTTGTTTACCCATTTAGGTACTATTTTTTACCTTTATTTCATAGAAGAAGAACAACCTGAGGCTTCAAGAGGTTAAGTCAGGTGCCCAGAGCCATGCAATCGGTAGCAGACTGGTTTGAACCCAAGTAGTTTGGTATCAGAGTGCATGTGATAAAAAGTAAGTAAATATTGGATTCTGGTTGGCAAGAGTGTGACAAACCAGGGTGATTCTCAACTGCTAGTGACACTTCCTCACACATTGATATGACATTTCAATAAAGCAAGTGTTCCAAAGGGCTGCACACAGATATGTTCCTTTGTTTTGTATTGGCCTCCGGGAAGCTCAGAGCCAAATTTGAAACCACCTCTAGCACATGATCTGAGACTCGTGGCTCTTATTTTTTGTATCCCTTTCCCCTTTCCTTTAGCTTATTTTTCTGTCTCCCTCCCCCATTTTCTCATTTAAAAAAAATCATGTACTATTTGCGTCTTTTGTCAGATACTTCAGATCCTTTCTGGAACAAGGCAGAACGTATAAACAAATGGCACGAGATCTAGTATTTTAGTTATTATTAGGTCTGTGGAATAGTGGGCAGAAGCTGGAGATGTGATTTTCTGACCTGACTCTGCTCCTGACTCAGCGTTTCACTTGGACAATGCCCTACTCCTTTCTGCCTCTCTTTTCTCAACCGGAAGAGGAGGGTGCTGTTGACGACAGCCAACATTTAGTCTGTTCTGAGCCATACACTGAGCACTCTGCATGGTTTATCTCTAATTTTCCCAACACTCTCACAAGGCTGGTGCTGTTATCTCCATTTTATCTTTGAGAAAAGTAAGACCTGAAGAAGCGAGGAAGCTTGCCCAAACCCCCACAGCTCTCGAGTGCAAGCTTTACTGATCCATGTTTGTTTGACACTGAAGCCCAGGATGTTGGCCACGGTGCCGGGCTGCTTTCCCTTTAGAGAATCTGTCAGGTTTCTTCCATCTGTGGCATTTATTCATTTAATTTTAGTAAATCTTTATTGAGTTCCTACTTAGGTGCCATGCACTGTTTTGGGCACTATCCCAGGACTCCATTTAGAGCAAAGAATAAGACATAGGGAGCAACGATCCGTTGGGGCTTCACTCTAGTACGGGTGTGTGGAGGAAGCAGATAAGAAATCAACAGGTAAATAAGGAATTGTAAGTAAGCCAGGGGAGGGTGGCAAAGTGCACCCTGACTGTGAGTGAGTGGAGGAAGGCCTCCGGGAGGTGATGTGTAAGTTGAGATCTGAACTGAGTGACGGGGAGGCAGTCGTGTGAAAGTCAGGGGAAGAGCGTCGAAGGCATGGAGTCGTCCACGCGAAGGCTATGACGCGGGAAGGAGTTTGTGTTTGAGGAACAGAAGGAGCGTGCTGTGCAGGCAGGCCCCGGGCTGTGCTGGGAGAGGCAGGAGAGAGAGCCAGCAGGGGCCAGGAGGCCTCAGTGAGCGAGAGACCTGAGCTGCTTAGACTCGAGTCCAGGGATGTGTTTTAGAAGCATCATTCTGGCTGCTGTGGGGGGAGCTGGATTGTAAGGCTGGGGCAAGAGTAGAAGCAGGAAGGTTAGGAAGTGACTTTTGCCATAATCCGGGTGGGAGGTGGTAACTGACTAGGGGGGTGGAAGTGGAGCAGCAGAGAAATGGGCAGGTTCAGGACATTGGAGTGATTGTCTCTAGGATATCAGGTGTGGTTTCCTTTAGAGGAATGTCAAGCTGAATGCGCAGGAATCCGGGAGATACAGAGGAAGGTGAAAATATGGGCAGTGGAGGGTTACACAGATAAGCAACTGGAATTCCAGGTCCAGGGAGTAGACTGTCCCCACCTCCCGTTTGGTTTCTAACCTTGAGCTTCTGGCTAGTGAACAGAGGACAGTGGCTTCCTGTCTCTGACTTCCCGGCCGAGAGCTGTTGGAACGCCCCAAAATAAGCCCCGCAGAATGTGCAGCTTCCTTTGCTCTCCCTGGGTATTTTTATAAAACATTCTTTCCCACCAAGAATAAGAAACATTCAGAGTGATGTTGACTTTATGGGCTGTATTTAACATACTGTTTTTTCTTGATGTGTTGTCTGTTCTTGCAGAGATTTCTGCCTTCTGTGAACTCCCTGTGAAGAGCCTTCAACCCTCTTATAAGATGGTTCTGGAAGGCCCAGTGGGGGGGGGGGCCCTCAATGGCTGGAGGACTGTGCTCCAAGGGCACCTGCCAGCCCTCCTTTCTCATTTACATTTGAATTCACACTTGCTAGCCTTTGCTGGCTCTCTATAATTCCTCTTTACAGGCTGGGCTTTCCTGCAAATACTGTTTTCCAGTGGAGAAACTGGGCACAGAGAAGTTAGGCGATTTAGTCAATGTCCTGCAGCAAGGTTGTGGCTGAAACAGGTTGAGAATCAGAATTCCTTACCACGCCCTGTGCTCCAGCCACCAGGCCAGAGCGGCCTCACATGTGACCTCATCCTTCTGAGTATTTCATGGCAATCTTATACTATGATCAGCCTAAGGCCAGAGATGCTCAGAAATCATAAACTAAGTCATCTAAAACTCATTCCTGAGGCTTCTTCACATACTCCCCCTCAAAGAGTTTGCAGTATATAGTTATCAGTTTTTTTAAAAAATCAATTTAACATCATCTCTTAAAAACAGTGTTTTGTTATTGCTCATTCGAGTTTCTTTTAAAATTTCTTTTATATTACCCATTCATTTAGTCAACAAACATTTATTGAGTTCTTACTGTATACCAGGCATTGTGCTAGGTGCTGGGGATTGATTCAAAGATAATTTGGAGGCGTATGGAAGGGGAGTGGATAATTACAGCACAGTGAGATAAGTGCTATAATAGGGGGATATATAAAGAGCTAGAAATAGCACTATGAATAACATCTCCGAACAAATTGCCTTCTTTTTTTCTTTTGGATTATTCCCTTATGTATATTGCCCAAAGTGGGATTACTGGGTCATTTAAAAGATGAAAACAATTTGGCACAAAAAGATGTAATGACTTGCCTGGGGAATACAGCTCAATTTTCATCAGAGGAAAAGAAAATTGTTGACAACTCCAGATTTAGACCACCTCACCAGGAGGATTGGGCAGTTTTTGTACTACTTTTGTCAACATGGTGGCTTTCAGGGGGAGCACCTATTCTAGACATGTTAGCTCGCATGTACAAACACGTGTCCTCATGTTTAATCTCACAGATTAATTGTTCTTACAAGAACTTAGCTATATAAGTATATGGTTTCCGTTTTACAAATGAGGAAACCATGCCCTTGTTAAAAGGAAGTGACTTTCTCAAGATTTCATAGTTAACACAGTATCCAAGAGTCAAGTGCAGTTTCTTTGATTTTAGGACTCCTATCCTGTTCTTCATGCTGTGTTTGCCAGTTGAAAGTACTCATGCTCCAGCTGGGGCCTAGAATTTAAGGAGCCATGGAAACTTTTCTCAAGGAGGTCAAGGTCTGCAAAGTAGGTGTAGACTTTCTTACCCCAAAGGCATAGCCAGGGGACAGTGTCCCCTCTGCACATTGACCTGAAAGGACCCAAGGGCCCATTATTCCCGACTTGGCCCAGGTCCTGAAAGGCATAGCCCTCCCACTGGAGCTCAGAATCCCATGTAAAGCTGAAACCATGCCACAGCTCTGCTGTGAAACATTTATTATTTTTCTAGTATTTAATGGCATTAAGCAAAAACTCCTGCCCCTAGTATCTAGGGCCTGTCATAACCAGATACCATTTGGGTCCACCGTGGACTTTGTTGATGCCCTTGCTCACTCATCCTTAAATCAGCCACATCCCCTCCCAATCCCCAGACATACCCTGCATTTTCTCACCTTCATGCCTTAGCTCAGGCTGTTCCTTTCGCCTGAGATGACCTCTCCCATTTCCATCCATAGAACTCCTGCTCTTCTGCACAGACGCCACCTTCTGAAGGAAGTAATTCCTGATCACATCTGCTCCCAACTATCCACTTTCCTGTACTAGAAGTGATCTCTCTCTTCTGCTAACTCACACCACAGTTAGCTATGAGGCAATAGAGTACAAATGTACTGTGCTTATGAGGGTGGAATCTGAATTTGAATCCTGGCTGTCGGTTAACTGTCTTGAACCTGAGTTTCCTCCTCTGTCAAATGGGTATAAATGATAGAGTAGGTGCTTCCCCCCGAAAGCCGTTATGTTGACAGGAATAGTATGAAAACTGTCCAACCCTCCTGATGAAGTAGTCTAAATTTGGAATTGTCAACAATTTTCTTTTCTCCTGTTGTCATTATATATTTTTATGACATCATCCTGTGTCATAGTGTGTTATAAAAATTTGCATTGTTATCTGTGCTTCTTTCGTGGCGGCCTTTCCTACCTGTGTCTTATTTCTCCTTCTAGTTGGGGAGCTCTTTAAAGGCAGGGTGTGCATTGCATCTTCCTAAGGCCTTGGACATATGGAAACTGCTAAAAAGCCTCCTTTAAGGGAAAGGAGGATTCCATACAACTTGACTGGTGACATCAGTGCAGGCTCATTATTAATCAGATGCCCTAGTCAGGCCTGGCCCTGAGCTCTGTGATCTCTGTAGAGTAGAGCTTTAGGCACATGCTGTCTGAGCTAGATAGACCTCTGGCTCCTGCTTCTTGAGACACAGGAAAGAGTCTGTCTGAAGCCCATCTTCTTCTGAGTCAAGGATTTGGGTGGTGCTGGCACTTCCCTGAAGGCAGCGTGGTAATCCTGCTTGGAACACGAGACTTGGTTTCTTGCCTAGGTCTTCCATGAATCTGTTCTGTGGGTGGGAGTTTCAGACTTAGAGGAAGGGTCACTGAGGGTAAGGGTTAGGGGCAACTCTTGAGAGCTATCTTCCCCTCTGACTTCTCTGTGGGTGGGGCCTTCACTGGGAGCTCTCCTTTAGACACTCCTACCTTTGCTGCGCTTGGAAGCTGACCACTCAAGGAGATTTCATTTCTTAAGGGGATGGCTCTACCACTGAACTTTCTTTTGTGTTTCCCAAAATGCAGCACCTATGAGTTTCAGGATCCAAGTGGTTTAGCCTGGAACATAAGGCCTTCCATGTTCTAGTTGCAGCATTCTTTTCCAGCCTCATATCCCACCTCATCCTTCCATGTCCTCTGTTCCTGGCTTCACCAGATTAGTCACTTCCCTTGAGAACACCCTGAACTCATACTCCTCAAGGCCTTTCTTTGCACATTGTGTTCCCTGGGCCTATTTTCCTCCTCCTCATACATGGAAATCCTCTTGGGTGTTCAGGCTTAGTTTAGAAGTCACATCTGTAGAGAACTGCCATATCCTTAGAAGGACATTGCATGTACTTGTGCTTTTGCATGCTTTTCATTCTATCTTGTGTGTTCCAGCATGTCCCCAGTGAGGCTGTGAGCTCTTTGAGAGCTCTAGTCATGTCTACCTCAACACCTACCTACACCTGCTAGGTCCACACACTGCCTTATCAAGGACAGGAGGTGCCAGTTAACCTCCATTTCTGAATGCAGAACATGTGACATCGTGTCAACTATCATTTGGGGCAGAGAAGCTTCAGAAACCTATGCTAGGGTTTCCTTGATTTTTTAGATCATAAGCCCAGCCATTTGAATTCTGTTTTTGAATTGGCCTGATAACAGCTCATTGCTAACCTTTCTCAGGGCTGTTTTCCACATACCAGTAGATGTCTGCTTAGTGCCAGGGCTCTGAGCTTTGTATTTCACTTAAGAACATAATAGCAAGGCGGAATTCAGGAAGGATTTACATGCTTCTAATATGAACATTACTTTTTTTGTTTTTGTGTTTTTAGTTTGAAAATGTAGGCACTGTTCATCTAAGAGCTCCCTGAAATGTGAAAATAGTGGAGTTTTAAAGGTATATTTCTGCCCGTAGCAGAATAGCTGTCTATATTATAGTTGTAACTACAAATTAATAAAGCTCGTGTTATAGAGCTTGATTTTGAAAACCTGTGTTCAAATCCTGGCTTTACTATTTACCAGCCCCAAAACATTGGGCAAGTGCCTAACTTCCCTGTTCCTCAGTTTCCTCAGTGTACAATTGGGAAATTTTTCTCACAGGGTTGATGGAAAGTTTAAATAAGATTTTGGACATGAAATTGAAATTTTATTAGTGTGTATGTTTCAGAAACTGGATTTGGAGGCTATTTTTAAATAGCAGTTCCAAGAAGTTTGCTTTTGAAGGAAAATACTTAGTTGTGTAAGTTTTCATGAATGTGTTTTGTTTTATTTTTTAAGAGAGAAAATAAATGAATTTATAGTGAGGGGATGTACAGTATCTAACAGACTTAGGAAACATACATGGCTTATAAGACTCAGTTTTAGTCCAAATAAATTAGAACCACAGAAGCACAGGCTTTGAGAAATAGAAATCTTGGAAGAGGGTGAACATGAATTAATGCTTATTGTATGCATACTTTGTGCTGTACACACTGGATGTGGAATCCCAGGAAATGATCACATATACCCTGATAAGTAGGCGGTATTAGCCCTGTTTTGCAGACAGGCAATCTTGAGCTTAGAAAGGTTGAAATGAAAGCCCAATATCAAAGCCTTGACCTTCACACTGCATTCATGATGGCCCCTAGAAATCCTCTCCATTTACAGATGTGACAAGACCTGCTTTCACATTTTTGATTTTTCTGTCCTCCCTCCAGGGTCAGCCACTAATTCAGGGGTAGATACCGCAGTGGAAATCTGCAGTCTTGATGTCCTATAACTTGTTTAATGAATCTAGATGAGTGTCTTAATGTTTCCTACCAAATGTCTGCTCATAAAATGTCTAAAGATTGGGCTCCTTTGACTGTATTCATTCATCAGCCTTTACTTCTTTTCTTGTCTTTTGGAGAGATATTTGCCCTTGCCCATCTCTGCGTTTGAGGTTGGGAGTATACTTGAAGCGGGTTTTATATTCTTTTTTAAAATGTACAGGTGGAAAATTAAATTCCTTGACTATTCCCACCATCTTTCTCTGCTATCTGTGGGCAACCATGTGGAAGAGGTGGCAGGGGGCTGGAGTTTGGAGCTATGAGTCTCATCTTGAATCTCTTGCTGAGCAGGGAGAGGACTTAGGCCAACCCTTCCTTTCCCTTTTGGAACCTTTGTATCTTCATCTTTAAAAAATGAGGGCACTGCTAGGTGATTCCTAAGATTTTAAAATTCTGCATGTTTCGTGGTGTCAAAACCATCAATTTCTGCTGAGCTGCGTAATCCTGCAGCTGTTTCTCTGATACTTTTCAATCTTTAGATTTAATCTATTCAACAATATATAATTTTTTAAAGGGAAGCTTTTATAGACACTTCTGAAATATAAGGGTGTGGGGGGAATAAATGGATGTTAAAAAATAGAAAACAACCAATTAAATAGTATATAGCATGTAATTCTCCTTGGAAACTTACCACGAAATTGAGGAGCACTTTAACAACTGGTAATTTAAATTGCATTTGAACTTTGCTAATGGTTTGTTTGCATGGGAACTTCAATCATTTCGCAGTGGTTCTTTAGCAAAGCTGCATGTTCTCTTTATGGAAAAGAAGAAAAAAATTATTAAAAGAGAAGGAGACTGTGGAAAAGGGAGACCACTTTGATTTGTGCATGGAGAGAAGTTGGAGAGTCTGTGAGTGAGAGTCCCCCAGGGCCAAGGGTGGAGAGCTTTTCCTTCCAGTGAAGTTTAGAAATCTGGGAAGTCAGATGCTCTTTGCTGCTGTTGTAGAAACTGTTCTGATTTATATCTCTCTCTCTGCAAGAAGCTTTGCTTTCATGGGGCTGGGGGTGAGGGCTGTCTTTTTGTTTTCCATGGAATTGAACTGTCCACAGATGTGATGATGTTGGCCTCCTGACAATCCATTTCTCAGCAAGTTTGAATTATGCCTCTCTCATTTCAGTAGAAATGACTTTGAGAATTTCGAGGTCCTCGAACACCACTAGCCCTCAGGAATCGTATTGCTTTCCTGGGCTCATCTTGATTCTGTTCCATTTTCTCTACTTCATTTCTTTCCACTGTTGGGATGTACCAAGTGAGCTTTGAGGCAGTTGTTCAGAGGCCTGGGTGTGTCAGTCCTGGTTTTGCTCTGGGTGTAACTGGTTGTGTGACCAATGGCAAGTCCCTTTGCCCAGGGGTCTCAGTGTCCTATGTCAAGATGGGCAGTAGCTGGATCTAGTGGAGCAACCCCTGCACTGCTTGCTACTACCGATAGGCTCCTGGGGTGGCCGTCTCCCCACCCCCCCACACGCCTGGCTTCTCTTCCTGTCAGTTGGAAGAGTTGATGTGGGTCATTTTAAAGCTCCCTCTCAACTTTGAGCTTATCCGGTATTTGAAGACTGAGTGAGATATTACACACAAAACAATTATAGGATTGATTAAATATTTAAAATGACAACAATGAAAATGGGTGTGGTAGTTTCTCTGGTATGTGGATTTCTCCTGCATACACAAAGGACAAGTTTTATAACAGCCCAATACCCTGGAATACTTGTCTGTTAAAATATATATTGTGTAATCCTTAGCAAAAAAGTAATAGTTCTTACTGAAATAAAATCTGTCAAGAGGACTTTCCAGAAAGTGTCAAAGTTGTCCACCCCTCTGCCGCCCATTGGCTCTCATTTTTCAGGCAAGGAAAACTAAAGTTCAAAAGGGACATTAGATCTCATAGTTAGAAATTTGTCTCAAAATTCATGTTCCTTTTCTCTTTTTATTTGGTGTAGTTCAGATTTATCTGTTAATGTTATTTCTTGTTTACGATGTATCTATTTGATTTATCTCTTTTACCTCCATTATTAAGATGAAGCTGTTTTCCCAGGGGAACTGAAGCACCAGCATTCCCTTTTCTTGTTATTCTGAGACAAATGAGTGAAATAAAAGTGCCAGGAACCAACTGACTGGGGATTTAGGGGGTATAGAGGTAAGCCACTAGAGTTGTGGATTTCAAGCCTGGTGTCATTCCCAGTATGGCCCTGTCAGAGACTTTATAATGCTGGGAAGTTCTGAAGCTGGTAGGACTCTAAAGATTCATGAGCAACTGCCTTCTCCCATTTTCCACAGGTGGGAAATTTGAGGCTCAGAGACAGAGCAGAAGACAGAATCTGGTCACCTGATTCCCAGTGCACTGCTGTTTTCATTATTCCACTGGGCACTCATCAGAGGCGAGACATTTTTTCCTTAGTCGGTGAGTCCTGCCACAGAAAAGAAGACTTTTCTGCTTTAAAATCAATGTACATGTTATAATAAGTTTTAAAAAATTAGTGGTTTCCATTTAAAGCATGGGCACCCATAACTAGGATGGATTAAGAACTAGAGAAGAACCAAAATGTTCTTCCTTTTTCCTTGAGTTGATTTTATCAGCAATGGACAAGTTATAATAATGCTAATAAAACATGTGGCGAGGCAAAGGCAGGGCATGGCTCTTAGAAGGCAGCAGGCAGAAACATTGGAAGAAAAGCCGGACTAACGATTTCAGGTTGCCAGTGATTGTATTGCTTCCTTCTTTCTCCTTTGGCATGCTGGGAAATGTTCTTGCTATTGAGAGACCAAAATGAAAATGTCAGTGTTATAGGCATTTGTGAGGAAAGAAAGCGGTATTATTGAGTGTCTCTTGTTTATCCCTGTGCAAGGTGCTTCTTCTTTTGTGGTCTCATTTTATTTTCCAAACATCCTTTTGAGGTAGGGGAGGCTAACTTTGCTTAGGCAAGGGTTGTGAGCCTTTGTCTTCAAGGGCCTGCCAGAGCTCCATTGGGATCTGAGTGTGAATCTTGTTGTGTGCTCAGGTAGGAGAATGGTGACCAGGTAAGGAAAGCTGTCCCTTGTGTTTGGGGTACCTCTGTGTTAGTGGGTAGAGTAGAATACCATGTTCTTAAAGATGGGGTAGTGAAAAGATCAGTGGTGTGTAATGGTGAGATCCAAGAAGAGTTGCTGGGAGTTCTGAGTGAGGCTTCCACTTAGGGTCCTAGCGCCGTGGTCTCTGTGCTGAAGCCAATGCAGACGTGCCCCAGGCATTGGCTTTATAGTAAGTAATACACCTTGCCATCTTTGCAGTGCAGTTTTCCAAAACAGGGCAGATGCTGTTGTGATTAAGAAAACCTAACTTCATTTAAAACTGTGACTGAGTTTATAGTTGTGTTTTGTTACTCTGTCTTTTCTTAATCAATGTGTCTTAAAAGTACAACTGACTTTCTGTGCACCTTTTGATCTGTATAACATAAAAGGCTGAAAACTACTGGTTTGATGCTTAAACATTATAGTCTGTTAAAATGTCAAACATGGTCTGGAATATTTTCCCCCTAACATATAGTCTAAGTATTAAATGGGAATCTTTGTTACTTGCGCTACCCTTTTAATTTTCTCAGTGTTTGAAATTAAATTATGATAAATATGAAGCTTTGCACTTGGGTTTAAAAAAAATCAAGCGTGCAATGACAGAAAGGGAGAGATTGCCTTAAGAGGAACAAGCTGGAAGAGACTCAGTAGTTTTTGTTGTTCATAAGCTAATTCTGAGCCAGCAGTGGCTTTTGCCTTCTAAAACGCTGATGCAGCCTTAGCCTGCACTTAATGGAGTACAGTATCTAGAACAAAGTGGGTGGGTGATTCTGCAACACCAGGAAACTGGCAAGCCCAGATGTAGGGTGGGCTTCAGATCTCCAGCTCTGTTTCTCTGCAGCGCTCCTCTTCTGCCCCCTTTTGTGTGTTGGCTTCCTCCTCAGGATGTTTTACCTCATGGTCATGAGATGGCTGCCCACTGCAACCCAGACTATAGGCATCCTTCTTCCCATTTGGGAGTAAGAGAGCTTGTTTGTCGTATTCTCATAGGCTTGGGTTACTGTACATTTCTAAGCCAGTCACTGAGGCTAAGAGAATAGCATTATACTAATGTGTATGAACTAGAGCTCTCCTAGAACTGAATTGGACATAATCCCACCTCATGGCAGCTACACGGTGAAGAAGACATGGCCCCTCAAAAGAATATCTGGGTGCTGTTAGGAAGAGGAGAGAGAAATAGCAGATATGTGGGCAACCACAGGCTTTCTGCAAACCTCCTTACCCCCCTGTCAGCGTCCCTCTAGAGTGTTAGACTTTAGTTCTTATTTCTCCTTCTGAAAGGGACATTAGCCAGCTGGACTGTCTACACAGGGATGCTTTGAGAACCAGAAATGATGTCCCACCAAGAACTGTTACAGACATGAGACTGTGGAGAAGGCAGGGTGCTAGGGAACACATGATCATGGCCTTCTAGAGTATAAAACCTAGTCAGGGGAGGGGCAGCATCTCTTGTTCACATGTGTGTTTCCAGAGTCCTGTGGGGTCTCTGGCACGTAATAGGTGCACTATGCATTTTCACGGATAGAAAGAATAAATCTGAAGGTGGTGAGTGTCCCTTTGCCTGGTGTTCTGTCAGGTGCTGGCTGACTCTCTGGTGGGGAGTTGTAGGAATTCTGGCACAGATGAGGCTGCACTACATGGTTTGATGA
This sequence comes from Propithecus coquereli, assembly GCF_000956105.1. Classification (NCBI taxonomy): domain Eukaryota; kingdom Metazoa; phylum Chordata; class Mammalia; order Primates; family Indriidae; genus Propithecus; species Propithecus coquereli. The sequence continues at coordinate 15,908,852 of NW_012133858.1, read as the reverse complement.
GAATGAAACAAATGACTGGACAGAAAGAGGCTTTTGGGATCAGTATGGCTTAAGAAGTTTGTGAGTCCATAAAAAGGCAGTCAGTAGGGTGGGATGGGGTACCAGAAGGCCTGCCAAGTATTAGATATGTGACTCTAGAAAAACATCCTTCTACCCTCATTTTCCTAATCTGAGAATTAGAAACAGTAGTCACTGCCCTGCCTACCTCTCATGTTTGTTTAGAGCAACTGTGTTGTTAAATGACAACCTGTTTTGTAACCTATAAAGTGTGGTCCATACATGATAGCCTATTACAGTTGTTTTCTTCTTTAAAGACTCATCCTGAGTATGAAGAAAAAGGCAGAGTAAGCCAAGAGCCCAGCACTGCGCCTGGTGCATAGTACATGTTCAGTGTACGTCCTTCCTCCAAGCCTGCACCCCCATCCTCCCCAGGACGGGATGGGCACTAACTTATCTTCTGTCTTGGACAGCAGCTAGGTCTGGAACCTTGCTTAATAATGATGGTTAGAGTGAAAATAGAATTGTATATTATTGTTATTTTTCACATTCATTTTTGCCTGAGGCAACAAGAGTTGGAGGGAGGTAAATTTGGAGACCTAGGAAGCTCAAAGCTTGAGACACTCCACAGAAGCTACAGTCTAGCCCATTTGGCTTCTTCCTTTGTTTGGTTAGATAATCACACCTTCTGCTCCAGGCATTACTGACCCAGTGGGAGTCAGGAAGGAAATTATTTCCCTCTGTTGATACCCATGTACAATTGTTGACTGTAACCAAGGGCTTTCAGTTTTAATATTTCCTCTTTAGTCCTCCGAAGTGTCAGGTATTAGTCTCTGCCGGAAGCAAAGCATTGGTCATTTCCGTTAGAGGTGAATGTCTTGGCTGTCTACAGTTAGTCAGGTGGTTTCTGGGCATGTATGACCATGTGCTTCAAAAATTACAAGAGGACTTGTTGCGTTTGAGCAGTGACTTATTCAGTCTCTGGAGACTCTGTGGCTCTTCGGGTAACCCAGAGACGTCTTGTAGGAGATATATTTGCTATCCATGAAAGTAAAAGGTAGAGATAGATCTTGGTATCTCTCTCTCTCTTAATCTCTCTTTCTCTCTCTCCCTTTATCTCTCTCTCTCTTTATATCTCTGTCTCTCTCTCTTTCTCTCTCTCTGACTAGATTAAAATAATCGAGGTCTGGGCATTGTATTAGTTGTCTATTGCTACGTAACAAATTTAGCTTAAATCAAGAAGCATTTACTATCTCACAATTTCTGTAGGTCAGAAATTTAGGAACAGCTTAGATGGGTGCCTCAAGGTCTCTCATGATGTTGCAGTCCAGGTGTTGCTGGACCTGCAGTCTCATCGGAAAGTTCAACTGGGCAAGATCCACTACCAAGCTCACTCATGTGATTGTTGGCGGATTTAGTTCCCTGCAGGTGGTTGTACCGAGGGCTTCAGTTTCTTGCCATGCTGCCTTCTCCATAGGGCAGCTCACATGGCAGCTGGCTTCCCTCAGACCAAATGAGCAAGAGAAGGTCCCCAAGATGCAAGTCACTGTCTTGTTATTACCTGATCCTGGAAATGACACATTATTCCCTCTATCTCATTCGCTTTACCAGAAGTGAACTGCTAAATCCAACCCACACTAAAGGGGAGGGAATGCACAAGAGTGTGAATACCAGGGGGTGGAGTTATAGGGGCCACTTGGGGGTTGCCTGTTATAGCTAACCCAGGTGACATGGGAGGTGCTAAGGGGGGAGTGAGGGTTACCTGCAGTTACTGAATAAACTCAGCATACCTCTGTGGATCCATTTTACTTGAAGACTTTTGGGGGAACACTCCATTTAAAAATCTTAATATAAGCATTAATGTGTAATACCACAGAATGCATAATTGGCATGGCTTTTTAGAGGAAAAGCACAAGTTTTCAATTAATGCTGTACTCCCATACCTTTACGGTTTTGCCCTGCTCAGCAGTTAGAGCTGCTTTGGTAGAAATGTCTGAAAGTTCTCACTTGAGCCCTTTGCTGTATAGGTGAAACCCCAAGACCAAGAAAGGGGGACACTCTTCTGGGGCCACACAGCCAGTGGGTGGCCAGGAGACGAACCATATGTATCTCCAAGAGCTTCCCTTCCATCTCCGCACACAGACTCTGCCTCATAATGAGTCTATGCAACTTTTGGGCATGTTTTCTCTTCTTTTCTCAACCTCTCTTCTGTCCCCGAAATAGATTATGGAAAATAGGTCAAAATTTGGAGTCTTGAACCTTGATTTTGCCCTTTTAGTTAAATTTCAGGGATCTGCACCTCCTGTTGGGTCATGCTGTGTCCTGAAAAGTTGCATAAATCAGTATTACTTGGCTCAGACAGTGTGTCTCTGCAGTTATGAATAACATTTGTATTAGGGAAAGAGAGCTGGTACACAGCATCACCGTGAGATGGACAGACACACACAAAGCCCCAGCCAGTACCTTCTGTCTGGCTGAAAGTTTCTTTTCTAGAGCATCCGTCTCTTCCCCGACCAAAGTAGTCTCTTTAAAAATCAAGCATGGCAGTTTATTTTATAGAAGATGACAGGTTCTCTTCGAGTCCACCTTAACATTCCTAAAAAATTAATGGAAATGGGAGACTTGAAATTATGGTCGAGCTTATTAGTAGCCACACAGCCAAATGAGAAAAGCACAGCTTTGGTCACTGAGGATGTCCCTGGCCAGAATGTCAATACTTCTCCCCCCTCTATGGTCCCTCTCACCTCTCAACATTTTTTTATACTTGTTGCTTTTAAAGTGATTCTAATCAATTATATCATTTTTTTTGAAAGTGCATAGAAGGAAATAGAGGTTTAGTTGGATGAAGGTAACATGGCAAAGTGGGAATTTGGAGCAGGAAGACTACCACATATTAGCTGTGTAATCTTTAGTCACTTAATCAGTTTTAACACCTTTTCCACATCTGAAAAAAAATGGGGCAAATAGTGCCTACCTGAGTCTGTGTTCACAAAGCAGCACAATGTACATAAAGTGCCTATTGAGTGTGGTCGTATGTAGTTGGTGTACCTTAAGATGTTAGTTTCTGATCTCCTCGATAGTCTGTAACTCTTTACTAGACTCCACCCTTCCTTCTCTTCTTTGTTAGACCGTTGTCTCATATCTCCACTGTACACTGTTCCCTCAGATTGGACCAGATCTGTAGCGTTTACGTATCCGTCACCCCGGATTTCATGTTTCCTGAATGACTAATAGCCTTAACATTTATAATTTTGCTCAATGGCTCCCAAGACATAAATACAAACATCATGATATGCTCATGTTTTCTGACATTTGGAAATATGGTAGCTCTGGGAACAAAATATTTATAGACTGTTTCACGAGGAAGGCCTTTTGGGCATCACTACTTAAAATCGTTGGTTTTCATGGCCAGACTGCCGAGTCCAGAGGGTGAGCTCCACTCAGGTGCCATCAGTGACCTCTTCCTCTGCAGATGGGGGTGTCTGTGGGACCTGCCCAGCTCTGACCCGCTTTGGGTTCTCTTTGACTTCTTTAGGATGAGATCACCTCCCCGTGTTTCAATGGCAACTGGCTTGAGTTATATCAGTTATTAAAAATGATCTAATATTTTCCGTTTAAATCTGGGGCCCTGGCTCATTCTATGATTAAGCTAGTGATTTATTTATAATATGGTACGAGACGGCTGCAGTTACTCTATGATGTAATCTAAGAATGACATGAAAACAAAATAGGCTTTTACATAATGAAAGTGTTCCTGTAATGCAGTTTATAGCAAGGCTTTTTTTTCCCCATTGAGAATGGAGATGTATCCTTACTTTTCCTTCCTTTCCTTTATCTTCTTTTCCCATTTATGAGACTTACGGCCTTTAAGTTAATTTTTTAAAAAATCAGCATTTACAACTCCACAGAGTCTCTGGTTCACTCTTTGAATCTTGTCTTCTTTGTCCCCTTCCCCCACTGCCAGCCCCCACGGTCTCTGTTGTATGGAGCTACTGCTCAGCCGCTGCTCAGCACTCAACAGGCCTCACCATTTCTTTGCTTACGCTGTTTCTTCTGCTGGGAATGCTCCCCTGATCCTGAAGACAGACACACTGCACAGGTTCCTACAGAGAGCATCCTTCTGCAGGCCAGCTCATATGCTCCCCTTCCTCCAAGCTTTTTGTGGAGCTTCTACCCCTGTATCTATACTTCTCAAAGAACTTTCTACAAGAGCATTCCCTTACTGCAAGGAGTACCCACAGACTATCAGAGTTAGAGGGGGAGAAGTGACTTACGGGAATGGGAGAGGGGACCTTGCTATTTCCAGGTCTGTTCCTAACACTGGGACCTGGGCAGGTCATGGCTCATCTTTGGGGTTCTGTTTTCCTCATCTGAGGAATGAATGGTTTGGATTTCATTTCACATGGCCAAAAGGTGTATTCAGGTGCTGTACTGAGAAGGATTCTGAGGTTGCATCCTGACTGAGTTCATGATCACTTAGCATTATCACTATGGTTGTGGCCAGGGAGGAAGGGGTGAAGGCATACGAGAGGTCTCTTGGCTGCTTTTTTTTTTAATCATTTAAATATGCTTTATTAATTCTTTTTATTGTTTAAATATGCTTTATTAATTTTTTTTTTCTTGGCTGCTTTTAAAGTAGGTGATTTAAAGATCTCTTTTTGTTCTACCTTCTCAGATGCTTTGATTTACTGACTCTTAAGTGTCACGCCCAAGGTCACAAAGCACATCAAGATCTAGAACCCAATTCTCAGAAATAGAGATGGTTGAAAGCTGCACATTCTGACCTCGCATTCATCCATGGAGGCTGGCTGTGGGAGTTGAGAAGCTGGAATAAGAAAAACTAGGAGGTCCATGACTTACTGGAGGTAGAAGACTCCTCAAATTTTGTGTGTGTTTGAGGTTGGGTAGGGTCAAGGGATAGTTTTCACCTCTGTCTTCTTTGCTTCCAAGGAGTTACAATGTCCACACTATTCTAATTTATGTCAAAGATGGCAATTCAAATTCAAGGTCAGAAAGGGAAGTGACCCTTCCAGGGTCTTAACTGGATCAGCCTTACCTGGTGAATCCATTAGATCTCCTGTTCCCCTCCCCTCCCACCCCAGACAAAGTGCTTAGCTCTCAGCAAAGAGCCAAATTGCCTGAGCAGTAGGTCAGCTCAACAACCAGCTTGTGGAACAGTGGGGGATGATAGAGAAGGAAAAGGAAGAGAGGGCATTTTAGGATGGTTGAAGGCACCAAAAGTCAGAGCTCTGGAGAGGGATAAAGAAGAAACTGGAAGTGGTTAATGTGAAGAAGAGAGAAACAGGATGGAGGAGAGAGCAGAGCAGGTGTTACTCTCCTGGGACTGTGCCATGGAAGGGACATAAACTCACTCTATGTGACTTCAGAAAGAGTTCTGGGAGCAGTGGATGGAAACAATAGAAAGATAGTATGAGAAACAACTTTTTAATACTAAGAGCAAACCACAAATGGAATGTGTTTTTCAGGGGATCGAAGTTCTCCATCATTGCAGGTGGTTAGGTAGGGGCTGATGCCTATAGGTATCTTGTGGAGGGAATAAGACATTGTACTCCACCACCTGTAAGGTCCTACCTGTCTTGAGAGTCTGGAGTTTTTTGAAGATATATTTTGTGTGCCTTTAAATAATTTCCATTTTAAATGAAGGCTTTATGAAGGAAAGTGATTCTTCTTTCTCCATGGTCTTGGCACACATAAATGCTGACTTATCTTGGGCAATCTCTTCTCCCACTTAGCATTGATGAAGGAAAGTAGGCTAACTGAGGATGTGTTAGTATTTTGTATATTGAATATATTTTTGAGGATTGTTTCTTTGCCTCTTTTCAACATAGTTCTAGAGAATTCTGTTCTTTACACCTCTTCCAACTGGCCGCCTACCCATTGTCAATGATTTCCTTTTCTCTGCTACCTGAGTGCTTTGCTTATACATTCAGTAGAGTATTTGTGCCACTTCCCTCTGTCATATAAGCAGAATTTCACAGTCTTCTTTCTCCACTAGATTGTAGAAGTTCCTGGAGGGCATGAATTCTGTCTCGTTCCATATGAGATCCATGGTACCTAGTATAGTGGTTTGCATATAATAACAATGATGACTTATTAACTTAACACCTGTTTTGAGCACCTACTATGTGCTAGACACTATTCCAGGTGATAGGAATAGAACAAACTATAAAAAAATCAGATGAATTAATGAGTAAATGTATAATATTTAGGTTGTGATCTACATTAAGAAGAAAAATAAAGCAGGTTAAGGGTATGAAGGGTGGACATGCTACAAATTTAAGTTCATTGGTTTGAGAAGGTCTTGCTGATAAGAATGTACTTGAGTGGAGACCTGAATGAAACGAGGCATCAAGCTGGAAATATGTGGGTTGGGGGCAGGAGAAAGTGTGTCTCAGACTGAGCAAAAGCAATTGCAAAGGCGCTGAGCTTGAAGCATGCTTGATATACACCAGGAAATTGAGGAGTCCAGTGTGGCTGGAGTGAAGAGTGTAGGAGAGGTCACGCATGCTAAATAAAAATAGTTGTGACAACAAATGCAGGCATGCCTCAGATATTGCAGGTTTGATTCCAGACCACTGCAATAAAACAAATATTGCAATAAAATTAGTCACAAATTTTTTGGTTCTCAGGGCATATAAATGTTATGTTTACACTATACTGTAGTCTATTAAGTGTGCGATAGCATCATGTCTAAAAACCAATGAACATACCTTGATTAAAAATACTTCATTGGTAAAAAATGCTAATGGTCATCTGAGGATTCAGTGAGTTGTAATCTTTTTGCTAATGGAGGGTCTTGCCTCAGTGTTGATGGCTGCCGACTGATCAATATGGTAGCTGCTGAAGACTGAGGTGGCTGTGGCAATTTCTTAAGATAAGACAACAATGAAATTTGCTGCACGATTGACTTTTCCTTTATGAAAGATTTCGCTGTAACATGCCATGCTATTTAATAGCATTTTACCCACAGTAGAACTTTGAAAATTGGAGTCAGTCCTCCCAAACCCTGTTATTGCTTTATCTCCTAAGAGTAAGAAATATTCTAAATCCTTTGTCATTTCAAATGTTCACAGCATCTTCACCAGGAGTAGATTCTATCTCAAGAAACCACTTTGTTTGCTCATCTATAAGAAGCAACTTCTCATCCATTCAAATTTAAACATGTGATTGTAGTAATCCAGGCACATCTTCAGGCTTCACTTCTAATTCTAGTTCTCTTGCTATTTACACATCTTCAGTTACTTCCTCCACTGAAGTCTTGAACTCCTCATAGTCATCCATGAGTGTTAGAATCAACTTTTTCCAAAGTCCTGTTAATGTTGATATTTTAAACTCCTCCCATGAATCAAAAATGTTCTTAATGGCATCTAAAATAGTGAATCCTCTCCAAAAGCTTTTCAGTTTATTTTGTCTAGATTCATCAGAAGAATTACCATTCGTGGCAGCTATAGCCTTACAAAAGGTATTTCTTAAATAATCAGACTTGGAAGTTGAAATTACTCCTTTATCCATGGGCTACAGAATGGATGTTGTGTTAGCAGGCATGGAAACATTAATTTCCTTTTACATCTCCATCCACAGCTCTTGGGTACATTGTCAAAAAGCAGTAGTCTTTTAAAAGAAACCTCTTTTTCTGAGCAGTGGATGACAGTGGGCTTAAAATATTCAGTAAACCATGCTGTTAACAGATGTATTGTCATCCAATCTTTGTTGTTCCATTTATAGAGCACAGGCAGAATAGGTTGAGCATAATTCTTAAGGGCCTTAGGATTTTCAGAATGGTAAATTGGCTTCCACTTAAAGTTACTGGCTATAAGCTTCTACCAAGAGTTAGTTTGTCCTTTGAATCTTTGAAGCTAGGCATTGACTCTTTTTTGTTGCTATGAAAGTCCTTCATTCAGTATAAGGCTGTTTCACCTACATTGAAAATCTGTTGTTTAGTGCTTGCCTTCATTAATTATCTTAGCTATATTTTCTGGATAACTTGCTGCAGCTTCTCCACCAGCACTTGATGCTTCATCTTGCACTTTATGTTATGGAGTCATCTTCTTTCCTTAAACTTCATAAACCAAACTCTGCTAGCTTCAGACTGTTCTTCTGCAGCTTCCTCACCTCTCTCAGCCCTCACAGAATTGAAAAGAGTTAGAGCCTTGCTCTGGATTAGGCTTTGGCTTAAGTGAATGTTGTGGCTGGTTTGATCCATCCAAATCACTAAAACTTTCCCCGCATCAGCAATAAGGTTGTTTTACTTTTTGATTATTTGTGTGTTCACTGGAGTAACATTTTCAATTTCATCCAAGAACTTTTCCTTTGCATTCACAACTTTGCTAACTGTTTGGCACAAGAGGACTAGCTTTTGGCCTAGCTCAGCTTTTGACATGCCTTCCTTATTAAGCTTAATCATTTCTAGCTTTTGGTATAATGTGAGAGACGTGCTACTCCTTCTTTCACTTGAACACTTAGAGGCCATTGCAGTATTATTGATTGGCCTAATTTCAATATTATAGTTTCCTAGGGAATAGGGAGATGTGGAGAGAGAGAGAAAGAGAGAGAGACACACACACACACACTGGGAATGGCCATGGAGCCATCAGAATACACACAACATTTATGGAATAAGTTTACCATCTTACATGGGTGTGGTTTGTGGTGCCCCCAAACAATTACAGTAGTCACATCAAAGATCACTGATCACAGATCACCATAATAGATATTATAATAATAATGAACAAGTTAATTTGCAAGGAGTGCCAAAATGTGACACAAAGACACACAGTGAACACATGTTGTTGGGAAAATGCTGCCTGTAGACTTGCTTGATGCAGGGTTGCCAGAAAGCTTCAATTTGTAAAAACACAGTATCTGCAAAGTACAATAAAGTGAAGTGCAATAAAATGAGGTATACCAGCATTTGTTAATCACGGTGAAGATGCTCAGGAAAAACATGCCTTTGTGATTTAAAGAATCCACAGAAATCTAACAAAAGAATAACGAAACATATTTCTGTTTTTCAGTTTTAAGACACAGGGCAGTAGATCAGGAGCTGGGATGGTAGCAGTGGGCAGCCCAGAAAAAGTCCATTTGTGAAGGGGCCTGGTTTCCCTCCCACCTGTAGTCCTCTGTTGCGGAGGGCTGTCCCTTCAGATTCTCTGCTCTTACAGCAGGCACACCTGCAGGGATGCTTGGGCCCTGGGTGCAGATGGGCAATTGCATGCCTAATCACCCATTCAGGCACCCACTTATTTGTTTTCCGCATGCAAATATGGGTTTTTTTGCAGATGGATTTAATATAGTTGTTGCTTCCTCATTTTATTTAAAAGAAAACAAATGGTTAACCATGTCAGTTGAGGGTAGCAAATAGAAACGTGAGTATTATGGTCTTTGCCGCTCGTGTTGATTACACGGCTGAAAGGAATCCCAGGCAAATCAGTCTTTTCTGTGCTCAGTTTTATTTTTACTTTATATCACCCTTTCTTATTATCATTATTGATTAAAAAGTTTTAAAGAGAGATATCGTATTACTTTCCCTAAATTATTTTCTCAATATTTCAGGCTCTCTCTCTATATTTTTTTTCACGCTCTATATTTTTATTGCATGGTTTTCACTTTCACCTTTTTAGTTTCTGAACTTGGGGCGGGCCCGTTGTCCAAAAAAGGGTGTTATGGAATCTCCAAAAGCCATTAGCAGGTGGTGTCTGTGACTTCCTTAGCCTGGAAATAAACAAATAAACAAACACAAATTAGAAGTATTTGCTCTTATTAATGTGCTATTATTATTGATTATGCAAGCTCATGCAAAAAGTCACTTTCATTTATCTGGGAGGCCATAGGTAAACACCAATACCAACCAGCAAGAGTGCTTGGGTGGGTGTTTGCTTTTATTTCTAATAAAATTTTAGAGCTCTAGAGAAGGATATCAAAATTGGTAGATACTTTGGAATTCATTTTCTTCCAAACACTTCACTTTACAGTTAGGGAAACAGAGGCCCAGAGAGGTAAAATGACTTGTTCAAGGACTCAGAAAGCAGGAAGTAGAGACTGGACTTGAGCAGCTGGAACTCTGGTTTTGCTGTCCCCCAGCCCATGGAGCTGGCAGATGGCTGCTTCATGGCTGGGGGTGATGGAGAGACTGCTGGACCCTGCAGGGGATCTCATCTCAAGGTGGGGTTTGTGTGTAAATGGGGTCTGTGTGTCTTGTTTTTCTTTTATAAACTAATTTCAAAATCCTTTTGGTATTAAATTTTAGGTAAAGAAGTAGTGAGGGAGAATGCGGGTGGGAATTCCTTGCAGCTTGCCTGACAAGGCTGTTGACTGGATAAGAGTCAGAGTTTGGAGCGAGCCTGTGTGTGTATGTGTGCGTGTCTGTGTTCGCACGCGTGCCCCTGTGTGCGTGTGTGTGTGTGTGCGCGTGCGTGAGAGAGAAAGGGGGAGAGAGGGAGAGAGATGAACAAACTAAGAGGGAGAGGTCAGACCACAGAGAGAGAAAGAGAGAGAGAGAGAGAGAGACAGAGGTATAGGCGGACAAAGATGAAGAGGTCAGACTAGACCATTTGACAATAGTACCTTCACAGGCACAGACTTTCTGAGGAAGTCTAAAGCTTACCGAATTTGACTGCTCTATTTTGTAGAAAGAAAACTGATGCACCCATTGTAGTCGAGAGCCTTGCTCAAGATCATTCAACTTTAATTGAATAGTTAAGACTAGCAACATCCTTGGATAGAAACTTGTATTTGGAGAGGTATAATCATAACAAATCATATTTACTAGTTAGCCAGTAAGGCTACTCAGGTGAGATGAAGCATCTAGCATCTACTTTCTCTGGGATTCTTCCCAAGACATGGTTTTGGCAGAAGGAGCATGGCCAGGGCCGTGGAGCTCCAAGTGCAGGCCCTCTCTGTCCCTGCAGATATGAGCAGACACATAGGCAGAGATCAGATAAAGGCTTAACTAATGTACCTTCCCACTGGCTATATTAAAAATAATCCTCTGAAAAATTTAAGTTTGGAGATCAAGGCCAGTCAAGTAACATTTTGTAGAACTTTTAGTTGTCTTAAATATAGTATTCTTTTCACTTTTAAATATAAAACATTTAGATGTTACGGGGTTTGTATGCAAAGTCCAAAATGATATTTTTGGAGGTGGCATGACAGCGAGAACGTGCATATGTGTGAAATGGGCAAATTTTGTCAGGAAAGTATTAAGAGAGGGTTGACGTTTTCTGTAGTGGCTGCGAGAATGGTAAATGGTCGTGGGGATAGCCTGATCCTCTAGGAGTAGAGGGCGGTGGGTACAGAAAGGGCTACTGATCCAGCGTGAGTTCAACCTGCTGTGCCTGTTATCTGTGCCGGCCCCTTTGCAGCTGTTCGCCCTGCAGTACGTGCTGCACATTTCTCCGGCTGACACTGCATGGCTCGATACACATGCTTCTCCACGGTGTGCTGGCCCGTCCCAGACACTGACGGCAGCCTTCATGTCATGTCAGACACCCTGTGATAGGGATCTACGTGTCTGCCTACTCGTTCCCGTGGTTTTCTCTTCTCCTCCCTGCAGTCCCCACCCACCTTTCCCTTTGGGGAAAAAGAAGTCATCAGAATTGTTTGAAGCTTCATTTATGTTGATTTGCTTGTATTTTGAAACTAATTTGTTTCCTGCTCGTGTCTGCAACTGATCCACTTTATGTGAGACCACACGATGACATGTTTGAGTTGGCCCTCTGATTTCTTTTTTTCTTTTCCTCAAAGGTAAAAGATATCCTTCTTTCCTCAGACTTTCAGCTTTCTCATCTACGTGGACAACCTATTTTTGCAGACTCTTTAGAGAGTTACTGACTTTGTTAGAACTACTACTATAGAAGCAATTCAGATGATGGAATCCTACTGACTTGCTTTTCTAGAAACAATTTATTTTCCCTACAACTTCAAGGAGCAGGGGTGGGTTATAGGACATTCTGAAAATAAGAAAAACATGCCAAATGAGTTGTGATTTCCAGCTAGGCATGTGGATAAAAGGCTTTTCTTCTAGTGACTTCTCTGCTCCTTGGAAAACTCTGGGCTGGTAGATTTCATGATTCTGAGGCTGTATGTCCTTTCGAGTTACAGTGGGTGATGAGGTTCAGTCGCAGGGTGGAGGATGCACTTCTTTTGGGCTAATGGATGTTAAGGAGACATGCTCTCCTTTGGCCTTAAGACAGATCATTTTTTCCAGTTGGATAATGTTTAAGGAATCCATCAACTTTCTAACCTAGAGAACATAAGAAATGCAGAGCTTTTGGAGGGTCAGCCTTAACATGGGTTAAGTTTTAGTACAGCTGGTGGCTAAACTTGGCGATTTTTACTGAATTTGTTCAGCAAATTTCTTAGGCACAGGCCTGCTTCTTATTCTCTCTACCCCCAATACCTGTTGGGTGGTGCCTTATTTGATTCTTCTTGCATTCTATATGGTATTATTGAAAAAACAAAAATCAGAAAAACACATATTAAACAGGAGAGCTGAGCTCTGACCCAATTGTGCCATAGCCACCTGTGGAACTATTAATATTTGCAAACATTTTCATTCATTCAGCAAATGACTCTTGCATAGCAAGTACTGGAGGTACAAAACTGTAAGACACAGTTTTTTTTTTTTTTTTTTTCTTTTTGAAGAGCTGTAGTGCAGTGGTGCAATCGTAGCTCACTGTAACCTTGAACTTCTAGGCTCAAGCAATCCTTCCACCTCAGCCTCCTGAAAAGTGGGACTATAAGCATACACCACCATGCCCTGCTAACTTTTTTTCATCTTTTGGAGAATGGGGTTTCGCTGTGTTGCCCAGGCTGGTCTCGAACTTCTGGCCTGAAGTGATCTTCGTGCCTTGGCCTCTGAAGTGTTGAGATTACACATGTGCGCCACAGTGCCTGGCCAAGACACACTGCTTACAGTTAGGGGTAGAGAGCTTAGTACACAAATAGAAAATGAAGTCACTTCTCCTTTCTGGGTCTTTATTTTACATTAGTGAGAGCCAGAACTGGGCTACATCATCGCCAAGGTCCCTTCTCATGCTAACATGCAATCATTCATACAAAAAAATTATTAAACATCCAGTAATCACATATCTAACTAAAAACTGGCAAATATTTTCTCTTTTTCCTTAGTTTATAGGGGATGATACTGACGACAAATGAGGCAATGTCTAAAAAATGCTTTAATAAGCAACTTGGAGAAAGATATTATATAAGTTTGAGGCATTATTATTAATGAAAAATGAAAACAAGGGCTGATGTTTTTAGAGAGAGAACAGATGGTTCCTTTGTTTAGAATTTGAGTATAAAGGAGAGAAGAAAAAAAAGATACTTGCCATATTATTTAGGCCCTCAACGTGAGTAACTTTAAAATGCCAAAACAATCTGGTTAGGAAAGTCCCATAGATTCAAAATAGCTCCTACACTGATCAAACTATAATTAATGTAACAAAAAAATGACAGTAAGAAAAATACTAATAAGAAATGCCACAGCGACAGTTGATACAACCTAACAAAAACTCCCATTTTTGCATCAGCTCTAGAAACTTAATTTTTCTTGTCTTCAGGAGTTATGCCATACCGTGGAACAGATTAATGAGAACTGATTTAAAACTGTGTCTCTTTCTAGAGTCCCCCCCGCCCCCGAAGTTATTTTAGTTTGCCATGAGTCATAAAGGAAATCTTCAGGATTCACAAGAAATTTGCACTTCTCTCCCACCTTTGCTGGTGGGTACTAATAGCAAAATGGTGTGATTTGGGGCAATTCAATTAGAGAGCAAAGCTCTAGGGGACTTGGAGTGGTGTGGCAGAAGGCTGGATCTGGGAAGGGCCTTTGAGAAGCTTGCGTGAAGAGTTGTGAAATGGTCTCTTTCTCTCTCTTTATGTCTTAATTTCTTATGATCGGTCTCTACAATACACGAGTTGATTCATGTTATCCTTTTGGAAAGATCCTTGCCATCCTGGGTCTATTGCTCTTGAGTCTGCAAAAAACGTAGGCTATGAGAATGAGGCCATAGGCCACCAAGCTGGCAGCGTTGAGCAAAAGGTGCTAGACCCTTAGTTCAGGTGCTGGGTGACCTGTGGGTCACCTGCGTGACCATACAGGGTGACCTTAGTCTTCTTAGGTCTCAGTTTCTTCACTGCGGAAAGAGGAGATTAACCAGAATGTTCATTCTGACATTAATCTGAGTTCAGATCAGGTTCAACTGTAGGAAGGCTGAGAATGGCTTTTAATTTGGGAGCGTTTAAAAGCAACTATGCCTTCTCAAGACAGCAAGAACGAGAAGTTCGCATTGTTGAGGAGGGAACTTCTGTAACACGACCTGAGCCTCTTGCTGAATTGGTTCTGTGCAGTGTGGCGTAGCTGGGGATGGTAAGCTCATTCACAGACCGGGAAGAGGCAGAGTGGACTTGCGGGGAGTCACTGGTCTAGAGCTCGGTTTTGAGTTCCGGGTTCCAGTCCTACTTCTGCTGATAACCACGTGAGATCTTGGAATACCTACTTCTAAGGTTTCTTTCAGGTCAATTTGCTGGTTGGTCTGTGGCTCATCAAAGCGATTAGAACACACTCTACCGTTCCTTCAAGGCCACGCCTTTGCTCCGAAGACTCCCTGGGGACGCTCTCACTGTGTGCTGCGCTTGTCTCTTTCAGACACGTAATTTGTCCTCCCTTGTGTGAGAGTCAGAGTGTAATGATGTGTTGTAGAGGTGCCCTTCCTTGTCATCTCTGATAACCTACCCTCTTCTCCTCTGAGGAAACCACTCTTCTAAAGCACCTCTCTTTCGGCTTAACCACACCGTATGGTGTTTACTCTGTATTGTGTGTTTTTCGCATGCCCTGGACTGGGAATGTGGCTGTGTCCTCCTCTTTTCTGAAGCCTGGGACCTGTACATCAGTACCCGGCACAGGGTAGGTTTTCAGTAAGTGCCAGCTGAATGCATGTGAATGGCGACATGAGTTCCTTGAGGGCACAGACAATGTCTAGTGGGTTTCTGTCTTCCTCAGAGTGTCCCACCTCCCACCCAGGGCTCTAAATGCAGTATGTGACCAATTGCTGCTAAATTGTGTGAAGAGAGGTGGAGATGGACCTGGAGCAGGGAAAGCACATTCAGATAAACGCTGCTTAGCTTGGTCACATTCAATATCTTCGAGGAACTGGGCTGATGAAGGCCACAGAGCATTGGGGGTCTCTGCTGGAGTGCCATGGGGTGGGAGGAAACCGCTCTTCCTCATGTCCTCACGGTCACATCTGGGTTCCCTCGGCTGGCTGCACCACTGACGACTTGGTCTCTCATCCTTGGTCTGTTGCCAGTGATTTTTGTCTTCTTCTTTGCACTCACCATTCCAGGCTTGAATTAGGATAAATTGGCAACATAATTCTGCCTCATTTGATTTTAAATAGTTTGTGGGCAGGGATGGTGTTTTCTACTTCTGTTCCCCACGGGTCCTGGGCCAGAGCCATTCACAGAGAAAATGCTCAGTAAATGTTTGCTGACCTAAATTTCACTCCACCCCCTTTGCTCTCCTACTGCCTTCCCATCTCCTCTTAGGAGCCAGCCTGTACAATAACACTGCCCATGCAATAAAGACCGCAAAGTAAACTTAATAAAATAGCAAAGCATGCTTCCTCCTTCTACTCCCACATTTTTCTTTTTAGATCAAAATAACTTTGCATTTGGGTGTGCCCTACCTTAAAAAAAAAAAAAAATCAAATAATGACAAACACATCCTGCTACTGCTTTCCTTTGTCCACAAATTCTTCTTGTTTTGTTAGGAAAATAAAAAGATTTTAGTTTTTTGACTGTAATTGTTGAAATATATTTTTAAGATTTTTAACTTTATTTTTTGGCTTAGACCATAAAATAGTATGAAATGATGTGACAATTTTCTAATGGAGAAACAACTTAGAATATTCCTTGGATGTTCTATCTGCTTCTTAATTGTTTTGTTATTTTAGGCACTTTAAAAAAAATCCCTATTTCTTTATCTATAAAATGAGGTTATTGAACAAGATGCTCCCTACAACTTGTTTTTTTCATTAACATTTAATCCACGGTACCTGAGGACTTTGGGAACAGACAGATATTTCTAGGTGTCTATTTCATGTTTCTGCTCTTTAAGTGGAATGATAATCCATAAACTCCTGTAATTATTAGCCTCAATAACTTTCAGAAGCCTTTAGGAAGCAGACACCCTGCAATTTATTTCACTAATTTGTTTGTGATTAATATCTTCTGCCCCTTCTCATATCCCAAGCTCAGTGTTTTGATATTTAATTATAGGGAATTCTTTCTTCTCCATAAATGATATACCAATTGTATTTCATTTCTTTTATCTGAAATCTCTGCTGACTTTCCACATCTTAATTTAAGTAGTCTAAATAGGGGATGAGATTTTAAATATTCTCTCCAGTTCCTACATTTGCTACTGAGGAACAAAGTTTTCCCTGGAAAAGGGTGAGAGCCTGAGAGCTCCCCAGAGGGCAGGGGCCTCAAATATACCCATTTTTTCCTAGCATATGACATAGACGAGACACAAAGTAGGGACTCAGGTACTTATTTAATAGAATCAACTGAATTCTTTAATTCTCACAAAATTATCCTTCCTATCAATACTTCGTAGATGTGGAAATGGAGGCATAGTCACACTCAATAGCTTGCTCAAAATTACTAATCGATTAAGTGACTTAATAATTTATTGACATCTGAGACTTTTCTTTCATTCTGTGGCCTCAGACCAGAGGTTGTGGGATTTCAGCCTCCTTTGCTGGAGATTGGTGAACTAAGGACTGGAGAGGGGACCCTGGCTGTCTCAAGTCACCCTGATGAACTAGAAAGGAACTCTGTTCAGCCTATACTTAAAAGCTTGACACGTGAGTGTGGAGACCTGAATGTGACTGAGCTCAGATCACTTGAGTCTTCTGATCTTCACTTGACCCATCTGTGAAATGGGGTAACGAACTCTTTTCTGTATGAAGGCAGGGGCTTGTCCAGGCAATCTCCAGGAAACTCTTCTTACACTGGGATCTATGGTGCTGTGAGCACTACAACCCACACCCAAGGTACTAGTTGTCAGGTCCTTGGAAAAAAGGTTGAAACTATTTTTAGAGGCTTAATAGAGTAGGCTACTCTTTATAGAGTAGTCAATAGGAGAGCAATACTTTTGAAAAGTTAAGGAATAATTTTATACACTGCTTAAATAATTTGATAAAACTAATATTCACATGCAAAGTACTGTAAAACTTATTAATAATGTTTTATAGACTGGTGAAATCGGTTTGTTATTTTTGCCATCTTTTGTAGAAATTGAGCAAGGGTGAGAAATAAAATGATGGCATTAATGTCAATCTAAGGACACTGTCAAGCAGCAGAGAGTTGAAGCTTTTTCTAACTTAGGGGCTGCAAAGGAGTCTAAAGTCTTCTAGTCCAGTGGTTTGCAAACTTTGCTACCTCTTAAAATCTTCGGAGGAACTTTAAAAAACTGCTTGGTCCCTAAAATAAAATGTTCATCTGAATCACAATGTCTGTGGGTGGGACCTGAGTTTCAGTTGATTTTAAAGCTCCCCAGGGTTTAGCACCATTGATCTATTGATTTTTGATACATTTCTTTGATAGTATCTTGGTTGCCATCTTGCTAGGTGGGCTGCACTTCTGGACTGTCACCTCTCTGACACCCAAATGAAAACTGCTGGATGACGAAGAAATTCACTCAGATGAGATGAACACAATGCAAACCTTTGAAAAGGCTTATGATCCTTGAAATAAATGTTGGGCAAAGAAAGAAAAGGGTTAACATTTTTTACATTGGCATAGTTTTCTTTTTATGCTTCTAAGAACGTTTAAAAATGACAGCAAGGAATATATTTCATTGATTTAATTGTTCAAGTTCTTTTAAAAGTATGTGCAATAAAATACCATTCAGGATAACTGACCTTTATATTTTAATGCTTTTTGGAAGGGAATAATACCTAGTATTCAGCTGAAGTATGACTTTTAATTATATATATATATTCACTCAGCAGAGACTGTTTTGGAATCAGAGGGCTGAGGGTTATTCTGCCTTCCCAGATATTTTACCTGTTTCCGTTTAAACATCAAGTTCTATTCGGTTGATGTTTCTTGACCTCATAATGTCTAACCTTTGTATCTTTTTTTATTCCTCCTCCAAACTTATCCAGGAAGGAGACTTCAAGGCCTGACTCATTAATTTTTCCTTCTGCAGGGATGTTCAGGTGTGTAGTGGGAAGCAGCACAAGTGACCTAATCCATAT
>NW_012133858.1:15744439-15890168 GCF_000956105.1 Propithecus coquereli | reverse complement strand
CTATAATATATATGTTTTATATATATTTATATACATAAATATTATATGGGATGAAATAGCTTGGACTTAATTTATTAATTACTTTCAAATCCTTTTAGAAAATAGAGCTAATTCTCAATTACTACATTTTTTCCTTTTTCTTGATGGTTATTTTCTTTCTACTTTTTATTATAAATGATTTCAACTTATAAAAAAGTTACAAAATAAGCATAGTCCAAGTAATACCCATATACTTTCATCCAGATTCATCTGTTGTTAATATTTTATCTTGTTAGCTTTATCACCTTCCCCTCTTCTCTCACCTGTGGATATGTGTATGTATATATGCATATATATGTTTAATTTTTTTCTGAAGTATTTGAAGTTGCATACATCATGGCCCTCTACCCCTAAATACAGTGTATATTTCCTAAGAATAAGGAGAATACAGATAGTTTCATCATTTTTACAATATGGTTATCAACTTTAACACTGAGTTAATACTTAAATCTACTGTCTGTATCCTTTGTCAAGTGGCCCAGTTTTGTTCTCGATAGCATTTTTTTTCCCCTTCAGTGTACAGTCCAGCCTAGGATGAGGCTGGGCATTTAGTTATCATGTTTCTTTAGTCTCCTTTAATCTGGAACATTTCCACAGCCTTTCTTTATCATTTATGACATTGACACTTTTTTAGAATATAGTACCCCTCTCCCTTTAAAAATAGAAATTTCTGATTTTGTCTCACTCCATTGTTTCTTCATGTTTAGATTCAATTACGCACTCCCTGAAAGAATATTACATAGATGGTGTGTGTCCTCCTCAGGCATCCCGTCTGGAGGTTCATGCTGTCCACCTGCACCTCACCAGCGATGTTAATTTGATTACCTAGTCAAGGTGGTGTCCAGTTTCTCCATTGTAGAGTTATTTTTTCCTTTAAAATTACTAAGCAATCCATGGGGAGATACTTTACTCTTGCTCCTCATCAAAATATTCTCTAAATTCTTGCCTAAACCAGTCTCTACTCTGATGGCTGCAAAATTAGGATTTTCCTTCTTTATCACTCCCTTTGCATCTATCAATCAGCATTCTGCCTTGTACTCTGCACAGGAGTCCCTTCCTTTTCCCCTCTCCCCCTTCCCTCTCTCTCTTCCTTCCTCTCTTTCTAATTTAGGTTATAGACTTCCAGATTTCCGTTTCAATCTTTCATCGCTCATTCCTGCTATGTAATTATTTGGGTCCTCAAATTGCCCCAGATTTGGCCAATAGGAGCCTCTTCAAGCTGGCTCTTGTGTCCTTGGGACATGCCACCATCATTTTTGTTGTTGTTAGCACTTATTTAGCTGCTGGAATAAAAAGATGTTCTAATTTTATATTGTATCTTTTCTGTCCCAGCTCTGAAGCCAACCATTTCTTCGCTATGTCCTCATTCTTTTTCCATGGAGAACGGTGCTGGAGACCAATATCTGAGTGCTAGGTGTGCTCACTGCAGTTGTGGTGTCTTCATTTGTAGGCCCTTTCAGTGGCCAGAGCCAGGAAGTTTTACGCATAGAAGTATTTATATATGTAAAAAACACCTAATATATACGTTCCTGTAAATATATGGATGTGTGTATATATATAGCCATACACAAATAATAACTGTCCATATTATTTAGTACACAAAACAAACCTGTGAAAAAGAGCTCAGGATTTGTTTGTGGTGCTCCTCCCTCAACTTCAGCAGCCCCCTCCTCAAGACTGAGGGTATATTGCCAAACACTGTTCAGGGATTACCTGGGTTAGTTCTTTTTGCTTAAGTCTCTTCTCTCCCAATGTCATTATATTGTTTATTTGAAATACAATTTGGTTCAGTTGCTTCAGTTTGCTTTCAATTGTAGTCTCTCTCCTTCCCATCCTAGTTGGTTTAATTTTATTTTTTGAATATGTAAAATATTAACATGCTTCTAAAAGCCAAAACTATACAAAAAGATATACTCAAAGAAGTGCCACTCTTGTCAATATTTCTTCCAGACTGTTATTCCCTGTACCTCTTGTTGGTAATCAACCCCATTGTGCTCGTTTGCACTTTGCTTTTTAAAATTTTTTTTTTCTTTCTTTTTCTTTTTCTGCTACCTTCCCTCCTTTTCTTTTTTTCTCTTTCCCTCCCTTTTTCCTCTGTCCCTTCCTTGTTGCCTTCCCCTCCTTTCTCTCATCCAATCTCCTATGCTTGGACAGTGGGGTAGTCTTCTGCAATGAGTAACATTATGCATATGTAGTTTTATATCATTGGAGGTATATCTTCAGGATATATTCCTAGAAATGGGAATATTGGGCCAAGGGTAAACGTTCCGTTAGGGTTTTTTTCCTGCCAAATTCCTCTCTATGGAAATATCCTACCAGTATCCTCAACCACAGAGTGTCTGTCAAGCTTATTAATTGTTGCTGATATGATAGGTAAGAAATGGTATCTCAGTATAGTTTTAATTTACACATATATTATTATAAATGAAGTTAGACATCTTTTTATGTATTTAAAGTCCATATTTATTAATTTTATGGGTTCCATTTTTTGTGAATTACCTGTTCATGTCTTTTGCTCATTTTTTTTTCTATTGGATTTTTGTTCTGTTTTTCCCTTAATTAAAAAACTCTTTGAAACTAGGTATTAGCCCTTAATCCACGAAATATGTTACAAATATTTTTCCCAATTTGTTATTTGTCTTTTGACATTGACTACAGTGTTTCTTTCTTTTTTGTCATATAAAATTTTTATTTTTTATATTTTTATATTTACATAGCCAAATTTAAGAATCATTTCTTTTATTGCTTCTGGACTTTGTTCATAGTTAGAAAGCATTTCTTAACACCCATGTTTACTCATGTTATCTTCTAATACCTGTACCTTCATTTTTCAAATTTAGATCTCTGATTCATCTGCAGTTTATTCTTGTGTATGATGTGATGAATGGATCTAATCTGACCTTTTCCCAAATGGTTATCTAGTGTCCCAAGACTATTTAGATACAAATATGTTTTCATACTGCCCTGTGATTTGAGATTGGTGGTTACTTTTTAACCTACACCATGACTAGGTGTGAATGATGGTGTACAATGGATAGGGTGATTAAAGGAAAATGAAGTCCTGGCTAGATAATGACGGAGACTTCATTAGAGCCTATGTCTTTTGATTTCAACTGAGAACTCTATACCTTTGACAAGTCAACCTCTCTGGTCCATTTCTCTTGTCAATAAATTGATTAATATATTTAACAGAAAAGAGGGGTTAGGGTTTGTCTGTGCTTTCCCTCTTCTAAGTAAAACCTATAACCACCCCTCCTTCCCCAAATAGATTATGAGAACTTGCCTGCATACAATTTCGTGAGCACCTGTGGCTCTGTGTCTGTTGTCTCTAGTTCCTGGTCACATGCTGATCACTCACTGTGCCCTCTTCTGAAAACTGCCCATGTTTCAGTGATGCCTCTGCTTGTAGGCCACAGCTATAATGGGCGAGAAGTGAACTTGGGAAGTTTTGCGCTAAGTAAGGTTGCGTTGCATGAGTCTTTACCTTTGTACTTCCAGAGTCTTACTCAGGGCTATCTGTGCACTTGGTTTTTGCCCAATAAATAGCTGATGAATTTAAGTGACTAGACATTAAACTAGAACAAGGTCTGCCCACTCGTTCTTAAGAACTTAAAGTCTACAAATGATGTATTCCAAAACTACAAAAGAAGGTGAAAGCCAAAACAGATGAAGCTGTCCTTATACGGGTAGGAAGAATTCAGTAAGATTTTACTAGTTCAACAGGTGTTGCCTATAGTGATTTGGAACTGTCTGCCACTTCTGAGACAGGGCCTCACTGTATCATGTGTTCTGCACATTTTGCAACTGGTCCTTATCATTTTATGCCTGGAACTCCTCACCCCCTTTAAAAACAGCAAATCAGCATTTTAGTGGTGGGATGGGGAAGAAACTGGCTTGCATTAGTCAGATGTATAAGGCAGGCTCTGATAAACTCAATCCTGCTTTCATACACGTCTGGGAGAAAGAGCTTTTCCTTAATTGGCTTGCCGATGTCTTTGCCCTGCTTGGGATGCTGTGAAAATGGAATTGGTTGTGAGAGTCCTTGTATGGTGAAAGAAGAATCAGAACAAAGGGGTTGAAAGATCTGAAGGAGAACATTTCCAATTCTATAGGCATCTTCCTCTTTGGGATACCAACAACCCTCTGCTTGCCAGACATAGTGTGTAGAATTCCTCCAACGCCTCTCCTCAGGTGGAAGATGTGGCCTGTGTAACTGAATGATCGATATCGCCAGGGCAATTGCTACCAAAGTGTGGCCACCCTCCTGCAGTGCAGCCTCCTAACGGGACTTCTGACGGAAACTGATACCTAAATATTTAGATCCCTGGAGGCCTTCTCTGTCCCAACCATACTTACCAGTTACTGAAGTATCTTTTGTCTTTCTGTGGTAGTGGCTGAACACAGACAAATCCTACACCCTGACTTACTCCTGCCTCATGTGAGGGAAGTTATAAAATGTTTGAGTCGCTTGCTTAAGTGTTATTCCTGTAATGGCTTCTTGACGTGCCTCGGTGGAGATTTGGAAAGCATCTTGGTTGCTTCAACATAAAGTTGTGAACCATTTTGTAGTTGGCTGCTCTCATCTGCTCTGCGGCTTCATCTTGGAAAAGGAACGGAGAGGATACCAAATACCAGATCTGCCAAAGACTGTGCTAGATGCTTTCACTAGATGTCTCATACAATCCTTTCAACACTCACTCAAAATATTGGTGCCATCCCATTTTACAGATGAGGAAACTGAGGCTCAGAGACCTTACGTTACTTTCCCAGGTCGGATCTAGTAGTCACAGAACTGAGACTCAAAACCAGGTCTGTGTAGCCATGAAATTTGTGCTTTTCCTGTATGCTCTGACATCTGACACATCATGTCAGAACATCACCCTTTCTCTACTCTTGTCCATAGAATTCTGGGCAAGCAGCCTCGATTTGGGACTTGATTATGCTGTGAAGCCTTTTCTGACTTCCAGCTGTACCGCTCTCGCCCACATATACTCTGAACACTATAATGGTTGATTGTGTGCGTGTTTGTCTCCAGTGCTGGTCTGTGTGTTCTTCTAGATGTCTTAGTATAGTGTCTAATTGATAACAGGCTTTTGATACATGTGTTGAAAATTCTAATTTTTGCTGCATGTTGTGTTTCCACGCTGACACTAAAAATCTAGCCATGCCTTCTTAGAATTATTAGGGAACCCAATTACCTTTAAGCATGTACTGACTTTGTTTTTTTTTTTTTTTAATATTTGGCCAAAAGCTTCTCTTTGGGTTAGGCCTCTGCTTTATCCATTGGAAGGATAAAGTTGCCAAATGCCTACCTCAGTAACATTTTGGGCATCTCTGAATTTATTAAGGATAATAATTGTGTGGGTGATCAACGATGTTAATATCACATTGGTTACTATTATGTGAGCATAAAAATGTTAGCAATGAACAAACATATATTTTTTAATTTCCAGATATGTACTTTCAAATATAGGTAACATTTTACATGTGGTTTGGATTGAAAAATCTTTTTAAAGTGCTTTATACTCTGAGATACTAACAATCACTTGAAATATAAAAGATTGTAATATTGTAAGAATAATATGCTACAATACTCATTGATGATTGTGAAAGCTATTAATGTTATGGGTTAAATAATTATTAAAAACTTTGAAATAAATAAGTTGGGAAATTAATTGATAATATAAATATGGGATTAGTTAAATATTAGTTAATAGACTTTATTGGCTAGGTAACTTTGGGAGCAACAACATATCTTTTTTAGCTAATAAGTATTTATTAGATATAAGTTGTAATTGAATCATTATCATGGGATTAGATTATGTAGTAATTATAATTACTGTAGGCATGTTTGTTGAATGCATTTATAATACTAAACAGAATGATCATTAAGAACTGTTTTTAATATTTAGTTATTTAATTTTATTTAAGGCCATGAATGTTTCAAGAAAAGGCCTATTTAAGAATTTTTCATATTTTCTGAAAATAAATTAAAACTAGTATGTCTACATTGTCCCCTCAACATTTCATGATCAGGACAACTTCCCAAATCATGTATAGCAACGTCAGTGATAAATTAATTATCTTTGACACAGAGAAATTTGTATCTATTCTTGTATCCCAGAAGTTCAAATGGTGGTGATAATAGCTTTTAGCCTCAGCTTTGGCTTAATATTGATTTTAACATTCAGTCTTTTGGACTTGGCCCAAATGGGTAATGGGTGCAAATCTTTTATTAGTAGATCTTTGTACATTTGCACAGGAAGATACAAATGCATATATATGAATGTTTCAAGGTCAAACTGGAACGAGCCCACACATTTATCTATTAATTTGTTTATAAGTTGTTTCCATGGTCACCATCCACTATGTCTCCAGTAATCGTGGAGGAAGTTGGGGAATAGCATTCCATTAGAAAGAGGGAACCCACAGCTGTGAGGAGTGATGAACATTAGTTGCCTGAGGTTCCAAGGTAGAGGTCGGTGGAACCTGACCCTCTGACCCCATCTCCAGATTCTATGCCCAGTGCTCTGAATCCCATAGACCTGGATCTTAGGCTTGGATGTAGAACTGTCCCTGACACACATATAGTAAGACATTTAATTTTTATTCTGCCTGTCTTATGAAAAGAAGTGTTGGTAAACTCATTTATTAGGTTTGTGTTACATTGATAGTTTTATTCTGACTGCTAATGACTTCTTGAGGATGGGCATGTTCTGATGAGCTGTGTGGCCCTGGGCAAGCCTTGGTGTCCTCTCTTCCCTGCAAAGTGAGGGTGATGTTCATGTCACTTCCTGAGGCCACCTTTCGGCTTTGCCATTCTGTCGTTTGATAAGGACTGGATAGAAGAGAGGCAAGATTTAACAACTGTTGAAGTCCAAACCAGTTCATATTTGCTGAAAGACACAACTGAGGGAAATAAATGGACATGTACTTTTAAACAAGCTGGTCTTTAGTTGACATTGGAGGTGTGAATAATACTTCTTCCTAGTTTATGGGACATGAAATTGGTTGTTTACCTCATATATTTCTCATTTTTGTTCTCAGCTTATGGTTTGGTCATGGAATGCAATTTTGAAAACGACTTCAGATTGGTTTATTTGGTCAATAATCATAGTAATATTTGCTGTTGTTTATTGGGCACCTAGAGTATATACATACATCATTCCTAATCTTAGAAGAAAAATGACATGCAAGACATATATTCTGTTTCCCACTTTGCAAATAAGGGGACTGGGGCTCAGAGAGATTAAAGGACTCGCTTAAGTCTTCTTAGACAGTGGCAGAGGCAGGATTCAGGTGCTGGTTTGCCTGACTGTGAAGCCTATATCCTACCTGCACCCCACGCTGCCACAGCATTGAAGGCTGGAAATTGAGTTCCGCGCACTCCTCCTTTCCCCTGCACTTTTACGGTGGTGAGTAAAACGTGGCATAGGCCAGCGCCAGCCCCCACTAACAAAATGTCCCTGACGTGTGTTCTGAGGCTCATGACACTCCCATGTGGCATCTGCTTATTAGGCCCAGGGGGCCCAGACACCCCCACTGCAAAGAGCTTATCCGAGACTCCCCATCCAGGAAAGAGAACTTGAAAAGGAACCCGTTTGTGATTAGGGGTGACTGTGATGCTTGAAGTGAATAGTCAGTTCTCATTTATTTGACTTGTCACTTCCCTCTGAGCATTTTATCCAAACTTCCTGCAGTGACTCTCAACCCTAGCTGCACATTAACATCACCTGGGGAGCGTTTTATTCACAACCATGTCTACCACCATCCCTCCCACCCCCCAGAGATTCTGAACGGAATGGGCTGCTGTGGGGCCCCGGCTATCGGCATTTAAAAAAAAAAAATGCTTCAGGGAGGAGAACCACTGCTTTAGGGCAGAAAGCCTGCTTTTCACTCTTTTCCTGGTGCCATATATGGTACACATTTTTTCTGACCTCACTGAACGCTCAGTGTTACGATGCATCCATTCCATTGAAGGGAAGGATTTACTCACCAAGAGCATTCATGTTTTTTGAGGTAGGTGGCCTAGGCTTTGGAGAGGATGTTACAGGAATGGACAAAGATACTGAATTTAGTGGCCCCAAAGGAGAGGGATGAGCCGCTTTGGACTGGATTATTGGGACCAAATAAAAGACAAAAAGCCGTGGCTTTTGCCATCATCCCTCCTAGTCTGTTCCTCTGCTCTGCATAACAGATTTTCTGAATCAAAGGAGTATATTTTCTAGTTGTGGGGTATTCATAATTGCTTCTAATGATTTTACTGCAGAACATATTATGGTTTGTTTGTGCTAGCTTGGATATTTGTTTGTAGTCTCTTTAATTTTTGCTTCTTAGTTTAATTCACCATCCCATATAAAAGAATGGCTCCAACTGAGATCATTGCCACAGCACGCAGTGTGCATCCAGAGACATTCTGCCTTACTCCTGTGCAAATCCACCCAACTCCCCAATGTGGCAGTCGATGCTCACTCTGCACCTGACACCAGTCTTTCTCTCTAGAATTAAGGCCACTCTTTGCTGTCCCCGGGCTCCAGCCAGCTGAACTATCCCCTCCCCATCCTGCCTTTGTGCCGGTGTCTTATCCTGCTGAAATGTTAACTCTGTCCTGAAGCTGTCTGTCATTCCAGCAGCCAGAAATAATCTTTCCTTTCCTAGAACCTCCATACTGCTTTGAGCAGCAATGCTTTTAGAACTTATCACATCGTACCTCGAGCTATTCTTGTTTATGTGTGTGTATAATTCTTTCCTTCTACTACTGTAAGCTTCTGGAGGGTGGGGCAGCCTCTGCTTAATTTTGGTATCTCCTGCTGTGCCAAGAATATTGGAGGCATTCCCTACATGTTTTTTGAGCAAATGTGTTAATTTTTGTTCAGTTCAGCAGTTGTACAAAGTTAACATCCCGAGCTGTCGGTGGGTTTGGCGCACGTTTGGAGAGGCCTGCTGTGATGGAGTGCAATCCGGTGACCTAGTTATCCAATATCCCCTGCAGGCTCACTGGTAAGGAAGGCTCATGTTCAAACTCTGTGAAAGGAGAGCCTGGCTTATTTACGGAGGTGGTTGTTTACGTGTCTTTAAATGACCCTCTTTAAAAAAATAAAATAAACGCAATGCACTCGAGTAGGAAATTCAGAAAATGTAGATCAGGGTTAAAGAAGAAAGTAAAAATCACCTCCAGTACCTCCACGTATTATTCATAAAACCTGCCCTGTTTTAACAATACATGATAATGTGGGGTGTCCTGTACTTAGAGAAAGGAATTTGCCTCTTTATGTTTTTAATAACTGGTGGCAAGGCCAGTGTCCCCAGTAGGTGGGCTGCTGCTGTTGTTGTTATTATTATTATTATACTGAAACTAAACCAAAATAGATATTGTCACAATTGGTATAGCCCCAAGAAGGACCCTCGCGGCTGCACTATGATTAACTACCTTATATTTACAAAGTGCTTGGTTGTCTTTTTTTAGCAACTGTGCCTCAACAACAGCTGTTTGCGGAAAGCCACATCACAGATGAAATCAGTGGAACCAAAGTTTAAAAAGACAGTGTTTCTGGAGTATGGTGGTGGTGCTCTGGTGTGGGGGCCAGGAGAGGGCCAAGTGACAGGTCTCACTAAGGGTCTGGAGAGGGCAGGGACTGCCACCCCTTTCCGGTGGAAAACGCCTCCTGTGTTAACTCTGAGGCTCTTGCTCCTTTATAGCAAGGTGCCCTGAAGCTCGCAGCAGTCTCTGGACCTTAGTGTCTCTGCCCATAGCCCCGCCACCTCCCACAGTGTATCATGTTTATGTCGGCCACGGCCAGCATGCGCAGTAAAATTTGTTCTTTTAAAACATGTTTGGCCAAGTGCATGGGGTTGGTGAGTGCTTTTTTATTTTTTCTTGTTTTTTAGGTTTTTATTTTGTTCCTTTATTTTTAAAGTTTTATTATTTTAAAAATGTCTTCCAAGAACTAAAGAGAGTTTGAAAAAAGCAGAAACAAACAAAGAATAATAATAATTTTTGGGAAAATATTTTCCCAAAAATAATTTTGGGAAAATAATAATTTTCCCAAATCCATTCCGTAGCAATAATTCTTGTTAAAGTTTTAGAAAGTACCTTTTAAAATCTCTCACTACACACACACACACACAGAGACATACGCAAACACACAATCTTTACATGAAGGACTGTGTTAACAATTTACATGAATTGCTGCAGGCTTGTGTGATTTACTTTTACATTCAGCAACCTGGCTTGAAAAAAGTTTTATGTCAATATATATTAAAACATCTATGTCATCTTTTTAACAGCTGCAGATTTTCTCTGAGATTCATAAAGTCCAATTTTTAAAAAGACTGGCAGTAATATTTAGAATTATGTGTGCATATATCTATCTTCATGATTAAAAAAGCACATTCTTTGGACATAATTGAATATTATCTGCACTTACTGCTGTAGTGGTTCTTGGAAGGGTTGTTTGTGGTTCTTGGAAGGGTTGCCTCTTAATGCAGAAAGTACTGACTAAATGTTTAGAACGCAGGAGGCACGTGCGAGGTGCTGGGTGGACGGTGCGTAGGCTGCTGCTCTGCCCTGTCGGGGCTCGCAGCCTGGGGGGAAGCAGACACACCACGAAGCCGGTCTGTGTTGTGGAGGGGCTCAAGGCAGCGCCGACTTGGTGATGGTCGTCTCCATCCTGTTTTTCATTTATAAAAATGAGAAGACTGCATCTCACACTGCCAGTGAGCTGTTTCATTCTCCTGCTATTTTCTGTCAAATCATTCTAGGTATTATTAAAATTGATAATAAAATCGATATTGAAAATAGTGTTTTTTTAAATGGTGAAAGTAATATGTGCTCTCATATAAGTTTCAAATGTGCAGGAAAGTATAAAAAGAAAATGAAATTCATGTGTAATCCCACCCCTTACAGGTAACTACTGTGACATTTTATTTATGGAAGTCTATTTTGCTATATGACCCCAGGTTTTAAAATCTTAACTTACCTTCTGTAACCTAGTTTTCAGTTCCACTTTATATAACATTTTTAAAGGATTCAAGATTTTGAAAAAATCCTGTCTCACTCAAAGTGCACTTGTGTATTTTTTGACACCCCCTCATCTCTCTCTCACACACACACACAGGAAAAATCACTCAAGTTGAGAATCAGTCTCTCACTTGACACATAGGAAAACTGAGGCCTAGAACTTGTCCAAAGTTACATTAAAAAAAGTGGCAATCTGTGCTCGAACCCAGGGCTCCTGCATTCTTGCTTAGTGCTTTTTCCATTCTACACTGATACCTCCTTACTAGGTCATAGAAGCAGTAGCAGAGGGAGAAAAGGAAAAACACGTCAGTTCTAAAGAGTGCAGTTTTTTTCTGTGTCCTTTAGCTGAGCTATTTTTGTGACTATTCAGTACATGTACAATGCTGCCTCTTGGAGCGTGCTGGCTAGACTAAGAGGCATTCACTGCCTACTGCAGCCATGCCATCCCTCTGTGGAATCCTCCGCCCGGAAACCAGATGGGAACAAACTATTCCAATATAAAAATCAAATTTCAGAGTCTGAGTGTACACAGAAAAAATCACTGCATATCCTATTGGACCATGCACATAACAATGAACAGTGATTTATGAGCGTGCGATGGGGCGAAGGGTAGGGGCTGATGTCGGGGTTGACTCATCACTTAGTCTCTAATCCATTCACAAACTCCAATCAGACTTAAACACAAATGCTAAATTACTCCTTCTCCCTAAATCTGACCCTGTTATTCTCCTCCTCAAAACCTTCTGTTACTTCCTTTTGCATATAGAAGAGAGCAGGGACTCCTCCATCTGGCATTTCAGGCTTTCTGTGGTTTGTCCTTCCAGAGATTGGTATACTATGGAGAGGTGGTGATGTAGCAGTCAAGAGCTAGACCTTGCAGCCAGGCTGCTCCGTCACTAACCAGCACTTTACCTGAGCAGGTCACTGCACCTCCCTGTTCTTCATTTTCCTCATCTGTGAAATGGGAATAGGGTCATTATGAGGATTAAATGAATTAATATTTTTAAAGGGCTTAAGAGCAACTAGCTCATAATCCATCACATAGAACATGCTGTATTAGTTTATTAAATAAGTATCTTTCCAACTCATTGCTGATAGCATTTTCCTTTGCACTAGACTTCTAGTCATTCCTGAGACAGTCCTCTCCTTTTCCTACCTCCACGCGGCTGTCACCCTCGCCCTTGAACAGTTGGCTCTTTCATTTCTGCCTGCCCAACTCTTACTCATCTTTTAAGTCCATGCTCAAATGCATCTTCATCCGTTTCATTCTTCACTTATCCATGTATTCATTCATTGCTTTAACAGACTTCTATGGAGGGTCTACTGTGTGCCAGGTGCTTTGTCTAGGAGGCTTCTACAACTCCCTGAGCTGGGTGAGGTCTGTCACGTGTCCTGTCATTGACATTGCTGTGCAGTTTGTGATAGGCTTGTTTGCTCTCCACTCCTAGAATGGACGCTTTTGGAGAGTAGGGTACTTATTAATAGGTGCTTATTAAGCTTTATTTAAAAATAAATATATGAGTAAACAAATTAATAAGCTACCTTTTGTTGTAGGTATTTATTACCTTTTAATAAAGGCGAGAACAATAGGAACAAACATTGGTGTGTGTGCGTGTGTGTGTGTGTTTGTGAAAGATAGAAAGAGAGAGAGATTTTGAATGGGAAGAAGGATAAGGCTCGCTCTGAGGGCAAAGAACTAATTGCAAGTTGAAGCAAGGCAAGGAGGACACAGGCATGAGAGGAGAGCTGCGGAAGTCGGGGGAAACGGGATGAGAGTAGGTTATTTTTTGGACCATAAAGCATTCACTCCAAGAACTGTTTTTCCTTAAGTGGTATAAAATGTGAAGTAAAATGTGGGTCTCAGTTTCCTTTTCCTCTTTAGGAGGTTGGAGATGATTTTTAAAAGAGGTGGGGGAGGGAGGTGGGATTTGGAGAAAGAAAGTGAAAATTGTTTTCTGAAACTCTTTTTTCCAAATAACTCTCTGCAGAGAACGTTCAGAGGGGAAGGCCTGCCAAAGCTGACCAGCAGCACACAGAGCAACTCATCTTTCTTTAGTCACTGTCCTGGTCACTTCCCCACCCTGTTCTCCACCCCCAAACACCCTTTCCTTTCCCTTTCCTTTCCCTTTTCTTTTATTTTCTCTCTTTTTCTTTTTTCTTGCTTTTCTTTTCTTTCCTCTTTCTGCCTCCCTCCCTCCTTCCTTCCTTTCTTTCTTTACAACATAGGAGTATTAAAAGCAAGTAGCTGAGGGGAATATAAAAGCAAAACAACACACAAAGTAAGCAGATGAGTTCAACTCACAGTTATTTTCCGGGTCATAAAAATGATGTGTTTTAGATTTATTTACCTGCTCACCTCATCTGTTTCCCACTGGAAGCCTTCTGCTCCTGGCACCTCCCTAATTTAGTCCCCCAACCTTCCACCTGCTTTCTGCCTTAAAGCAAGAAGGAGATCTCAACACCACTGGATTTGAAGAAGAGAGAAGGGCAGCTTTCAAGAGCTGACTCTAGAGGTGTTGCGTGAATTAAATTCCTGGCCTTTTCCTTCTATAGATTTTTCAGCTGTTTGGGTTTTTTAAAAATGTTTCTTGAGTTTACCCCTAAAGACATGTTGCTGTGAAAGGCACAGAAGTTCAGCTATGGGCGTGCAATTACTGAGTGCCTGTGTATGGAAGCTTTGGGGGAAGCTGAGATTGTGAAAGAGGACTTCTGTCTGCAGAGCTCCTGTTTGTGCATGTGCTCATGCTGTGGGTGCCGTAGGGAGACTGATGTCTGGGGAAGAGGGGGAGGGCGGCCGTCTAGGGAGTAGGTACATAGGTGTGCCAACAGCTGATGATACCTGGAGGCAGGCTGTAAAGTGATCAATGCCAGAGTTAGGAGCACTGTTTGTGCCACTGGGGAGGGCTTTGCTGGGGGTGGGGGTGTTGTTTTAGACCTTGTGAGATGGCTGGGACTTTAATAAACAAGGAAGAGAGATATGACAAAGGGAATAGCAGAAACATGAAAGTATGTAGATGGATTGGGAGTGGGAGGCTGAGTCTGGATGGTGTATGGAGGTGAGACATCTGCATCAAATCATAGAAGTCTCCAGTGCCCCCCTACAGCATCTGGGGCTATTTTTCTGTTAGCAGCGGAAAGCTATTGTAGGCTTTGGAGAAGGGCTGTGATAGGATTACTTTGGGGGGTGTATGTGTGTGTGTGTGTGTGTGTGTGTGTGTGTTGTTTTGCTTCTACTTTTTAAATTTTAGAGTCTTTTTAGGAACTGTTAGGCAACCTTAACTCCAGGAAGTGTGCACTGCCTGTCTTTGTGTGTCTTCTCTCCTCTGTTCCCGCCTGTCCCGGCTCCTTCTCATCCCTCTCATCCCTCTGATAATGAAGTGCGGCAGCCGTGCAGGCTCTTAGGCGCTCATGTGCGCTCTCTGAGCCCCCCGTGTGTGTTCTTCCCATCCTTCCCCCCTCCTTTCTCTTCCTCCTCTTCTTTCTCTACCGACACCCCCATCAGCAGCAGCAGCAGCACTCCCCTCCCTAAAATAAATAAACCAATCGCTCCAAAAGGTTTCAAGCACATTAGTCACATATCCCAGAAGTTTAATACAGAATTATTTTGACAGCGAGAACAAGAAGTGTTTTCTAGTTGAACGCACAGAACTTGCTTATTCCAACTGGGCTTTCTGCCGCACAGACAGATGATATGTTTTTTAGATGGATTGGCTGTACAGCACAGGAGATGGTGACGCTTCCCTTGGATACATAACAAACTGCTCACTACCAAAAGTGGCTGGGAGAAGATGTGAAACGAGAGGGAAAGAGAGAGGGAGAAAAAGAGAGAGATAAAGAGAGAGAAGTGAAATCAAGTTCTTATTGCGAACACAACTTTCTCACTAATGGCTTCCATAAACTTTCTCTGTGTTTATTTATTTATTTGGCTGCTCTGGAGCCAGGAAGTCCTTTTTTAAACTCGGGCTTATGCATGTTCTAAAAGATGAGGACAGATCGAGTTATTGCCATGCGGGTGGCTCTCCAAGCATTTCAGTTGAATAGCTCTTCCAGAAATATTTCTTGACTCACTTATTTAGCACTTTCTATTGTTGTTACTGAGCAGATTAAAGAATCCTCCCTGCCCTTTTGCCAGACTATTCTAGAGTTGATATGGATCTGCTTATCCCTATTTGGCAGACAGAAAGATAGAGGAATGAAAAGCTGAGGTTCATTGTTGCCCATGAGGGATTTTGACCTGAGGTGCCACGGTAGCATCGGTAGAGTCAGGTAAAGAATAAAAGTGCGTGCTCTCCGCTTTCCCACTTTGCTTTTCTCCTTTAGGGTCTTACCTCTAAGCAGGAAGATCTTTCCTGAGCAACAGGTCACCAGGGGTGAAGACCCAGAGGTGAGTGTTGTGGAGAGAAGTGAAGGAGTTAGTTCCTGGGCACCTGCTCCATTTGGCTCCCATAATCCTTTACTTCTTGCATCTCAAATCCTTCTAGGGCTTCCAGCCTTTTGGGAGGCTGAGCTGACCTCTAATTGCAGTGCACACTCTCCGAAGCGTTCTTATCCTCTTCTGATTGTCTCTTATTCGCCCCTCATTCCCAGGCCTCCCTTTGGGAAGCTTCTGTCAGTCCAGGTCCTAGCTGGCTGTGAGACCTTCAACAGTAAATTCTTTGGGCCTCAGTGTTTTCAGATGTTTCTCTTTTGTGGAATCTCTTTTTAAGCCCCCCACAAAATGTGATGTGGAATCCCAATATGTGAAATAACCAAAATGTAGTTAAATAGTGGTGCTGTTGTTAAACGGTGGAAGATCTAATAGGCTTCTACCCAGGGCCAAGTTATGTCTGCAGAACTCTGTGCCTCCATGGGACTTACTTTGAAAACCACCGTATTGGAGGCACTTCAATGTTCCTTGCAGCCCTGACGACCTGTGGTCTGCCTTCTTTTTCTTTTTTTTTTTTGAGACAGAGTCTCGCTCTGTTGCCCTGGCGAGAGTGAGTGCCATGGCGTTAGCCTAGCTCACAGCAACCTCAAACTCCTGGGCTCAAGGGACTACAGGCATGCGCCACTATGCCCGGCTAATTTTTTCTATATATTTTTAGTTGTCCAGATAATTTCTTTCTATTTTTTTTTTTTTAGTAGAGACGAGGTCTCCCTCTTGCTCAGGCTGGTCTCGAACTCCTGAGCTCAAACAATCCACCCGCCTCGGCCTCGCAGAGTGCTAGGATTACAGGCATGAGCCACCAAACCCGGCCTGGTCTGCCTTCTTTAAGCTTTCTGTCTTTTTGTACATCTTTTTTAAAACATTTTTTATTTTTAATTATCATGGGTACTCTTTGTACATCTTTCAAAGTAGATAAAGTGTCACCTGTATGGATCAGGAAACAGGCCCAGTAGGAGACTTGATGTCTGCTGGTTTCTGGGCATGGGCTTTGATGAAGGCCTTTGGCTTGCTCACTCTGGGTGACTCTGTTCAGGGAGGACAGTTGGCTGCCATTGCTCCCCTGGCCTCCATACCTAAGCCTGAGTTTGCATGTCGGGGCAACCAGGGCTAGCACTTCAGTATTATTCATCACGCTGAGCTGCGCAGTGGTCTCAGTAAAGTCTTGTCACCACCTTTGTGCTGCTGGCACTATTGCCTCTGTCTTAGGAACATTTATGAGAGGACTGACATGGCATTCAAACTATTTCTATGGAATTTTTTTTTAAAAGGCTGTGTTTACTTTTTCAGAGGAAGATAGAGCATGGGCCATTTCTCATTCTGCCACTTATATTTATTCAGCACCTACATTCATGTGACACTTTGCTATTCTTCTAGAAGGTTCTGAACTTTATGATCATACTTTACATTTTCACATTGCAAGGCAATTTCTGAAGAGCTTTTCTCAGCTAAGATCTCATTTGAGCCTCACAATTACACTGAGGTACAGGAGACTCAAGGAGATTAAACACATACACCCAAGTTCATAGTTAGGTTGAGAAGAATGGTGGGGATTTGAACCTTAGGCTTGTTGACTTATGCTGTTGTGCCAAACCATTCATTCTCCTTGTAGCAGGAATTATGAGTAATTATGCTATTGACAGATGCTGCTCATTAAGTGCTTTCTTATATGTCAAACACTGCTAGGTAAATACTTTGTAAAAAGCTCATTTAATCTTTCCAGCAACCCGATAAGGTTGAAATAATTATGTCCAGTTTGCAGATGCATGACTAGAGATACAGAGAGGAAAAATAACTTGCTCAAGGTTCTACTTCACAAAATTGGTAAGCCTTGGATTCTAATTAGGACAGCCTGCCTCCAGGGGCCTTTTAGTATAGGATATGATCTTTGCCCATCCTCAGTCCTCACTAAGGAGACAATGAATACATTCCTTGTGGGTGACCACATGGTACAGTGAATACTATAGACTGTTAAGGATTTACAGATGGCTGCTTTCTCTCTTCGTTGTTGGGGACTGTAATGGCATTTTGCAGTCCCTTCTGCTTCCTTGTGAGATTTTATGTGCTCCATGTTGAAATTATGAATCTTCCCTCCTACTGAACTGTATGCCACTGGATAAGTCATTTCTATTCCTGAGACAATGGTTTCCCTTTCTGTCAAAATAGCTATCCTTTCCTGCTTGGACCATTCTGTCCTTCTAAGTTCTACGTGTCTGGGGAATGTGCATATTGAATCCTCTTTGTATGATTTCTTTCAAAAATACTGTATGGAATTATAAATATTTAATTTCTTGTTTAAAATTGGAATGACAATTGCAAATTATCCCTGCTTTCAAAAAGATTTTCTTTTTCTGAAATGCAACTTGTAAAAGTTTGAAAGTCAGACACCACATGAGGAAATAACTGAGTCTTATCAAGAAAGACAAATGCCTAATACATGTTCTGATCGGCTATGTGATTGTGCCCTGTTTTTCTTTGTATGTGTGTGCGTGTCAGTTTTTTTCTAATGCTTATGTTAGAACAGCCTTTGCCCCCAAACACACAGACGTGCCTGTACACACACGCACACACACACACACACACACACACACACACACACAATTCTTGAAAAAGAAAGTCTCTTACCCTCTTTTATTTGTTAAACTTATATTTGTTAAACTTGCCACTTTCTGCTCAGAATCTGCTTCACATACCTCTGGGTGAGCAAAAGAAAAATCTTTCTCTTCTTTCCAAGTTCAGGGTGTGAATCAATTCTCCCTGCCTTTTGCATTTCAGTAAATGTTTCCTAGATGGATTCATTGGGTTTCCAGTAAAGACAAACAGGTCAGACACCAAATTACATTCATACCCGGGGCCTGAGTTCTGTGACCCAGGCATCGGAGCTTAGTACCATATATGGCAAAAAGGACCAGGAGATGGAATGGAGGGAGAATGCCAGACATACAATGCATTCCTAAGAAATGTGCATTCGTAACCGGCAAAACAGGACCCTTGTCAGTTTCCATCTTATGCAGAACATGAACTGTGAAGTTTTAAGAAAGAAGCCAATGTTTCAGGCGTCTGCCACAGCAACAGTTTATTTTCCCTTTTCTTTTCGGTCACATGTCAGTTTAATTTGGAGTCAGTGTTCAAGTCAGTGATAGCATGGGATGAGGACTAAGAAATTGTTCTTGCAGTCAGCAGACGTGGATTCTCCGCCCAATTCCACTGCCATCCAGCTGTGAAACTCTCTGTGGCCTGTTTTTTTCAACGGCAAAGTGGCAGGGTTGGATTTGATGATCTCTAAGATCTCTTCTATTTCTGTTTTCTTTGGTTCTAATTTTGCCGGAGATTTTCCAGTTCCTGTGGAATTCCCCACAGAAAGTATTTTCTAATTCTTCCAAATACTTTCTGTGGTTTGAACTTAAAAATACAAAATAAATTCCGATTTTGAATTTTTCTTGGTGATTTCCTTAAATATGTTTTGGACACATTATTAGCCTTCACTTGGCAGATACTGTATTGCTTAGTATAGAGATAAATGCATTTCCTACATCTTTATGGTCGTCCTCCACTTGTTCCTCCTGTTGTTGGAGAAGAAATGGGGTATGCCCAACACATAATTATTGCAGGAACAGGTGTGTACTTAGCAAAGGCAGGCTTTTCATGGCCTGCTTAGCTGTCTGCTTCTCTTATGCATTCAGCCTTGTCTGTGGGAGAAGTGGGAGGTAGGAGGCAGATCCTACAGCTTCCTCACACCTTAAGGTATAGAACTAGGGATGTGAAGCTGAGGTGTTGGTTTCCCAGTCAGTAATCGGATGAGTCACTGGCTGTCACAGGTGTTAAGAAGGTTAAGAAAAAATAGAATTGCAAAACTGTGGTCCTAGCATGGACTACAGTCACTTCTACTTTGAGACAAGGCGTGATTTTAAATGGTCCTCCCTTATCTTTATGGGTTCTGTAGTCTATTGTCAACGGACTACAGTAGTCTTGTTGCAAAAGTTTGTAGCTTTCCCCTTCTTTCAGAGAGGGTTTGAGCCAAAGTTGACCTCTCCTCTTTCTCTTTTAAAAGCGTGACATGCATGAGTTTCTCAGGGAGATAAAGGAAGGTTCCTTAGTTCCTTGACAAAATAGTCCAGTGCTTGGGCTTTAATGTTTCGATGGTGGCTTATGTCCCAAGCTTGTATACACGGAGTGATTGTGGAAAGTTACTACTCTGAGGAAACAGTGGTTTAGCAGGCACCTGTAAGAGTCCCCTCTGCCTTGCTAAGGATGGAGAACCAGGGACGACTCTGCAGAAACTCAGACTCTGCTTTTCCTTGCAACTGATGGCACCTTTGCTGGAAGCTGGCTGTAGCACAGCCACCATGTCGGGGGAGGAGGAGGTGGAGAGGGATGACTGCTTATAAAGCAGAGAGATTGCTCCAGAGAGTGTGGAAATTAAAAGGTCTGTGTTTTAATGACAACTTTGCCACCAGCTTGCTCTGTTACTAGGTCAAGATGCTTTGCGTTTTGGGGCCTTCATTTCTCTATCTGGCAGGTGGAAGTGCTGGTGGGCCTTGAAGACCTCTTCTAGCTCTTAAAGCATGAATTCAGTGCATTTCCAATTTGTCTCTTCATGTTGCATATTGCTGCTTCTTGGCATCCCCAGTGATACTGGGCTTATCAACTTGCACAAACTTCTGACCGTGCCGTCACCCCCTTTGATGGCAAACAGAACAAAAACAAAGTCCTCCCTTCATGGGTGCCTGTTCACCATAATATTAGGTCCAAATTCTTTGATGTTGCATTCCACTCCTTTCCCAGTCTAATTCCAACTGACAGTTCTCGTTTTGGGGAAGCATTTGCTTCCATGTGTGGCGTTCATCTTTACTTTGAGCTCTCTGTGAGCGCTTTGGTACTGCAGAGGTAGGTGTGTGTATAAAAAGAGGAAGCCATACATAATGATGTGGGGCAGAGTCAGGGGTCAGGAGTGGAACTGAGAAGAGTGAATCGGGATTCTGGGGTTCTGTGACAGGCTCTACAAATAGTTTACGGGAAGATTTGGGGACAGTGAGCACAATGCATCCTCTGCTTCAGTAAAAAGCATAAATTTTAATGGTCACAAATGCCTGGTGCTATTATAGGAAAACCACAGGAAAGACCAATCATATAAACAGTAATAATTTATTGACCATGACTAATCCTTTGGGGAGTATGATATGTGACTTAGGCGTATAACGGCTTTACGGTGAACTAACCCTTTTCATACCATTAACCCATCAGATATTTCTAGCAGGTCCATGAGGGTGGCAGGCTAAGGAACATGACCCCGCATTTTACTAATGACCTAAGTGATGCTCAGATAAAGTGAAGAAGCTGTCCAGTGTCACCTGGTGAACAGATGGCATAACAGAGACTTGTTCAGTGCTTTTATGCCTGCATCATGTTTCCTGCCTTTTGAGGCTTCACCCTAGTCAGTAAAACAGGATAAAAACACACACTCACCCTCTTCCCTCTCCAACCAGAGGATGGTAGAGGATGCTATTTAATTAGTCACGAATCATGTGAGCCATAATATTTGGTGACTCAGTCTTGGTGATTCGCGGGGTGATATGTCAGTCAGTTTACTTTCATAGCTGAATTATCACGTAGGGCACCATTCTGGGAAGTGGAATTGAGGATTTCTAGTTTCTTACTCTTCATTCATGCATATGTACTTTCACTTATTTAAGGCAACAAAGAACTAATTATTGAACATTTACTATGTGCCAGGCTTTGTAGTAGGTGCTGATCTGTACAAGTGAACCATAAACCGAGGGTGGAAAAGGTCTTGAAGATTCATGGAGAATCCTCACCTCCCCTGTCATCCTCTGATATTCTTGCTGGGTGATAAGTCCAACTTGACTATTTTATGAGATGTCTTATAGTAAAGTGTAATTGCTCCTAAGGCTGTAAACTTCAATGTTTAGACATACACAAAACCATTTGTGACTTCCATCAATACTAATTTATGAAGCTATTAAGTGGCTTTATGGAAGCTAAATTTTTCTCTTAAATTTATGTTTTCTTCTTAGAGTAAGTTTCTTGGGTTGGCTGTCTGGTCTCCCTTTCTCTTTCTCTCTCTCTCTCTCTCTCTCTCTCTGTCTCTCTCTGTCTCTCTCTCTAAAAGGGAGATTAACTCTTATTTGTCCTAAATTTTCCTCTTATGTGATTTGAGGCTTCCTAACTTAATAATGGAAATTGAAAATTGGGGAAGTAAGCCTATTCTATATTCTTCCCTTTTGATTCTATTTTTGGTAGTGGAATTATAGCTATACAGTTGCTAAAATTTTGACTCATGTAGAAGCATGCTATATGTTTCTGCATGTGATATTTGTAACCTATTTATGCTTTTTTAGAACCACAAAGGGGACCACAGAGGTCTCTCATATAGTCTCAAACTATATATTCCTTGAGGGCAAGAGCTGTGTCAAATTTATTTCTGTACCTCCTCCTGCTACAACTCTAAACACCTAGCCTAGTGCCAGGTGCCCTTGGTAAATGTGTGTTGGGTTGAATTGGATTCTCATTCTTACTGCTCTCTATGCCCATTTTTCAATTTGTCCACTTATTGGGGAGGAGGGCTTTGGATCTGTCAAGTGTGATGAATAAGCAGATCATGGGATTTGCCATCCTCCACTAGGGCTTTAGCTGTATTTAGATTTAAGAATGCTGAGTAACTAATACAAAGCAATTCCAAAGCACTCTGCAGATAGAAAGTGCTTCATGTCTGATAAATAATAACAGCCTCTTAAGATTGGGCACAGCTACTGAAAGAAAGAATTAATGACAGACCTTATGGTTGAAGAGTGCATTGGTTGAGACTGACTTCTGTCACCATTTTGTAATTAGTAGTTTTACCTCCAAGTCTCTGTATATTTCCCGTTATGGGCAAAGTTTACTTTCTGAACTAGCTAGGAATTAATCCTTCTAATTATTATTAGGACACTGAAGGAATACCATGAAAATGACCAGCAAACCTTCTAGGCAAGACTTTAATTCAGGGCTTAAATTCAATCTTTCTGGATCCCGTCTTCTTCCCCAACTGCTATAAAGGAGCCAGTAGTCACTTCTATTTTAGCCCTAGAGCATGTAGCAGTCTTAAGAGGTGGAAATTGGCACCGTTTCCCAAAGGAGACAGTGGAATGGCCAGGGTCCGTCCTGGCTTTGGACCATCAG
The DNA here is from genome assembly GCF_000956105.1 of Propithecus coquereli. Lineage (NCBI taxonomy): Eukaryota > Metazoa > Chordata > Mammalia > Primates > Indriidae > Propithecus > Propithecus coquereli. The sequence continues at coordinate 15,867,507 of NW_012133858.1, read as the reverse complement.
TTTCAGAGTAAAATATCATTTGGCTGTACACAGTGCATTTCTCCAAATTTCCTGCCTGTTTCCAGAGAGAGGCTCTGCTTTTCCTCTTGGGATTTCATTGAGGGAGTGACCTTGCTTTCCTTTGTCCTGGGATGTGGGTCAGTCCAATTCAAATTTGGTAAATAAATGGTGACTGCCCACTAGGAGCCATGAACTGCATTTTTCACTTGTGTTATCTCACCTTATTAAAGCAAGCAGAGAGAAGCATAAATAGAATTTTACTAGTCTTCTGGGTTACTTTAAAAGCCTCTTCTGAGCAATGGGAATCCATTGTAACTGGGCATTAATCATTTAGTCTGCAAATGTTTGCTAAGCACCTACTATATTCCAGGAACTTTTCTAGGTGCTTGTCAGTGAACAAAACAAAGTCTGCTGGAGTTAACATTTGAAAGATTTAACAGAAGTATGATTAAAAAAATGATCTGACAGAAAATGTTCTTTAAAAAAACAGACAGCAAAAAACACACAGCAGCAGCTCTTTCATTCTGGCCGTTCCTCCTACTTTCTCGTCTCCCATATTTTTTCCTCTGCGTAACCTGACTCAACATCCTTTACTCTCTTACCCTGCCTTACCAAGGCATCCATATTTCCTTCTCATTCTCTTTTCTGTCTCCTCATGTCTGCTTGTGCTTTTCATGTGCAGGTGATGCAGATGCAGCTTGTTGCTGGCTTGACCCCAGCTTCGTATTCATCCCCAGCCGCTCTCTTGCCCCTGCTTCATCTGTGTGGTGTGGTAGGAAGATGCCGATGCTGCAAATCAGGGAACCTGAGGGAAGAGTGGCCAGTGGCCCTGGGGGCCTTTGAGGGTTCATTTAGCAGCACTGCATCATCAAGATTCCTCTGAGGAAATGGATGTGGCCCAAAGAGCCATAGTCTGGGTGCCCAGGTGCCCCAGCATATTGTCAGCTCAAAGGTGCTTCTCTCAGAAGATCCTCCTTGATTCTCTCTTCTCCATTTTTATAATGCAGCTATCCCAGAAGAGGCTGGTCTTAGTCCATTTTCATGACCATAAGGGAATACCTGAGGCTGGGTAATTCATAAAGGAAAGAGGTTTATTTGGCTCACGGTTCTGCAGGCTGTACGGGAAGCATGGTGCCTGCATCTGCTCCCGGTGAGGGCCTCAGGCTGCTTCCACTCATGGCGGAAGGTGAAGGGGAGCCAGCATGCAGAGATCACATGTCCAGAGTGGAAGCAGGAGGGAAGGCAGAGGAGGTGACAGGCTCTTTTCAACAACCATTTCTCTTAGGACATAAGAGAACACACTCATTCCCAGGAGAATGGCACCCAGCCATTCATGGGGGATCTGTACCCATGACCTAAACGCCTCCCACCAGGCCCTACTACCAGCATTGGGGATCAAATTTCAACATGAGGTTTGGATGGTCAGACATCCTAATTATAGCAAGGTGCTCAGTAAATTTTAGTTCCCTTCCCTATTCTGAAATCTTAGGTCTCTTTTTCTGCACTTGAGTTAATAGAACTTAATAATAATTAACAATAAATAATGAGAACTTGTTTAATAGTAAGATTTAATAATGGAACTTTCTCTTTAGCTCCGTGGTTATTGTACTAATTTCTTAATCTCCTTAGGCGGTATGGGCGCTGTCCACCTGTGTTAAATGAACTGAGGATGGGGGAAACATTTTCCTCCTATGAAAACTTGTCTCTTGCTTTGGGATAAAGATTTTGGAGCTACATTTAACACTCATTAGATTTCAGTGGCTCATGTGCAGAGAGCTCACCTCTGTATTGACTGAGTGGTTGGATCATGCTGCCCGCAGATTTCCACTAAAGCCTGAGGTTTGCAGGTGCCTGACTATCCCTTGGCTATTGTCATTGACCTTAAACCAGATATCTGGAAATGGGGCCAGTGATGACTCCTCAGTAGAAACAAGGCAGGGCTTGTGGGGAAAAAAGAATCTTTTTTTCTCTGTTTCCATGACTTAAGACTTCTAACTTCATGCTTTTCTTTTTGCCTTTGTTCTTATGCTGGATTCTAGTCCCCAGCCTCTCTTTAGATCATGCATGGTTAGCATGATAATTTACATTTATTACACACGTACGATATGCCAGGCCCTGGGTAAATTGCTTCCCATACCTCATTTCATTTAATCCTCAAAGCCATAGGATAGTTATCTATATTGCAGTAGGTATAGTTATCTATATTGGATGGATGAAGTATTGAAGGATTAGAGAGGTTTAAGTAACTCACTCAAGGTCACACAACTTGTAATGGCAGGGTCAGGTTTAGAAACTAAATCTCTTTGACATGAGCTTTTGATTTTGTATTTACCCTAAATCACCCCTAGTTTATTCTTCTGCCCTTCTCTCTTCACCTGGCTTGGATTGGGTTCTTATGTGCAGACAAGGATGGCGTAGGTGGCTGGAAGGAGTACTCTATCCTCACCTCTGCCTCCCATAGCACCTGTAGCCAGAGACCTCCCCTGTGTGCTGGACTCTTTGGACCTGTAGATTCTGAACTGGCTTTCAAGGCTGAATTTGCTGATAAGCACTTTCTAATGGGTTCATTGTTTTTCATGATTTACTTGTTTTATCACAAACTAGGGACAGTTTGACATTTGCTTTTCTGTCAATGGTCTGATGATGTGCACAAAGCTGCTCGATTCAGATCTCCTCTCAATGTTTCTCTACACTTAGCAGAGACTCTATGACCACGTTTCTGCATATCTGTCATAATACAGTATGTTATAATAAGATCTAGAGACCATGCTTGAGAATGCGGAGTAGTCTAAAGGAAGTGAGGTGGATAGAGGCGTGGCCTTTGAATCTTCTGGCGGGTGATGGTGGAGGCAGTGAGTGTATCACGCCACAGCCTAGCCCTATCCCACTTGAAATCATCACACTCTCCAGGGAACTGCCTCAGCCTTGGGGCACTTATATTATTGGTGTTTAGCATTTTTGTATTACTTTACATTTGCAAAGTGATTTCCAGTAATTTATTAGCTGTTCTTGCTTTTAATAGTCCCTGGAGGCACGTTGATTGTCAGCCTTCTGAGAATGCAAATGTATAGAGAAGGCATCAGATATTTTTGGATCTGGGATCAGAACTGTGACCTCCTGGGATGAGGCCATTTAGGGTCACTGCCTAACGTGGATTAGTAGGAGATCAAGTGGACTTAACATCAGCTCCCAGAGTCTCTAAGGCGGAGGTAGGATGACTGCAGCTATTTGAGGAAATGGCATAGAAGCCATTATCAAAAGAGCTGGATTCCAGTCCTCATGCTGCTGCTGACCAGCTTTTTTGACCTTGAACAGCCGCTGTGCCTGCCTACATCTCAGATTCACCCCCTGGGAAAGCAAAGGGCCCTTTAGATCCCACGTTGTGTTAAATGTAATTCTGTGACTTTGGACTCCTTCTCTGGAACCCCTTGGGCATCGGTGAATTATATGACAGGGAACATGACTGTAGATCCAAGCCATTAGGGAACCTGCATTAAAAAGGTGCTCACCTTCCTTTTTCTAGGATCAAGGACTAACTGACAATGATACGCCTTCAGATTCATTTTAAGAAGCACACAATCCTCATTCACTATAAAACTGAGAGAGAGTGGAGCTGTTAGAGGAACGTCAGACTGGAGCCAAGACCATCAATTCTGTATCTTATGGGTGTTGTAGAAAGTAATTAGCAGGCTTGATTATCTCACTGGTTCAACACACGTTTTAGGGATGTGATGTAATGCGAGGAAACATTTAGTTGTCAGATTTTAGGGCTGTATCAAATTTATTCTTGCAGGAAAAGTCTAGTTGTCCTGGCAACCTGAAATTGATTTTCTTTTTGCTCTTGTCAGCTGGAACTGGTCCCCTTTGAATCATTCCTCTAATTTAATATAGAGAACTATGTGTCCCCACCTGGTGACCGAATCGTTCTTAATGACAGGTAACTCCAGCAAATGGTTCCTCTTTCCTCCGTGAGCCAGAAGCTATAGTTTGTTACCGCTTTCACCCTGTGTTGTTGTTCTCTTTGCGGTTATTTATTTGTCTGTGGAGTCAGGTGTAGATGTAAAGTGGCATTCAATTAATTAAGAGTTTAATCAGGCCTGTAGAGCAGTGATGTAATTGGCAGCCAATCATGGCTTTTCATTTTCAGTTACCTCCTGGACATGGGTGGGTATTAGAATGGGCTCCAAAGAGGAAGTCCTTTTGTGAGGATGCCTAGCATTTTTGTAACCTGGGGAGGGTGATGTAATGGTCCAGATGACAGAGAGAGCAGAGCTGTGTGGCTGCTTTCTGCCTCTGCCAGTCCTCTCTATCAAGGTTAGGCGTGACCGACCAAGGGTGAAATCGACATCATCGAGAAGAAATTGATGAGGAGGTTGTGAGAGAGCAAATCACTTTGCGTAGATGATCGCAAAGCTCGTGGACCACACATCCTGCATCTCTTGACACAGAGAAGAACATTTGATGGGGAACTGTTGCCAATAATTTTGAGGAAACCTGGAAATCAGCAGAAATGCCAGAAAGTGAAGAGATTAGGAAATAGATATTAGTTATCAAAAAAACAGGTATCCGGAGTCTACAATCTGCCGACTTCATCGTGATTCCTGGCACAATGGTAGACTGGCTTATTAGACAGGTGATTTGTGAGTCTTTGAAAGGAAGTAGCAGTTCACCGGGAGCCAGAACAGGATCACTTAGTCATTTCTTGTTTTATTTGGATGAACCAGTTGGTGGATTAGTATCAAAACACCAGCACAGCGTAGAGAATGCAGTCTTTGGAGTTAGATTGTCTGGGTTTAAATCCAGGATCCTCTGCTTTGTAGCCACATGACCTTAGGCAAGTTGTTTAATTTTTTGACTCAGCTTCTTCCTCTGTAAAATGGGCCTAATGAAAGGACTAACAGAGGACTTTTTTGAAAGGTAAATGAAATAATGCATTTGCAGTGCTTAGAACAGTAATTTGCACGTATATTAAGCATTTAATAAACGGTGTTCTCATCACTATTTGTAGGAAGACATTTGAATTTAGTAAAGCCTTTAAACATCTTTACATATTTATGGGCAAGATGGAGACATGTAAACTGGATTATGAAACAGTCAGTGGATGAATGTACAGGTCCATGAACAAATATACACTTATCAGTAATGTGGGCTGAGAAAGCATGTATTTGTTGATGGGAGAAGCTCCAAAGTCACATCCCAAGGATTAGGATGCAGGAAGAGGGAGAATTTGTGACCATTTGGAGATTTACCAAACCCCCTCCCACTGCCGCATCCTTTTTTCTCCCAAGAAGTAATCATCATTAACAGCTTGGTTTGTGTCTAGTTTTCACCCCAACATTTATAGACCTATAAATATATGCTAATTTTTGCTTTAAAAACCTCACAAGTTATTTGTCTAAAATTTGAATCCTTTGTTCTTTCATAAAAATATTAGAACTACCAACACTGAAATAGTTACTCGGAGCTGCAGTAACATGTTTGATCTGTATATAATCATCCTTATATCCATAGGCAGAATGGAATCTGTAATGTTTTCCCTTTTCTGTCTCACCATGGCCCTGGGGAGACATTTCTTCCGTACTTCCTTTGTATCTTTCTTCCTTGTCCCTCTCCTCCCCTCCCTTGTCTTACCTTCCTTTGTCTTCTGTTTCCATCCATTCGCTTTCGTTCTTCCCTCCCTTGCTATCTACCTTCCTACCTTTCTTCCTTTATTATATTTTTAAAGTCTGTCCTTAGCTTGACCTGGGTGTCAGTGACCAGGCATTTACATGATGTTATGGGCCTTTGAAGAAGCAGGCTTTGGCCACCCAGTCCCAGCTTTGAATTGTCAGATCTCCACCACTATACTTTCCTGGGCCGCTTTCTGTGCATTTGGTACTGGATGTTGTGATAACATTGTGCAGCCTCAAGAGGCCATGGTGGGGCAGGAGCGACGCATGTGTTGTGTAGCTCCTCGACCCGAATGCAGGGTGATAGGAGGTTGCCTTGCTTGCACATGTTCATCTCCTTTGGCTGTTGGGGACAAGTCTTTACATTGGTGGGTTGCCCCCAAGAGCAGGGGGCCCATAGCCCCTGTCATGAGACTTGCAGTGTGTGTTCTTGGTCTCCCAGCATCTCTGACGTAAGTGATGTCCCTGCTTGGGTCTCTTGGACTTTAGCAACCTTTCCACCTCCCCCCGACTCCTCCCAATCCACCCGTGTTCATACTCCTTATCCCACATGGAGGGCCATCCCGCATGGCCATCTCTGCCAGTCAGCATCCTTTATGCCTGTCTCAAATTCCACCTTCTCAGAAACATCAGCTTTCCCACTTGGAATCAGCCCCTCCCTTCCTCCATTCCCATCACACAGTTGTACTTTCAGAAACACTTTCACGCACCACCTTGTATTTGATAGGCAATATCTGTTTCCAAGTTCTGATCAGAGGGCAGACATCTCTGAGCCTGTGGAAGCTAGCTCAGTGGCCGGCATTTATAGGCACTCTGTAACTATTAAACTGAATTACTGAGGAGGCCTGAGGGGTTGGGAGGTTAAATACAGTTAACCCAGGGAACTAGAAGGGCCCCTGGGAACTGACTTTAGGAACATAGCTTTTATGTGCAGCTATCAGCTTTTCCCCAGGCTCCTTCTTAATCCTGTTTCTCAAGAGGCAGAGGGAAAGGTGGTGTTTGCTTAAGAAGCTGGTGGCATTCCCAGTGAAGTCAGGTCAGAATGTGCCATCTCTTCTGCAGCTCTCAAGTACTTACAGTGTCAACACTCCTTCTATTGGAAAAGCTTAGCTTTTAGAGAGGAGAAAGTGGTTTACGTGATGACCTCTGAATTTCTGACTTTGATTATTAATCTTCTTGAAGAAGACTTTGCAGTTGTTCCTGTTACAAGGAAAGGCCGACATACCAACGTGCTGCATTTGTGAAACTGAATGAAATTCCAGCTTCGTTTTATGACTCTGACCTTTGGGAACAGTCCAGGGTCAGACTGCTCACATGACGTGCTTGATAAATCCACTTCCTACCAGCGCTGCTGGGATCTCAACTAGATTGCTGCTTGTGAAACACCTTTTCCTGACTCGCAGTTCAGATTCTGCATGTACTACTGAATGCTGCTTCCAGTGAGTCATAAAGATAAAAATCCTTTATGTTTAAATTGCTGCAGATAGAAAATGTAGGTAGAAAGAGGATGCATGGTGCAGAGGAAAGAGAAGAAGGGCAAGGCCAATCTTTAGTCTGCTACAGACTTGTTTGACACGGGGCCTTAATTTTTAGATCTGTAAAATAGGGACACTAATAATTATTATATAAGGAAGGGTTGTTATGTAAGTCAACTGAAGTTATTTAGGTAAAGCAGCTAGCACAGCACCTGATACTGTTCAACAGTAGAGCTTCCCAAATGAAGTTACGTAGACTTGGCTTGTGAAACTGGGCTCCAGTAGCGGCTTGAAGTTGATGATTTACATAACTTCAGTGAGGCTGAGTTACTAATCCTATCTAAGCCCCAGGTTAAATGGTTTTAATTTGGGGTTAAATATACCTTGCATGCTAAATTGTAAAGATTAGAGAATATTTATAAAAGCCTAACATAATAGTGTTTCTCCGCTTCTGGCCTGAGGATCGATCCTACCACCCCCCGCAAAGAGCCAGCTTCTCTGGAGTGGTGGATGTGTTTATTGGGGTGGCATGCCTCAGAGGTGTGGACTGAAGTTCTTCTCTATGGCCATATTGCCTTCCTGTGTCCTATTAATAGTTTGTCTTTAGAAATCAAACTCATAGAATAGTTATGGACATGCCGATTTTAGAAAGATACAAATACGCATAAAGAAGAGCAGCCAGTTTGGTGGAGGCTGTTTTCAGGTCTTTCAAATGAAGAGCTGTTGAATATCTGGCAGTATTTTACTCAGAGAAAGATGGGGTGGGAAGGGAAGGTTGAGATTGGTGATGTGGAGATGAGTTAGTGCTTACCCGAGGTGGAAGTGGTAGGACACTGGCAGGTGAGGCTGGAGAGGACGGGCTGGCCGGAAGGGGGCAGAAGAAATGGGACGGGATCCAGGAGGTCCAAGGCAGAGGTGGAGAGTTGAAGTCAGAGCTTTTGGATGCAGAGCCTGGAGACACCGCTTGAACTATTTAGGATGTAGCTGTGGTGTTTTGCAGGGTAAGAAAGATAGGGGCTCTCTGTAGCCACCACCCTGCTGGTTAAAATAAGGGATAGTCTGAGGTATGTGTGCATGTGTGTATGGGCACCCACGTATGTGCATGTGCGCATGAGTGTGTGTTGGTGACAGGACTGAAGAGATCAGGGACTTACCCGGGGCCACACAGCTAGCAAACATCTTTCATTTGATTACAGTGCTGAGTTTAGTAATGACTTCGAGCGACAGAAATGGGCAGGGGGAGCGTGTAGGGAAAGGGCCTCAGCCCCACTTCCTGCCCTCTCAGGCAGGTAGTGAGTAGGAGTTTTGAGTTTCGCTGTTTGATAGCATCACCTCCTCTGCTTTCCCAGAAATTATTCCTCGAAGTTGACTTGAATCGTTCCTCTGTTGGGAGATATCTAAGTTCAGAGCTGACTTTCTGTTCTGGTTGTTTACTAAAAAATGGTAGCACTGGCAATTCAGAGGGTGCGTAATCCAGTGAAGAAAACCCAAACAAACAGGGCATGTGGGATCAGGGGCCCTGCATGTGAGTCCCGGCTTTGCTTTTAGCGACCTATGTGAACTGGGCAAGTGAATCAACTTCTTAGTGCCTCAGCTTTTCCCCCTTTGAGTTGGGCGGGAATGATAGATTTGTTGTGACAGTGCTTTGCAAATTGCAATGTTGGTCGTAGTATAATAAAGATAAAGGGGTATCTGGACTTGGATTCTGTTTCTGTACTTGTGAAGCCGTAGAGGGAGGTGGTGAATCAGTCAGCTCCCATGGGTTGTGCACATCTCTGACATTGTGGTAATGTCAACATCTTCTCTTTTGGTGGGGTGGGGTGTCCTGGAACAGTGTGGTTAATGAATGCAGAATCTATCAAGTGTTTCCACTCTGCCAGGTGCAAAGTGGCAGCACCAGCAACCTCCCTTCCACTATCCACGGCCCCCCAGCCCGACAGCTACCGGATAAGTGTCACTTGGGTCTGAAAATTTCCTAGCTTGCTGTGTGGTCCTGGGATAAGGCTTTCATTTCTTTTTCTGTAAAATGGGGATAATAATAAGCCCAATTTTGCCTGCGTCGTGAGGATTCGATGAAGAAAGCAACAAGAAGACTCTTTGTAAATTACACTGGACTCCGTATTTTTGCAGCATATTTTCTCTTTTTTCTCCTTCTGCTAGTGGCCGAGGGACCTCTTTTGTCTTGAAAAGACCCACTTGTATAGAGGAAGGGGGAAATTATAGAGGAAAGTGACTTTCCCTGGAGTGAATGGGAATCCTAAGATCTGCGCCCAGTTTTGTCACATGTGTTAAATTCCACTATTCAGTGTGAGCCTGATTTGCCCATACCTAGGACTTTCCCGGGGGGAGACAGAAACTTCTGGAAACTCTCTGAAGTCTTGAAGGGTGATGGGAGAAGTCTCTTTGGCTGTGCTGCTGTGGGTATGGAGGCTCCTGTTCCCCTCTCCTTGTGTTGAGCAGTAAATTGTTCCTTGGGTATTTGGGTTTTGAATGAGTCAACATGCATGTGACCCAGGGGACCCTGTGGTGTGCTTGGCAGCACGCTGGCATTAGTCAGAAGGCAAACCTGCTCGTCTTGACCCAAAACCCACTTACTATACGTGGATGAGAAACTCTTCTATGATCCTCGGTTTCCTCCTTTACAGCAACTTTGGAGAATAGTGTTTTCTCTCTTACTGCTTTATGGAGTTGGTATGCAAATCAAAGGAGAGAAAAGCTTTTGTTTTTGTAAGTACTATTTCACTATTCAGATACCATTAGTTTCTGCCATATAAAATGGGCAGCTGACTTCTTTGCTTTCTCCCCATATAAGTGTATTGATAGTAAAAAAGATGACCAGCTAACTCTCTTCTCTGAAGATAGTTGGTAAATGGGCTGTTCTGTTTTTACCTGCTGTCTGAGGTCTCTGAATTTAAGTTTGGACCATTTCAAATATAGATGGAGGATATATATATATTTCAAATGTATATTGAGGATACGTGGTGAGATGGGACCACGTAAGTCAAAGCACAAATTCAAGAATCTTAGGTTTCCACCAGCCTCATATCTACCTTGGCTCATAACATTCGGTTCTTCATGGACACTGGGGCTTGTCCCCGCCACCACCCCCCTTTAAATGCAACCCATGGAGACCTGTTTGCCATAGAGACTTAATCACTGGGCTCCAGAAGGTCTCTATTTAAGAAACTGAGGTCTGGCGAGGTCACACGTTGAGGAAATGGCAAAATCAAGACCAGAAGCCAGCTCTTTGGATTCTCAATCTCCTGCTCTTTCTGACACATCACTCTTCCCTCCTGTCAGGTGAAGAGAGAAGCCAGATGGTTTGACAAATGGTTCTTGTTGCTGTCAAATCTGCCTTCTCTTTCTGCTCAGACAGACAGTTCTTACCTTCCTTTATTGGGGGGGAAGGGGAGGTGGGATGGGGAGAGAAGGAGGGAGGTGGATGAAAGAAAAAAAGAATCATTTTATTGCCTGATTTTATATGGTAGAGATGGCCAATGAGTTCTTGTTTCTCTGGCAAGAAGCAAAGCAAAGGCAATGAGTAATCGTCACCTTGAATTTAAAGCACACAGAGGCCTAGAAATGGCAGGCTGTATAAGAAGACAACATTAATTTCATATATATTCATCTTAAAAAAAACATGTTTAAGATGCCATATCCATAAATACTAATAAGGCTGTCTGATTCCAATTTTCAGGTGAGATTAGCATTTTATTGAGTATTTTATCTGTCAGATTCAATACTGGATGTACCATCCTCCCAGGCTTATTAGCATAATTGCTGTGCTTAAGCAACAATAAAAAAATCAGCAGTAAAATAGCAGTTAGTGCAGGCAATTTGTTATCAAAAGCTTTTACTTAAGGACAGCTCCAGCCTGTATTTATTAGCAAGTTAGGGTTATAATTTATTTTTATTTTGAAATACAAAAGAGGGGGAAAGATTTTGCTTTTTGTTTTGGAAATAATAGAGAAATTAGAAAGCATTGCCTCTCTGGAAAATTGTCTGCATCCCTTCTTGCTTTGCAGAAAGCAGGAAGAACAAACAGGTAGTAATGTCTCTGTATGTTTTTACAGACATTTCCACAACACTTTCAGATCTCTTTTGTTGCTCAAATCTCAGACCAGTCCTGTGAGGTCTCTGTTCTTAGAAATGGAAAACTGAAATGACTTGCTCCAGAGGAGGCAGTTGAGTGGCAGAGCCAAGATGCAAGAACTAGTCTCCCAGCCTCAGGTCCTGTCTCAGCATCGCTGCCCTCATGCTGTTGCCCGGAACTCCTGGTGTGGGCGCTGTTTCTCCTGTGCGTGTTTTCTAGCCTTGCCTTTTTGCATATGTGTATGTGCAGACATACACATATGTATGTATATATGCACATCTAGAGACACATACACATGTCTATACACATATGGGTACATCTGTACACACATATCTATGCATGTGTATTTTTTTCCTAAAATTTAATCATGAACTCTTACATTTGTTTTTTTTTGGTGCCCTAGTTGAAGCAATTCTGCCACATGAGTTTCTCTTGACACCAAATGTTCTCTGTTCCTTGCCTTTAAAATCAATCTCTCTCTTTCTACCTAGGGACTGACTCAGGAAAGCACTTGCGATACTGTCTGTGAAGGACCTAAAGCAAAATAAATGATTTTATAAGTAATATGGCAGTCTTTGTAGAGAAGACAGGGATAAGATTTAAAAATATGGAGATTGAGAAATCATTTTTCTTTTTTATTTCTTGAGAAATGTATCAGAAATAAATAAGAACATTAAATTGATGCTTTTTAGTGGATTTTAGGCTTCAATTATGGGTAATAATTTTCAAATTGAATATAAAATTTTGAGTGAAAATGGACAACAGAAGCTCCTAAACTTTGAGAAAAGTTATTTTAGCGTCTTAGATTTTCTTTTCTCAGTGAATTCAGAGAAAGATCATACAAGCATTGACTCTGAACATCTCTAAAATGCAAGACTCTGTGCTGGCTACTGTGAGGTTACGTACTAGTTCAGACAGGATAGTGAGGATAGTGACAATAAATTAATAATGTTTCATTTTAGACCAGCTATTATAGGACAGAAACTCTGGTATGATTTTTTTCTTAAGTCATTTAAATTTCATGTTTTATTCAGTTGTTCATTGAATAAATATTTATTGAGCACTTATTATGTAACTAGTCCCTGTTGTATTTTATATGTATCATCTCATTTAATTTTTATAAAAATCCTATGAGATAGTGACAGATACTGTTATCATTGTTCTCTTCATTTAGATGAAGAAACTGAGGCATAAAGAGACACCCAAATATTTATAGCAGCACAATTCACTATTGCAAGGATGTGGAAACAACCCAAGTGCCTGTCAATCCATGAGTGGATTATTAAAATTTGGTATGTGCACACAATGGAATATTACTCATTCATAAGAAACGATAGTGATCTAGAACCTCTTATACTTTCCTGGATTAAACTTAAGCCCATTATCCAAAGTGAGGCACCACAAGATCGGAAGAATGGGCTCCACTTGTACTCGCCATCAAATTGGTACTAACTGATCAACACTAGGGTGATCACATGGCAGTAATACTCTCCAGGGATTAGGGGGATGGAGGGGTACACCCACAACTAAAGGACACGGGGAGCATTGTAGGGGGGAAGGGCATGCCTTTAACCCTCACTTGGGCGAGGAAAAGACATAAAGTGTAACCATAATGTTTGTACCCTCATAATACTCTGAAATAAAATAAAAAAAAAGAGGCTAAGTAGCTTGACTGAGTCACACAGCTGATAAGTAGTAGAACTGCTTGGTCTTCCTGTCCTCCAAACACATGTTCTTTTCACTGTACTACTTGGCAAAAAATGAATGAGTGAATAGATAGATAGACAGTGCTAATGATGATTTGAGAATGTCAGAACCCACGCAGAACCTGAATGTTTATAAAAAGTATAGAACTTGAAACTGGACAGGTGTTCAAATCCTACTATGTTTCTCAGTGTTTATAAAAACCTTAGTTAAATGACCTCTTAGGGTTTTGGTGTCTTCCTCTGAATTAAGGATAATCAAATCTCTCTTCCAGTATCATTGTGAGAATAAATTAGAAAAAGTGATGTGAGAGCCTCCAAAGGTGTTTGGTTTATTTGGGCGTTCAGCTCATCTTGGAAGTGCCTATCAACAGAACGTTCTGTGCACTGGTTAGGGACAGCAGCCAAAGCCGCATTACCTGCGTTTAAATCCATTCTGCCACATAATATCATATGACCTTGGGCAAACAACTTTATCTCTTGTACCTCAGTTTTCTCATCTGTAAAATGGACTTACATCGTAGGGTTGTGGTGAGGATTAAATACGTTAGAATATGTGAAGCATACAGAATAATGCCTGGCACACCTCAAGCCCTGTACCACTGTTTGCTCTTCCCATTCTCTTGTACCACAGTGACGAAGGACAGGTACACAGTGACCAGTTTAGGACTGGTTAGTATCTTGGCTCATTTATTCAGGGACAGTGAACAAGTTTAGCCTAGAACATAGGAGTTGTATTATATTTACACAGCCACTAATGATGTTGGAAAACTTCTTGGCTTCCCTGCCCTTGACCTTTGCTTATCTACAGATGGTGGTTGAGAGTTAACTTCAGATGATGGAGGGCCTGGGGAATGGAGTGCATCCACATCCTTGATAAGATTCCCTTGTGGAAACTTGGTGTGTGGCTGCCTAGGGTCTGTTTGCTGGCCAAAGGTGACTTGTGGGGTGGTATTTTTTCTGTCTTCCTGGCAGGTTCTGCCTTTCCTTAGTCTGTACATGCCTGGGTCCTGTCCTCAAAGCTGTCTTCCATTCCCCTTCTCTCTAGAAAGCATTGATACAATGTGGCCACCTCTTCCTTGGATCGTTTCTCTAGCACCAGAAGGAAGTGGGTGGGAATTTTGGCATATCACTTTTTGAAAGGTAATACACTGTAACATATGTATTTCACCTACCTTCAAAGGGTAAGAATACACTGAAAGACACTTAATTTTAAAGATGTGTTCCTGATGTGAACTCTAAGATGAAAGATTCTTCAGGATCTTGTGCTTTCTTGGGCTTATTGTCCTAAACAATAATTATTTTTACAAAGCATGTGTGTGCACACGTGTGTGAAGCTTCCTAGAATTGGTAGTGTTAATTTGGGGGTATTTCTTTGGGCTGTTTAAAATAGGAACAGAAAAGCAAAAGTGTTCTTTCATGTCATTAAAAATATATTTATAGGAAAGGACATTAAAATGATACCTTACATTATGTGGGGGCCTTTGTAGTTTTCAGAACACTTAAATACACATTTTCTTATGTGTGTCTTACAGTATCCCTATGAGGTAGGCAAGGCATGGCTTATCATTATTCCCTTTTTAGATATACTGTAACTGAAGTTCAGAGAGGTGAAGTGAGTTGTCTTAAAGCAGTGATGGATGAAAACCCAGAAGATTTGACTCTGGGGTGGTTTCTGCTCCACCACCCTGATTTGAGTGCAATGAGATCGTTCTTACCAAATCCTCTCCAGGTTATATAGCATTGTAATATATCTTAAAAATACTCTCTTTTACTTTTCTTCTTTAAAAAGATAAGCTAAAAAGTTTAGCTATGATTTGATGCTAACTTGTTTCTCCCCAAGTATAAACAACGATGAGTCTCTAGGACCTTCCGTTAAACCAGCATGTGTTTTTCAAAAATCAAATGTCAAAGTATTTCCTGAACCTTGCTTTAATGAACAACAGAAGTGAAGGTAAAATTCCTTTTTGCATGAAGTAATTAGGAAACAGGATGTGCAAAGTTGCTATATGAATTTAAAGAGGAACACTTGTACTGATGTACAAACTGGATGGGCACATTACAGAAGGTTTCATGCTGGTAGAAATTTTAAGTAAAATAAATTCAGTAAGCATATCAATTATTTTTGATTTGCTTGAAAACCTAATCTGTTTCATGAGTTGGGTCTAAAGAGGTCTCTATCTCTACACTCCAAAAAACAGAAGCATGACTCAGACATCTAGTTCTGATTGCAAAGTGCCTTTATCTGGAAGCCCAGCACATCCTCAGAATCAGAACAGAGGAATGGAAGGTGCACTTAAGTGTCCTAATGACTTAGGAGTCTGCCCTGTGCTTGCTTAGGAGGTGGGAAGGATTAAATTCTCTTTGGCAAATGCCTTTGAGTCTCTTAGACACATGGCATAAAATAAGCCCATTTCTGTATTCTTAGTGTCACATACTAGAGTATGGGTCAGATGACGTATGTTTTGGAAACCTGTGTCTTTCCTTCACACTACATGGTTTCTTAGTTGGCAACTTCTCGGTGAATTGCCAGCTTCTTGACAGTGTTTTGAAATACCTGCTTTAGAAGGAGGCACAAAGTTTTCCTTTTAGAACAGATGAGCCACTTGACCCCTGACTTTCCATCTTCGATGGCTTCCTTTGAGGTCTCCATCGTCTGGTAATTGTATTAATGTGATTTATGCCACAAATGCAGATCAACTTGTACTTTTTCAGGACACACATAGCTATAGTTTTTCTAGCCCCACGGAAGTCCATGTGCCATCTGTGTTTCCTTGTAATAATTAGCTCTAACTCTACAATCAAGGTTAGAAATGAAATTAGTATCATGGCAAGTGGGTCATAACAAATGGCAGATTTCCCTTCTCTGAGTTTCTCTCACATTCTTAGTTCTGTTTAATCTGGCATTGACTTGTTCTGTGTGTGTCTCCTCTGTTAGGTTTTGAACTCCTGGAGGACTGGTGTCATATCTTATTAATTACCATGGTAGTCCATGGTGCCTTGTAGGTGCTTATTGCTAAGTAGTTGAGTTTCATATCTAAAGAAGCTGAAAAGGCAGTTTTCCTTGAGAGAGAAATGGTTTTGAGTGTTGAGCCTTCAGCGCATGCCCAGCCTGCTTGCTTGGAACACTGTGCCATGGCTCCTAACTTAGGGAGCCCATAGTCTAGCTATATGGTGTCAGTGAGAGCTCTTCGTAACCGCAAATGATGCACTTATGAACCATCCTGACGAGTTCTGCCTGTAGAGTGGCTCAGGCTACTAGGCTCTGGCATGTCTTCTTACCTTTCAGAAGTCCCTGACATAGCCCTCACTTTCTTCACACGTGTGATGGGATAATCATGAAGGGGTCATTGAAGGAATAAGCAAAACATTTGCCAAATTGAGAGCTAAATA
The DNA here is from genome assembly GCF_000956105.1 of Propithecus coquereli. Lineage (NCBI taxonomy): Eukaryota > Metazoa > Chordata > Mammalia > Primates > Indriidae > Propithecus > Propithecus coquereli. Next base: position 15,851,174 of record NW_012133858.1, on the reverse strand, counting down.
ATTTGGTAGACGGAGGATTATTTTTTTAAAAAGTAGATTGCCGAATGAATAAGCAAAATGTGGTATAACCATAAAGTGGAATATTGGTAGGCAACAAAAAGGAATAAAGTATTGATATATGCTACAACATGGGTGAACCTCGAATTCATTATGGTAAGTGAAAGAAGCTAGTTACAGAAGATCATATATTATATGATTCCTTTTATATGAAAAGTCCACAACAGGCAAATTTTATAGAGTCTATGGAGATAGAAGGTAGATTAGTGATTGCTGGCAGGGTTGGAGTCGGGGATAGGGAGTGACTGCTAATGAATATGAGTTTCTTTTTGGGTTGCTGAAAATCTTAAATTATATTGTACTGATTGTTGTACAACCTTGTGAATGTATTAAAAACAGAGCTGTATACTTTAAATTGGTGAATTGTTTTGCATGTGAATTGTATCTCAATAAAGCTGTTAAAAAAGGTAGATTGCCCTTCAATCTACAGTTCCTGAGGGTTGCTTCAGGGGTTCAAAAAGTACCAAGTTTTTAACTCATCTTGATTTGTTTTGGGCAAAGAAGTCGTGTATACCTAACAATGATGAACACACTTAAGAAAAAACTGATAACACTACAGCCACTGAACTTGAAATATATTTCCATCTAACTTTATGCACAAGTTTTTTCAGGAGCTTTAAAAATTTATACTTCCTGAAATGTTGATTAGTGAGATATCCAATAAGAAATAACAGGGTTCTGACAGCCCTGATTGTATAAATAGGCGTTTGGGATTGTGTTCATGGTTTGCTTGTCAGCACTAGAGAAATGTGTGATTATGTTGAATGATGGTTAATTTCCTTACCCACCCATTTTAAAAATAAAGATGTACGGCTGGGAGACAGGTGCCCAGGGAAAAAAGGAGACCTGCAGCTTTGATAATGAACCCCAGAAAGAAACTAGAAGGAACAAGTTCCTATTTAGGAGTTGGCATTTGCGTCCTGGCTGGTTTCTGGCTATAGCTGATGGGTTAGAGAACAGTGGCTAGCATCTCACAAAGGATTTTTCATTTACTGTTGTTTTGTGTTTAAGTCTAGACAGCTTTTCTCCCCTCCTCCTTCAAGGTCATTGTCTCACCCTCTCTGATTCACTTATTGTGTCAACAGAGTTAAAAGAGCAGCCAGTGGACTTGCGCAGAGGCTGGAGGAGAGTTGTGCTTTCTAGCTCTGTATTGGAACAGTTCATACACAAACAGTTCTCTTTGATTAAATATCCGGTGAAACCAATTCACATGAACTCCAATTAAACTTTAATGAACACGTGGGTGTATTAATATCAGCTGAGTAATGCAGGCAGCACAGATTCCAGTAAGTGACTCACTTCTCTGAGTACTCATTCCCCATGCACAGTTAGAGTTACTAGAAAGCTTCCAGCTATATTTGAGTGGATCTGGTCTGGGCCTTGTAATTTGAGCAATCTTCGAGGCTTGTTATTCATCTTGTGACAAAACCACAGTCATCCAGACCTCTGTTTTCAGAGCAAGTATTGAGTATGGGGAGACTCATTCACATTGAGCAATGAGGCCCTTTGTGGAGCAGTGACCATTTGGACTTTTATTTTCTCCATCTTCCTGTTTTTTATTTTTTTAATTTTATTTCAGAATACGTGGGTACAAATGTTTTGGTTACATAAATTGCTTTTGTACTATTTGAGTCAAAGTTATAAGTGTCCCCATCCCCTAGATAGTGTGCATTATATCTGTTAGGTATGAATTTCCTTATCCTCTCCTCCCCCCTCCCACCCGCTTGATTTCTGATGAGTGTTATTTCCATATGTGCACATAAGTGTTGATCGATTAGTTTCAATTTAATGGAGAGTGCATGTGGTGTTTGTTTTTCCCATCTCCTGGTACTTCACTTAGAAGAATGGTCTCCAAGTCCATTCAGGTTAATACAAGAGATATTAGGTCACTATTTTTTTTTATTGCTAACTGGTACTCCATGGCATACATATACCACATTTTATTAATCTACACATTTTATTAATCTACTTATGTTTGTTTGTTTTGTTTTTAAGTAGGAATTCTTTTTTCCCTTAAACCCAGGGTCAGTGTAGGCGAAGGTCAAGGCAGTGAAGGTAGAACACTCAGTTTTGAATTGAACATAACCTCTCTGAGCTTCACTTCCATCCACATCTGCTGGTTGGCCTCAGTCTCTAAGCTCTAAGAGGCGGCAAGGCGTGCTTGGAATGAGGAGCCTTTTTGAGCACAGACCCTGTTCCATCTAGAGATTGTTGACGGGACCTAATTCCTAGGAAGGATTAAACAAGAGAATAAATATAATGCTCTTAGTTTCATGCCTGGCACATAGTAAGCACTCAGTAAATGTTTGTTAATTTCATCCAGTGGGGGAAGGATGGGAAGGAGGATTTGGACAGGAATGGGGCTTGGTCCTTGAAGATTCAAAAACTCAGAGCCTTGTAGAGATTTGACTTAAAATTGTCTGTGTAATTACAGAGTGATGATGAGCAAAGGCTTGAAAGAGATAGAGATAAGTGAAGATTTAAGGATTGGAGAGATCCCAGAGGTCGGCTGCATCTGAGAAGCCTAGGGGTTAGGGTAGGTAGTTCTAGGCTGATTAAAGAGTGTGCACAAAAGCAGAGGCATGATGTGCCCAGGCACAGGGTACTGCCCATTTAGTGTGTGAGAACAGAGGATACGCTGGGGATTGAGGGGGCTGACACTGCATTTAGCCTCTCCCTTAGTCACCAAGCCTCATTCCCAGCTCCATTTGCTGTTCCGTCTCCTGTCCATTTGTATCCCTCTAGAAACCAGGTGCAATGAATGCAGGAGTCAGGCAGATGACAATAATGTCTAGGTTGTGGAATGGACTTTAGATCTGTTAGTTTAGTGGGCTTGCTAACACAGCACCCCTGAATGAAATTTACCCTTTTTCTCTCGGATAACTCCTGCACATGACAACTCTCTCATAGGGGACTGTGCCTGTAAAACTCTTAACCCAAGGAGCAGGGAGTATATGCTTCCAGCAGTTAGGTAAGTCCCAAAGACTGGGAGGAAGCAGCTAGATTTCATATGCCCAGTTCCTTCTCCAAACTCTGTAATTGTGTAACTCACCTGCCCCGCCCCTGAGGACAAGAGGGGTAGAGAGAGGCCAACAAGGAAAGGGAAAAAAAGTCAAGGGAGAAAGGAGGTGTTCTGCCAGTGCCAGACTCAACATAGTTCCTTTAGGGGAAAAGGGGGCAGGCTGGAATGGTAGGACAGGCCCAGGCCCAGATCGTGGAAGTGAGGAACGAGGGATAGTTTTCTGAGCAGGGAATGAAGTAATTCATTCTGTAATCCAGGCTGGTTAATCTACTTATGCAACATCAATTGAAGGACACGCTTAGATAACTCATATTGGAGTCAACAGATCTTGCATAATGCTGTCAAGGTCCATGGTGCAATAATCAGCCCCTACTTCAGAAATAACAACCACCCCTCAGTGTCAAACGTTGGACATTACTTGCGAATCTTAGACTCTGTCTTCCTCCCAGACATCATGCAGAGAATGTCATAGAATAAAAAACCCAAGGTGTAAAGGCATAAATTCCATAATAATACCATAGGTGGGAGGATCTAATCAAGTAGATAAATTCTATTTTTGAAATTTTGAATAAAGCAGAAAGGATTTTTGCAAATCAGGAATTAAATAGATTCATGGTACAAACTAGGAACTATATTTTGCTTATAGAAAACAAAGGATTGCCTATTAGGTTTTAACAATGTGAGCCAATAGTTTATTTAGTGATCGGAGCTAGGTATTTCATTATTTAACAGTGAACCTTATGGAACAACTGCTGCCTAGGTCATTAATTAAAATCTGTGATTTTCATTTTACACATGAAATAACCATAAACAAATACAAAGGTCATTATCCAAGGACACTGGGGCTAGGTTTCATTAGCCAATTAAATCCTTTGTTTCATATTGGGGATTTAATATTGAAGTGAAACAATAGGATTTGTATATAGAGATTTACAAGACAACTCAATTGGGCTTGGTTTTGACACTCAGAAGAATCTGGTTAGTTAATACTTAGTTAAGCTCTCTACCTCGTTTTGGCTGAAGAGGCTTGTTTTAGAAATTCTCTAGCCATGATGGATTGTACATCTTTGAATTGGGAGCCTGTGCCAGATTTCCTCCAAGTCAAGGTTTCTTTGGAGCCTATCAATGTTTCCACAATAGTTAATTTATAGAGGACATGCTCATCTACATTTACCTACTGTTATCTTTTTTTCAAGACTGAATGTATTGTATAGATTGGTTGGTTAGCCTTCCTAAGGTGAATACCCTTTGCAATCCAGTTCCTCCAAATCCAAATCCTGCCCACATTTCCCAGTTTGCCTCACTCCAGGGCTCCTAAGTGGATCATCTTTTCTGGAGATCTTGGGCAGGCCATGCTGCTCTTCTCTTGGGAGCAGCTTTCTGTTTCCTTGTCCAGAGTGGACACTACTCTGTTATCCTGGCCACTCTCCTGTCCCCCTCTTTTTGTTCACTGTAAGCTTGATTGTCTTAGGGACACTAGCCCAGCTACCCTGTTTCTTTCCTTACCTTTGGGTTGTCTTAAATATTAATGTTGATGATTGCTCTCAATAGTTATCTCCTAAATTTGTGAATAAAATTAACTTAGGAATGTTTTACCAGCATTGAGTCCACACTGGATTCCTAAATCTTTGGGCGTCAACTACAGTGTTTGCATTTTGAACATCTTCTCAGGTAATTCTCATGGGCACTTCTTGCAACCTACTGATAACAGTTACTTATGGTGTGCAGTGCTTACAGTAAAAGCTGTTAAAAAGAAATTTAATCAGGATACACTGATTAAATACACTCAGGACATGAAAAGAGCAAGACGGTCACAGAAAGGTGTGGTTCCAGCTGAAGAGGAAGCTAGATGATGCTATAAGGGAACAGAAGCTCAAGGTCCTGACCATCTGCTTCTTTTATACCCAGGCTCATTCCCATAATGAATATTTATTCTGCTCAGCAACAGTTTCCTTGTTCCTACATGCATGTGCTTCTATTCTAGAAGTTTCCATGGGTTGAGGGGAGGACTGAGGTGAGGAGTTTTTAGCTCAGCTCCACTGATGATAAGGACAATCTTGAAGTTCTGTCTTATCTACAGGCTTCAACCTTTCCATAAAGACCCAACTTCTCTTCTTGTCCCCAGGTCCTAACCAGGTCCCATACACATTCTCTACATGGTTAATCTTACACCATTAGTAGTGCACCAGATTTTGTCAGAATCAGTTAACTCTTTAGCAGAAAACCCCTGGGGTGGAAGGGAGGCCTGCTTTCCTTCACACGGCATTGGACTCTCCCTGGGCTTTTTTGTGTGTGCTGTGTGGAGACCATCTTATAACATTTCAGTCATTTCTTCCTTATTTTAAAACTACAGAATTGATCTTACCAACTAACTGGGGAACACATCATCAGTAAATTCTAATGGAAAAACCTGTCTGCTGAATGGGACAGGAAAGCGTCACAGAAATACTGTTGAGTCATCCCAAGACCAGCCAAATTTGAGCTGTGTTGCTTCTTCGATGCTGACTCTAATTCTCCTTCAGATTTTGTCGTCTTTAGCAGCTTTTGAATCTTCATCTCTGATCCCCTTTGTAGGTCAGATTGTGTCTTTTTAAAAAATTTTGCTTGGATACCCCCTTAACAGATTGGACCAGTCCTGTTAGGGTAATTAGCTGTATGAATTTATGAAAGTAGCAAGAGTTGGAAATTTTGAAATTGTTTAACAGAATCTCTCTCTCCCACTTTGAGGTATGGTATTAAGGGTAGGCTATTTGTTTTTTGTTTATAATGAGCATGTTTGAACTTTGGGGTGAGAGGGAAGTAAAACAGTTTTGGATCCCTTTTAGAAAAAAAATGAAAACCAAAACTCCTTTACTGAGAAAAACAAATGGACCTTGTGAAGAATGCAGGTGGGCCCCAGGAAGCCTTGTGTGGGTCTGCCTGCCTCACATTCTGCCTTGTGAGCTTGGCTGCTCTTCTGCCCACGGGGTCTTCACCAGACCCATTTCTCCGAGTTTGGAATGGATCAGATGAGTTCATGCAAATGAAAATACTCTGTAAATGGAAAAATATCTATTTGTTATCTTAACATGGGGACTTGTACTATTCCTAAAATAAAATAAACCTCCCTTTTCAAATTATAAAAATTATACAGACTCATTTTAAAATATTAAAATGCACAAAAGGATGAGAAAAATTCAATCACGCATAAGTCCTTCATCCAGAGAAACCACTGTTCTAGTTTACTTGTGTAACTATTCTTTTTTAAAGGAGGATTGCATTTCATCTGTGTATATATGTATATATGTGTATATGTATAAATATAGAGAGATAGAGTTTTATTCAGTTTTCTTTACATAATATCATATTGTAAGCATCTTTCCATCCATGTCATTTAACATTCTTCAAAATATAAACTTCAATCACTGCATAATAGTGCATTGTGTGATATATTTACATGCATTATGATACATTTGACCATTGTTTCCATAATTAAGTGCTAGCTGCTTATCAAGAAGGGAACTGCTTTAAAGCAAGGTAGGGACACTTAGCCATTTTTCTTCTCTTTTTTTGTTTTTTTACGGTAGAAAAATTTGAAGTATTTTATTTCATCCTAAAATAGTATGTGTTGGGCTGGAGTTTAGCAGTGCTTTTAGTTAAGATCTCAATCAAGGTAAAGTTAGACCTGTAAAGTTATTAATTTAGAGAAAATTCTGATCATAACAAAATATATTAGCCCAAGTTTTCTTAATTAATATAACATTAATTAAAGAAACATTGAAAAATAGTTTGGTTGGTCTTATAAATGTGCTGCATTAGGTAAGTTGCCTTACGTCTTCTGGAAGACTTTTCATTTTCTCTTTTTAGAAGGATGTAATAGATTTGCTTTGCTGAAAGTGTTAATTTTCTCTTGCTGGACATACGCATGATACAAGAGTTAACACATTTTTGGATATGATGACGTAATGATAAAAACAGATATTTGAATATTTTCAGAAATGGAGATTTAAGGAACGGTAGGCTGTGAGAAGGGATTTTCTAATATTTCAATCCTAAGATTGATATTTTTGTCATGGATTTATCCCTTTGTCTCTCTTTAGGCATATGTGTCTATTCAGCATCTTGTCTCCCACCTTTGCCTGAGTTCCATCCTCCTGTCTGTCCATACGTGTTTTTTTGTACACCCACCTATCCTCCCTCCTGGCTCTTTATCCAGTCATCCATCTAACTAACCATCTCTGGCTATTACCCCTGTCTCACTTGTATCTCTTAATCTACCTTTCATATCTGCGCATTTGCCCATCCATGTCTATCTCCTGACCATCCCTCTGTAAAGTGAAGGCAGACTCTGATGGGAGCATATGAATTCCTCTGTTGCATTTTACACTGAAGATCACAGGGGCCGAAGGTCACAAGAACCAGAAAGTGAAAATGACTAGAACTCAGCCATATTTGTTTCACTTCAAAATCAGGAAAAATGTTCAGAACTGACCTGATTACCCATTCTATAATGCTCATCAGGATGTTCTTAATGTAATGCCTTTTAGGGAATATTATTATTTCAACTAGTATTTTGCTAGGAGTCAGTCACCAGGACATAGAATGAACAAGAGCTGTTGTATAGCTTCTGAGTGGTAAGTTAAGAAATGAAAAGAGTTTTCCTAAGAGTCAGATATGCAAATGCCATTGTCTCCAAATTTATTGACTTTCAAAAAAACCATACTGTAACATTTTTGGGGAGTTTAGATACATCATAATGAAGGTATTTTTTAGGTGCAGGGGTAGCTTTTGGTATTGGACAAAATGGAAGAAAAAGAACCAATTATTATTGAAAGCAAGTTTTCTCCTTATCCCAAGAAAGTTGCTCTGCCCTTATGAATTCTCACATCAGCTCTGTGATGTAATTCTGATTATTCACATTCATTAGATGAGAAGCAGAGACTCAGAGAGGCTACATGATTTGCCCAAGTTTACCTGGCTAATGAGTGGCATAGCTTTTGTGGAATAGAGACTTGACTCTAAAACTGTTACTCTGTGCAGTAAACCACATGGAAACCGTGCAGAGGACTCACTTATAAAAACTTAGCTGTATATCAGCTCTCCCCTTTAAATTTTATGGGAACTCAGCCTCCTGCAAATAGCACACTTCCCAGCTCTTTTCTTGGGAGAAGAGAGGGTTTTTATATGGACAAAATAAAGAAGACAGCTCTTAGGATATGTATATAAGATCAAATTTATAAACTTAACTTTGGTATTTGACCTAATGGGATTTTCCTCACATGCTGCTTGCTGTGTGTTGGTGTTTAACCTAATCGGAGTCTTACCTGTCAGCTTGATCCAAAAGACATAAAGGTCTCTTCCACAAGATGCATCTTATGTAGGCAAACAAACCAATGAAACACTAACTCTTCCCAAACTTTTGTAAGCTCTAAAAAGCCAGAAAAGACAGCTATAGTAATATATTTTGCCAGGCTAGCTATAGTGATCACAAATGGGCCCGAAATAGCTGACTTCTGAAATCACAGCAAATTCATTTAGTTCTTAACTTTTCCATAGGTTTGGAAGCTTTCTCCCTCCCTTTTTATCATGCTAAACTGTAGTTGCTAGCAACATTCTATTCTGGGTGAGAATTAGCTTTGGCATAATTAAGAATGAAGATGGAGACAAGTAAAAGAAACTCTGCTATAGGACTTGCCTTATATGATTTTATTCTTACTTTTAATCTTCATGTTATCCTTTAAGCACTTATTAACTATCTACTGGCATTGTGCTCTATGGGAAGGATACACTAGAACAGGGGTCAGCAAACTTTTTCTGTAAAGGGATAGATGGTAAATATTTTAGCATTTGTGGTCCATAAGGTCTCTGTTGCAGCTACTTACTCTTCTCTCACACAATATGTAAAATGCCGAAGACTCTGGCACAGACAATATGTAAACAACTGAGCATGGATATGTTCCAATAGAAAGTTATTTATGAAAAAATACAGCAAGCTAGATTTGGTCTGTGGGCCACAGTTTGGCAGCATCTGTACTAGACTGTCCAGAAAAATAGAGAACTTTTGTCTTGTTCATTGCTGTGCTACCAGTGCCTAGAGCAGTGCCTGGTGTGTGATAGGTTCCTAATGAATATTTGTCAAATGAATGAACTCATCAATGAATGAATGAATCAGACTCCTCTGATCTCTAAGAGCTCATAGTCTAATAGAGTATATAGGAAATATATGTATATAATTTATATGATTAAAGAAAGTACAAGGACTATGGGAGGTACAAGGCACTTTCCTGGGAGGGAGAGTCATGGGATCAGGTAGTATTTGAGTTGTATCTTGAAGGATAGGTAAGTATATGTCATCAGCCAGAGACAGGAGAAGCACACTGCAGGCAGAAGAAACACACAAAAGGGAAAGAAGCAGGACATTTGTGGTGAAAAATGAGTAGATCGGATGTTCTGATACCAAGAGTTTCCTGACTTGCCTGATCTTCAAAATTACTTGTTATTAAAAATAGATTCCCAGTATTCTCCCTGGAGATTTTGATTTAGTAATGCAAGATTGGCCAATAATAATTTACAAAATAAATATTTGAAAAGGAGTGTAACTTTGGAAAGATATACTGGGACCATTTCTAATGGGAAATCAAGTTCTCACTTTTCTTACAAACAGGACCAGTATCAAACAGTGGGTGCTGGACCTATAATTACCTTGTACTTTCTGTGCCATAGAATGGAGGAAGAGCCCTGGTGAAAATCTACCCTGCTTGCCATCATATGCCCCTTCTGGATATTGTAGGGGTACTCCAGCCTTCGTGATAAAATGGCATGTAATACAGCCAGTAAACTATAGTCATATAAATTATATTGAAAATATCAAATTCTGTGTAGCCGTTTGGTTTGTTGTTTTTAGAATCTCTTGGTTGGCAAACATCTAAGAGGTCAAATGGATTCAAATGGCACAATAGAAAATTTGCATTCTATTGCTGTACCTCCAATTCAGAGGATAGTTTAATTCAATGCCCGGATTTGTTTGTAGACTGCAATTACTGGAAGGGCTACGTAGTCTAAGTCTCCTTTTTAATGACGGGAGGCAAACTGAAGCCTAAGAGGTAGGTAGTGACTTGCTCAAGTTCTATCACCAAATTATTGGCAGAATCAGGAGTTCTGCAAATGCTAAGTTACTTAATTTAGTTTTCTTTGCTTAGTACCACGCCACTTTTATCAATAAATTTCCTCATTTGCATAATTTCTCCCTCTTTTGAATTTCATAGCGTTTTTTCCATACCTCTTCTATGCTGCTTATCATAAAGTTATAGCTTAATGTCTTATCTTGGACCAATAACCCACTGTTATCCCAAATAAAGGCTGAGTCTATTTCCCTGGAGAGCCTTAACATATTTCCTGGCACTTAGCATGTGTTCAGCAAATAATTGTAGACTTGAAATATCTTGAGCATCTTTTCTTTTCTCATGTGTTTTGACTCAAGTTCCTTTGCAGTTACATTGTCAGAGAAGTCAAGCTCTTCCAAAATTGCTCAAATACAAAGATACTTTCTTTTAAGCTTCCTTGAAAAAAAAGTTGAATTCCCTATTATGGCTGAGACCTTTCTTAACAGCTCTTCTGATAGTTAAATGTCAGCAACTTCAAAAAAGAAATGTCAGTAAATTATCAGGGAAAGAAATTGCATATTTATTTGGGTGGAAATATTTTAATTGACCACTTAAATAAAGATTATAGCAAAATACTGAAAATTTTCATAGCTTGCACATTTCTTTCAATTGCCAGAACTTTTTTTGTTTGTATCTCTTAGAAGACTTCATTTTTTATTTCTTCTGCATTTTGGTTGTATATGTGCCTTTTCTCTCCCAGTAGATGGTGAGTTCTTTGAGTCAAAGCACTTTAAAAAAAATTAGTCTCTGCATCCACACAAAACCTAGCTATTTGGGTGCTAAATACTAAATATATATTTACTTAAAGAAGCATTGTTAGAGGATGGTCAGTCTTACCTTGAATTCATTCTTATTTTGGAGCCCTCAACTCAACATCCGCTTCACCAAATATCTGACTTTGTGCCTTTCTTTGAGCTCAATGTTGGCAGTGGGCATGGATTGGGGCAGGCATATAAGAGTGAGTAAAAACATAGTTATTTGTCTCAGGAACTCTATAGTTTGGTGGGAAGGTCGATACACAACACATAAATATAATGTGATGTAGCAGTCTGGCAACAGGTACAAATACCTGTATTAGAATCTGGAGGCAGGTTAAATCCAACAAGGTGAAACCAGAGAGGCTTCAGCAAAGAATTAATATTTGAGATGAGCTTTCTTGTGTCTTGGTATCCATTTCAGTTATTGCTTTTGATCTTTCTCAACACATCTCACACAGGCGCGCATGCGCGCGCACACACACACACACACACACACACACACACACACAAAGTGATGTTTTTTTTTCTTTTCGTAATCTGTTTGACTGTAGATTTAAGAGTAGAACTGTGTTTATGTGGGATAAAAGGAAGAGAGGAACAGGTTTCATTGTATGATCTGAAGGTTTCTAAAAGTCTGAAAGACATGGCTACTTGAAATCATTGGGATGGACATTGTCAACAGTGGCATAAGCACAGAGTGCCTGGCACAGAGGGAGACATTGACTGTTCTAAACTAATGGTGTTCTGTTCCAAGGGTTTTTCCATCTACTTGCTGTTTTCTTCAACACTTTAATTACATAAAATATTCCCCTGGGTGGAGGGAGCATAGAATGGTGGAAGAAGTTTTGACTTTGAGGTCGAACAGTTCTGCTTCTGTCCTAACTTTGCCATTTATTGTGTATATGACTGCAGACTGTCGCTTGTCTTCTCCAAGGTTGTCTCCTCACCCTTGCAAATGGTGATAATGGAAGGTACCTCATAGAATTGTGGGATTCAAAGAGCTAATGTCTGCAAAGTTCCTATTTCAGTGTCCAGGACCTGGAAGGCCATACACCTACAGAGCCAGGCAAGTTTTCTTGAAACGTGAAGCCCTTTATCTAGTTTAACCTTTTCCCACTTTAGAGTCTTGGGTACAGGAAATATTTTGTCCTCGTCTTTACTGTAGGGAAGGTAATGGTACAAGTGAGCTGATGAAGTACGAGTGGTCCTGGGCCACAGTCTGGGTATGGTTTTGAGGAGAGAGCTGTGGGGCGTGCTGGGGGACGTGGGAGCTCAAGAGGGCATCCTCTCTGAAAGAGGTGGCAGCTGCTTGACACTAGCCAGTTATTGTCACGTGAGGATGCATTATTGCCAGATTTTTATGCAAAATCTTTGGTTTTTTAAAATGTTGGCAGCTCATTCAAGTATTTCTCATGGAAGGAGAAAAATGCAACTTATGATCTCACTCAGTAGCATCAACTTTGGCTCAAAACAACAACAAAGCATGTTATAAGTCCACACTGTACATGGCAAACAGAACTCATCTAAAGACCAGATTTGGCCTGCAGCCCTTCAGTTTACATCTTCTGTGCATATTTTTAACTGGGAGAGATAACAGAAAATGATGGCAAACACTTACTGAGTCCTTTTCATGTGCTAGACACTCTGCTATGTTTTATATATATCATTTATTTCTCACAATAACCCAGTAGTATGTATTACTGTTATTATCCCATTTTACAAATAGAGGCACTGAGGCTCATAGAAATTCAGTATCTTTCCTTAGGTCACATGGATGATATATGACAGGTGGGTTTCAAACCAAGGGCTCTTCTTCAAAACCATGCATACTAGTGGGTCTCAATCCTGGTGCTGTGTTAGAATTACTGGAGTGCCCTTAAACACGCTTGCCTAAGCCCATCTCCATACTGATTAAATCAGAATATCTGAGGGTGGGACCGAGGCATAGTTTTTTTTTTTTTTTCTTTTTTTGAAAACTTCAAATCAATGGTTATCACTAGAAGTGATATAGAATATACTTCTGTCCCCACATCATTCACTCCCTATCTCCTGTATGCTATTTTATTTTTAAACATTTATTGCTCTCTGAAAATTATGTGTTCATTCGCCTGTTTGTGAATTTTCTACTTTTACCAGTGGGATATAAGCACTATGAGTGCAAGGATTTAGTCTTTTTAAGTTTTTTGCCCTATCTCTACCTTCTAGATCAGTGCCTAGCACATAATAGGTGCTCAGTAAATATTTATTTGAATGAATAATTGGTCCTCCATTGCAAGGAGCTTACAGTCCAGTGAGGGAGACAGATAATATACACTTAGTCCTATGAGATAAGCTGGTAACAGCGATGTTCAAGATGACTTCATTAACACTTGGAATACTGCCGCTTACCTCTTAGACTTAGTTAGGATAAATTGTCTTGAAATGTATTGACTAGACTGTGGAGCGTTTTTGGTCTCCTGCAGTGCTAGACTGGATCCATTCTGTGTTCTGGGTGTGTGTGTGTGTGTGTGTGTGTGTGTGTGTGTGTGTAATTTATCTAATAGATGACACACTTATGTTACCTCTATTTGGACACAGTTTTTCAGTGAGACATCTAGGGTCGCAAGTGGGACATTCTAAGTTTTGTTCCCCAAGTGTCAGGCACTGGAACAAATTCAGAACTGATGCTAGAGGTTTACTCAGTCTACAGGGAATTCAGATATTCTCTTTTCTTTTTCTAGGAAAGCCAACTTGTCGGTCACTCTGTCCCCATCATGTACAGTGGTAGTTCTCAGCCTTTATCCAGCCAAGATTTTTGTGATGGATAAAGTTCATATGACAGTGTACGAGGGCTGTGATGGAGGGAAGGGAGGATGCGGTTAAGTGGAATAACTGAAAAACTGTAACTCTGCCTCTAGCTCCTCCACTTGAGAAAATGAATGTGAATGTGAATGACAATATCATAGGAATAGCCTTGAAAGAGTGTTAGTTTCTAAGTCAAAACAAATCATTCGGACCTTTAGGATTTTAACAATTACTGGAAACAAATTCTTGTGACACATCTGGCGATTGGTGGACCTTGATGAAAGTGGAAGTATTTAGCTGTTGATATGGTGTGGACATTGGACAATCAGAACCAGCCCTGATAAAAACGGTGGTGTCATCAAGTATGCCCTGATTGTCAGCCTTACTGGTGCAGTCATGGTGTGTCATGATGAAACAGCTGAGAGCCAGTGATATACAAATTATTGAGGAAAACAAACAAAAAATCCAGGTTGCTCTTCTTAGGCAGAGTAGAGAGTGGAAAGAGCCCTTGCTCTAGAATAATAAACTTGGGTTGAGGACTTGGTGTTGCTATTTATTGCACTGGGGGACTCCAGGGCAAATCACTTTTCCTTTCCGAGACTAAGTTTCTTCTCATATATGGGGAGGAAAGTAATTTTTGTACTTAGGAAGGAACTTTCAACAGGAGGCACTGTAGCCAAGGTAAAGGCGATGGCTAAGGGCATGATGACAGTGAGGGTTTCTCTCTTGTTGTGGACTGATTGATGATCCCTGATTTCTCTATTTAAATACAGCCAAAAATGAAGGTTGAGAGGTCTTTGGGGTAAAGAGGGAGGACTTGGCACTCTTCTTCGTTTCCCCAGTGCAGTTGTGTCCTGTGGAGTCCACAGATAAAATTTGAGCAATCTCTTTCATAGTTGAGATTGTGTAACCCAATAAACTGGCACTAAATGGCTTTGTGCCCGTATGATATTGATGAAAAGTGCCATGTGTGAGGTGGCCTGGTTGTTTTGAAAGTGGGCCGATTTTGACAAAGGGGAAAAATCGGGATTCATTTACTGTAAATTGCAAGTAAGAAACAACAGAAAGTTGAATATTAGAACTTGGCTATCGCAAAAACCACATACTTTCACATCAGTAAAACATGGAGTTCTGATCTGAGTGAAATATGAAACTTCTTGCAGACCACAGAGAGTAAAAAGGATTACTGTTGTTTCATTATTAATACCATTATCCTTATTTCTTTAAATGAGAATCGATAGCAACCATAACAATCTTTCTCAAAGACCAAAAACAGAAAGAAAGAAAAATTAAACAAAATAAATACCCAAAAACCTCACCACTACCACCACCACCACCACTGCCAGCAAAACCCAGAGCTCTGAGGACGCATCCTCTTTAACCGTCCATTGTTAAGTCATTGGGTTTTGGAGGAACAGGGGCCATATTTCTTTCTATCAAAATAGAGTCTTCATTAGACCTTCCTTCCTTCCTTCCCTCCCTTCCCTTCTTTCCCTTTCTTCCCTTTATTTTCTTTATTTCTCTCCTATTCTGGGTGATCGACAAAGTTGGCCTATTGATATACTAAAGAAGGGTAATTTTGTCCTCTCATGTCTGTGATAATATGAGACTGATGGCTTTATGTATTCTGTGACCATCCCTGTTCACAAGGAGAGACAGGCCAGCGATGCCAGATTGATTAGAGTGCTATAGGTCTTTTGCAGTGAGAAAGTAGCTCTCCGGAGGTAACACAAGGTAAACTTTAAGTATATGTAGCCAGTGGAGTTGAGGGAAAGATGTCCATTCCTTGCTGACATGTGAAATATTGTGGTGTAAAAGTCTGTGGAATGAGGGGGGTCAGTGGATTTGAATCTTCATCCCTTTAGCCAGCCACTCAGCTACAGATGGCCCCCACTGTGAAATGGGGAAGTTGAAGCAGATGTTTTCCAGTCATTGTTCTGACTGATATTTACAATTTGGATTATTTATTCAACTCTTGCTTCCTGAGAAATTGGGGTATTGTTGCAATGGGAAGGGAACCGAGGCCAGAGTAGTGGGGTAGATGTTGGGTAGAATATGTGTGGTTCAGCAGAATATTATTATAGTTATTATAACTATTATTATTTTAAGAAGAGTCCTTATAATAAAGGGAGTTTTTAACATTTATTGAACATATATATTCCTTGCCAGACCTGGGGCTAAGTACTTTTATTACATGTTATTTTATTTAATTTTCACAACAACCTGTTGAAGTTTAAGTTTTAGCTTTTTGTTTCACAGTTGTGGAAACTGAGGTGCTGAGAGAATAAAGAACTTCCAAAAAGTCAAAGCTACTAAGTAGCTGCATTAGTCTTCATACCCTGATATCTTTGTCGTGCTTATTCTGATAAGCCATATTAAATTGCAGAGTTGGAAAGTTGCAGGCTGTCTATCTGGCTTCCCTGCCCTGCATTCTCCATTCTTGTTGATTTGTTATTGTCCAGGCTTTCTTTAAGCAAAACTAAAAACTAATTTGAATAAGCAAAACAAAAATATACTCCAAAATATAGCATAAAATTCAAACGCATGCAAAGACAAATAAATCTATTATTTCATCTCTCTGCTTCTCCCACCCAAAGGCAAATACTTTTATTAGTTCTTTTTTTTTTTTCTTTTATTAGTTCTTAATATACCCTTTCAGAAATAAACTGAATATAAAAAAGTATACATCTATATTTATATTCCTTTATATTCCAGTATATATAAATATTTATACAAAGGGTAGCATATTATACACATTATTTTGCATCTTGATTTTTTTCATATAATCATATAATTAGCTAGGTGATCATTTCTGTATCAGTATCTTATATCTAGTATCTTGTAATTTTAATTTGCATTTTTGTTATTATTAGGGACTTTGAACATCATTTTCAATGGGCTGTACCCATTTGTAATTCCATTGCGTGAACTTTGTTTTGCTGCTTTTTCTATTGGATTGTTGAACTTCTGCTTATAGATTTATTATGATTAAGAAAATTAACCCTTATTCTGTGATAGGAGTTGTAATACCCCACTGTTTTGTATTTGTCTTCTTTTACTTGCAGATTAAAATAAAAAGTTTTATATAGTTAGTACAGTTTTTCTGATTTCATGGTTTTTATGCTTTAGTATGACACTAAGAAATGCCTTCCTCACTTTGTGATTATTTTTTTTTCAATTTTTCTTTTGATTATTTTTTTCTGTCTCTCTCTCTCTCTAGTATTTGAGCCATTGACATTTTATTTTGGTAAAATATGTGAGGTAGGGATCTATTTGATATTATTTCAGATTTACTTTTCCAAACACTATGTACAGGGGAGTCCGTCTTTTTTCCACTCTGTTTTCAAAAGCTAACTTTATTGTATATTAACACATTAACTGCCATGTGAGTTGTATTTAACTCATGCTAGCTTTGAGCCTGGGGCTTCATGAAGCACATGTAACTCACACATCCCTTTATCTTGGGAGGCATGTGAACTATTTTTCAAGTTGCATGTAACTCATGCACAGAAAACAATAAAAAATAACAACTTTTTCAGTAAATTAGAAAGGATCATTTTGTTTTTGAAGTTTTTATTCCATTTTTGTAATAAAACACCATGGCCTCAAGGAAAATTATTTTTTTCTAGTGTGGCAGTCAATGTGTTAAATTCCTTAATAATTAAATATTTAATACTTAAATACTTAGGAATTTTAATCTATTTTTGGACTTTCTGCTCCATTCATCTGTCACTTCATGTATCATTATTATGCTTTCAATTATTGTAGCTTTATAATATGTTTTTTTATCTGGTAGGGTTACTCACTCTCATTAGTTCCCCCTTTTCAGAAAATTTCTGGCTTTTAGTGTTTATTTTTCCATGAACATTAGAATGAACTTGACTACTTCTAAAAATAATGTTTTGTTGATATATTTATGGGGATTGCTTTAAGGTTATTCCCTAACACTATGGGGCATTGTAAAGTTGTTAATTCTTTTTTTTCCAATACTAATTAATGCCTTGACATTGTTGAAATCTTCTTTTATGTTCCCTGGAGCTTTTAGATTTTTTTTCATGTAGCCGATGCATGTTTTGTACAAGTTTGTTTTGCTAGATACTTTCTGTGTTTTCTAGTGGATGAAATTATTTCTTATGCCATCTAATGTGTGTGTAGATATAGGATCTTGATTTTAGTATACTGATTTTCTACTCACCCACTTTACTGAATTGTCTCATTATTTGAATAATTTTAAATAAATGTCTTTGAGTATCTAGTTAAGTAGTCATGTCATCTGCCAATAACTATAATTTGTCTTTTTCTTTCTAATTTTTATAACTCATAGCTTTCTTTTAATGATTTTCTACTACCTCCAGAATAGCAGTGTTTGAATGAATGTCCTTCTCTTGTTCCTGACTTCAGTGGGAATGCTTATAATGTTCCCTACTAATAGTGAGGTGGCTTTTGATTTGAGAAATGTATTGTGTTAAAAAGTATGCGTCCTTATTGAGAGATTTTTTAAATTGAAACTGGTTGTTAAATGCTTATCTAATTCTATTTTTAGAAATTATGGAATTATTCATACATTCTAAGAAAATATCTTAGAGGTTTCTCTTTTGTCCTATAAATGTGGTGTAATATATGAATAAAATTTTCAAATATGAAATCATGTTAGTATTCCTGGTGAAATAATATCTACTTGGTCAGAGTTTGTGTATTATATATTTTTAGTGTAGTTGGATCCTAGGAATCAATAATATATTATTTTCAATTTAATTTTCATGAGTGAGATTATTTGAAAAATCTGTGTGTGTGAGTATATTAGCCTTGTCAAGTTTTAGTGTCAATGTTATGCTTAAATCATTATAAAAATAATAAGGAAACTACCTTGATCTAGTGCCTTTCTAGAGGGGTGGAGGTGTTTGCTTTTTATAAACGTTTTACATTTCTTTTATTGTAATTAGACTAATTAGCTTTTATATCTCTTCTCAGGTTACCTTCGTTAAATTACAGTTGTTTAGGAAAGTCACCGATTTAAAATTCATTTGCAAATAATTTGTTGTGATTATTTTCATTTCCTCAGTATGTATGGTTATTTTTCATATTGTTATTTAAAGTTCTGTGGTTTTGTGCTGTATCTTTGTATCCCTCTTTCTGACTAATTTATCAAAGTGTTATTTATTATTTACATAAAAAACAGCTTTTGCATTTATTTATTGTCTCTGCCATTTTGTAATTCTTGATTTTTTTCTTTAAAATCTTCAGTAATATCTTCTGCTTTGTCTAGGTTTATTTTGTTCTTTTTCTCATTGTTTGAGCTTGACTTATTATCCCCATATTTTTATTTGGGCTTTTTTAATTAATATATATATGAAGTATAAATTTTCCTCTAACAATTGCTTTAGCTATATGCCTTATGTTTTGTTAAGGGGTGTTTTTGATCTTATTTTTAATTATTTGGCTATGTATAGCTCTTAAAATACCAGATCCCATTGGAACGTAAGCCTCATAGAAACAAGAACCTTGTTATCTGTTTATTCATTTTAGGCCTGCTGTCCTGCCTATCACATATTTCTTAAGTAAGTTATCAGGTGCTTAAGACATATTTTTGTATAAATATAAGAATCCTCGTGAAGTAATTTTGGAATTTATGGCTGGTTCACTCCTGTTGTACTTCTTTATCTCTGCTTTCACTGGATATTCTCTTTAGGTATCCATTCCTTTGGAGGGATAAGAAAATATCAGACATGCTTCAAATTTACATTTAGGCAATTAAGGCCTGGTATTAATAGATTTATTTCTAAAGTCTGTTAATATAATTTTTTGTCAAATCAAGTAAACCTCAGTAAAAAAAAAACAACAAAAAAAAACTTTCTGAAGATTAGCCCAAGAGAAAACATATTTGTACAGAATTAGAATGTTGGAGCTAATGGGATCACAGAGGTCATATGGTGCCCATGATTTTTGTGACTTTGGACACTTCATTTAAGCTAAATCTTGCACAGAGCCCCAAGGCCCGTATGCAAAATGATAAACCTGCTCTCCTGGAGGGGAAGGTAGAGAGCCTGGGGAAGCCCAAACCCCTGCTGCTGGCTGCTTTTCCTCCTGACCTGCTCCCATATCTCGTTTGAAAACTAGTAGTTTTAGTACAAAAACTCTCAATTTTCAGATGAGAATAAAAACAAAAATGCAAAGAAGGCAAATGCTTCATTCAAAGTTACTGAGTGAATTCAAAGTATAATGTGGGACTACAGCTCCGCCTTTGTGTCTCTGCAGCTCATGGTATTTCCAGGTTCCCGAGGAGCCTCCTGTCCCTTGCTCCACTGTGCATTTTTAGATGGACCTGATATTCGACTACCTCCCTTGGCAGGCCCAACAATCCTCGCTAAGGCACAGACTGTGTATTTGCTGATCCCCGAGGGGAAAGCTGTGATTCAGGCTCTGAAGTCTAAGAATTGCAGACTTAGTTTCTAGTCTCCTGAAGAGGCTGCTAATCTGGGTGCCAATGGTGTTTCTGCTACACGGACACCTGCCCACACAGCATGATTAGAAATTATAATGATGACGACGATGAGTCTTCCAGGACACCCACGTTCTTTGCAAGATATTTCTGCTAATCGTTTCTACCAGAATCAGTTGGAGAACTTTTTTTTAAAGTTTTTTTTCTCCCTTTCTAAGTCAACTAAAAATGCTGGTCTAATTCAGATGTAGATTAAAGACTTGTCCATGCTATTGCTGCTATGTCGTTTTCCACACGGGGGTCCCAGAACCTTGGGTGCATGGTGTAATGGAGAGCACGCCGGGCCAGGCATGAGATTTGGATTCCAGCTTCCTCAGTGCTAAAAGTTTCCTGTGTGGCCTTGGTAAATGTTATTTCCTATCTCTGTGACTTTCCTTCCCCTTCTGTTAAATGGGCATCCAAATTTGTTATACCTAATTTATTAGAGTTGTGAGAATCAAATGGAGGTGCTGAGTAAGGAAATGCTTCCTTATCCACACTGTAAATGAAGAGGATTGTTATTAAAATTATTTTTGCATTATGGCTATCTTAGCCAGTTAAGGTTATATTTAGCATGGTATAATCAGACAGTGTAGGTGTGAGAGCTCGGAAGGTAGATTGTTGTAGTAATTCGGTGTTGGGAAGGGTCAGGGCAGAGAAAGGACCACAATAATGCCTGAAGTGCTGTCTTAAGGGGCTCTACCTTGAACTGTCTGTCTTGAACTGGGGAAAAAATAAAACTCCAAGGGGAGGGTGCCCAGGGAAGAAAGAGAGGATCTCAGGAACTGGAAGTCTCAATGGAGAAGTGGAAGAGGTGGGAGAAGAATAGGAGGCTGGAGTGCAGGCATGTGGTGGTGGAGGCAATAAGAGGCAATTAGAAAAATGCCAGCACTGTCTTTGGACCCTGTGTATCTGGAGTGTGGGAGGAGAGGCAGACGCAAATAGAGAGGCTGTAGGGAAAACAGCATCCTCAGAGAAGAGCCTTCTCCAAAAAAAGCCCTGCAAATGCCCTCCAGGGACTGTAGAAGCTGGTTCCAAAGCTCCTTAGGGCCAGGAAGATCCTTCTCTTACTCGTTTTTGCATCCTGCTCTTTAACTTAGTACTTTGCTCACAATACTTCTTTAAAAAAAATTATTTTAGGCCTTTCTTTTAAATTTAAGGCCTGAATACCTGAAGAAACATTTAGGAGGTGTTCTGATAAGAAAGAGCTAACTTGGGCAATTCCATTTCTCTTTTTGGTTCACTATTTCCTCATCTGAAAAATGCTGGGCTCCGTGACGTGGTTTCTGTGACAGTACCTTTGTTGCAGGGAAAACGGTTTTCTAAAACTAGGATTAAAAAAAAAGACTCGGTGAATATGTGGATATTTTTGTGATAGTAATGAAGTTTGGGGAATAAAGTAAAATGCTTTCCAAAGGCTTTTTTTTTTTTTTTTAAGCATAAGACTTCAGTTTGTAAACTCAGCTCAGATAATTTGAGCGGAGTTCTTCCTTCCTTCCTTCTACCTACCTACTTATGCATGGAAGGTGTTGGGATTTAATAACTCTTTTCTGGTCTTGTTGGTTTCATAAACCAAGTAAACTGTGTTGAAGAAAAACTGACTTCTGAGGGAAAAATTTGAAAAAAAAGATGATTCTTTTTGAAATGGATTTTTCCCAAGCTAGGTTACATAGTTTCACAGACACTTGAGATGAGGATTAAAAAGTCCAGACACACCGAATCTCCAAAAACCCCTGTGAACGTATTGGTTAAGCTTCTTTCCTTCTCAGGAGCACAGATGGGGACAGGCTTTCTTTCAGTAAGACAGGGCCAGTGTAATCTTTGAAACCTTCAAATGCAGTTTGGGAAGATGGTTCTCTATACAGCGCCAGTCCAAATAGGAAACCAAAAATTTCAACAATTAGCAAAAATGTGGATTTTTGACTTATCAATTTCTTGTTTAGCAAAATTGGCCTTCTAATTCTATTCATTCATTTATTTTTTCATTTGTTTATTCTTTATTTTTAAAAAACTTATTTAATTCAGCTAATTTCTTGCTTCTAGTCAACCTTTTAATTAATCAAATGCATTTGAAATGCTTTTAATTTATTAAAACAACAAGATCTGAGACATCATTTTGTGTGATATCTCTTATTGTAGTTCAGTGTTGTCAGCTCTTTTCCTGATGGAGCTTTGGTTTGGCTGGAAGCTGTCTGAGGGTGCTCATTCCCCAGTAATGCTTACCGTTGATGCTGGTGAGTTAAAATAGCAGTACAGAGAGTTTCTGTATACCCTTCACCCAGCCTCCGCTGATGTTAACATCTCACACAGCCTAAGTATTACATGTTTAAACTAAGAAATTATCATTGGTATAACATGATTAGTGAAACCATATATTTTATTCAAATCTCCCCAGTTTTTCCACTGATGACTTTAAAAAAAAAAAAAAATTCCAGGATTCAGTTTAGAATATTTCTCTGCATTTAGTCATCATTCCTTTTTTGTCTACTCCTGTCTATAACTGTTTCTCAGCCTTTCCCTGTTTTATATGACTTTGATACTTCTTAAGTGTAATGGTCAGGTATTTTGTAGAATGTCTTTCAATTTGAATTTGTCTGATGCTTTCTCATGATTAGACTGGGGTTTTAGATTTCTGGCAAGACCACCTCAGGTGGTGAGGTGCCCTTCCCATTGTCTTATTTCATAGCGTAGCATTGATATATGATATCAAGGTGAGTTATTACTGGTGGTATTAACCTTGATGGTGGCCAGTTTTGCTTTGTTTTGTGTTTTAATGGAAGACCAGTTGTCTGGAACTATTAATCATCCGACACCATTGCAAATTAGTGGTAACAGTCACTGACTAGTCCTCAAACTACCATCTTCATTATAATGGAAAGCCAAAAGCTCCCAAAGCACATGGATCCCAAAGCTCAATTAGAAGATGTGGTTTAGATTTGAGGACTGTGCTGGGATTTGCTACAACCTGCCCTCCATTCTCAACCCTGGGGCTCACTGGAGGGGTGAGTTGAGTTATAGTGCTGGTTTTGTGTATACTTACCCAGTAAACAACACAGGGATTGGGGACCTGTCTCAGAAACCAAATCTCTAATAGAAAGGAGAAAACTAGGGAAAGCAGGAAGGAGTGAGAGGTGGACCTCACCCATTCGTCCCACTGATTGCTGGCAATGATCTTTGCCCTGGATAACTATGGCTCACTGGAGGTCAGCCACTCACCAGTCAGGTAAGATCATCCCTCCAACTATGAGACAGGAAGAAGTGATGGAGAGAGAGCTCTTTTTCCCTTGACAAGGGCATAAAATTTTTCTTTCCATGGATAGAGACTAGAAGCTAAGGAGGGGAGAGGGTCTCTCACCTCTTTCTTTCAGGAACTTCGCGCATCGATGCATTGCACTTACTGAATTATTACTTATTCTCTGCTTTTCTCAGAAAATGCACAGAGGGTTGGGAAGAGGAAGTATTGGTGACTAGAGCTAGAAAAGGAACCTTGTTTCAAGCCACAAAAAATTCGAAGATAGAATCTCAAGTCCTCTATGTAGTGATATCAGTAGAAAAGGTATCCCAGTGGGTGTATAATGTCAGCTGTCATTTAATTGGTAGTAATCCATGGTCCTGTTTAGTTTTCCTCATTCTCACGTTTGAGATGGAGCTGTTTTCCCTCTCTGGCATTTGCTATCACAGTGTTCTGCAGTCTCTTGGTCCTGAGGTATAGGCTGGAGGGAAACTCTTTGCAATACTGGGAGAGTTGGGTCTGCCTGTGGGAGTACTTGTATCTTGATAAATATTGTAAAACATGGCTTCTTGTCTCCAGCAAATGTTTTACTCTGTTTACAACTGTGAGGTGAAGGTTGAGGAGACGCTGGAGACGTGCCGTCCAAATACGATAGCCGCTAGCCATATATAGCTATTCAACATTTGAAATGTGGCTAGTGCCACATGTTGAAAGGATAATACTTTCGATATATTTGTAAAATAAATTTATTTTTACTATTCTTTTTAAATGTGGCTACTTGAAAATTTAAAATTCTGTATGTGGCTCATATTATATTTCCATTGGATGGTGCTGGGTTAGAGACTGGGAAGAATATGGAACATAGTAAATTGACCTTGTGTTCTCCTCTGAGTTCCAATAATATTGGCATTAAAAGGAAAAGCTTCAACAGTCATAATTTTCATTAAAAAAAGTCTAATTCAGAAGAGTTGGCTTATTTTATATTATTGCTTGGACTGGAGAAGAACCTGACATTTGGTATTTTCATAATTGAGAACATAACTTGCTGACTTAAAAAAAATCACAACATTTTGTGCTTGGCCTTAGGTACCAGATTTTGAGCTCTTTGCACAAAGGGATTGTGTCTTTTTCTCTGTCTACCATCCTTTTCCCCACCAAACCACACACTAACTAGCACATAGAAGGTGGTTCATTGGCATTTGTTGAAAAACAAAATAACTTTAAAATAGAGAAAACTTTGTGAAACTACCCTATATTTATGGTTGGAAGAGAGAAATATTCACCTTTATGAGGCAACCCATTTTAAGACACCCAGCAAAAGTAAAGAACATTGATCCAAGGGTTTATTTACTTATTGATTTAATTACTGTTCTTATCAGGTATCCCTGTCAGCTCAGCTTATGATAAGCAATCTTTCAAATTGCTCAACCTCACCACCCTCTGGGTAAGGGGAGACAGAAAAGGATGCTTCTTACAAATAATAATCCCCACCTTTGCTCAGATATTCTATCTGAGGGCCTGAAGACTGGGTTATTCTTATTTTTCCTGTGGTTTGATCCTTTCCAACATCTGTCTGTACTATGGAGGATGTGAGAATAATAATGGAAAAGCAAGCTTGGGCTATATTACTTTTCCTTTGGTGATTTTATTGTATAATACTTCATAATGAGCAGGAGCCTCTGTGAACACATGACTTCAAGGCCATCAGTCTTGCATTATGTCCACTCTTCTGATTCTTCCTCCTTCAGGGCACACCCTGGGGGTGGGTAAGGGAGCAGCTTTATGTGATGTTATTTGTCAAAGCCCTGTGCTGGGAAATGCAAGAGCCTCCGTGATTCCAAGTTAGGCGTGGTACAGTCTCCAACTGATTTCTGAAACCAGCTATAGTCAAGAACGTGCTGAGGCATCTATGATAGCTTTGTTGCTTACTATTGTCTTTTGGTTACATACAGCCTGATTTCTAAGTAATATTTGAAGCATTAATTCTGTTGTAGAAGAGAATGGAAGGTCGTGGGTGTACTTGGAAGTGTACAGCTGTAGGGATAGGAAAAACATTGGCCTTGAAGTCAGAAAACCTGTGTTTATGTCCTTGATAAGCCATTTTCCAGTTGTATAACTCTAAACAAGTCACTTATCATCTCTGAGCGTTAATTTCTTCATCTGTCCAACTTAGTATCTGCTTCACAGGGTTGTCATGTGTTCATGTATATAGAGTACCTATCTGAGGGCCCAGTACTTAGTCTTTATAAACACTAAATGAATTGGTTTTTTCACATGTCATATGATGTTCCTGGTGATTGGCCAACAGCCATCTTCTGTCCTCACTTTGGAGGTAGGGGAGAAGGGCATTAGTGTGATTGTGTGGTAAAATCCACTTTAATTCTAGCTGTGAGAAAAAGAACAGTGAAAATGTGGCGAGCAATTGCTTCTAAAAAGCTTGGACTCAAGCACTTGATGGATTTGTGCTGGCTTCCCGGTAGACTCATCTCTGTCCTGCCCGCACAGCACAATTAATAGTTATTACTTGAGAAGGAACAAATAAAAGAGAGAGAGAGAGAGAGAGCGAGCGAGCAGGCACAAAAACATCTTCCTGAAGATGGTCTCCTTTGTCAGGTTGGTTAGCCGTACCTGTGAATCATCTTGGGAAAGCACAGTGTGGGTGACTAGAAGGAAGATGTTGTGGCTCATTTCTCACCCACTTCCTGGGCTGGGGAAATGGCTAAGCTCATCTTTCTTATCTACTGATGCCTTGTCAATATCTGCTGCCGTTCACCATGCATCTTCACAAATGAGGCCTCTTTCTCACATCCTCACTCCAAACACGTCACTGTGCAGAGAGCCAGTTACTTTACACACAGAAAAATTTGCAAGGAATAAGCGAAACAAAGTCGAGAGGCTCAACGTGGGGCCGTGGCAAAGCACTGGAACAGGAGTATAGAGACGTGAGTCTGAACGTGAGCACACTGAATGCCCATGAGCCTCTCAAGCCACCTTTGTGATGTGGATATGAATGATATCAATCATGGTTCTGTTATGACTGCCACCTGATCTTGGGTACTTCACTCCTAAGCTACTAGAGTCTGTGGATTAAGTTTACCTAGTTGTAGTCTTTCAGCTTATGCAGATTGGAAGGGAACCCTGACTTTGAGGATGAATGCCCCATGTGACCATCTTATTCTCCTACAGATTCGACTTCTTAGGCAGAATTGAAGTGAAGGTCATGGATTTTAGGGTTTGTTCCTGGCTTTGAATTTAGCTGAAGCAGGAGTGATTCTGGGCAAGGTACATAGTGTTTCTGAGTATCAGTTTGCCATTTGTTAAATAGGAATAGAGTTATTGTCAGATTTGGAAATAGTACATGTTGCAAAGTGCTTAGCCCAGAATAAGCTCTCAATAAAAGATTGTTATTGTTGTTGTTGTTGTTATTATTACCTGTAACCACAATCATTTTCCCTAGCCCTATTTTATAGAGATAGACTGAGACTACATGAAATATCAGTTGTAAAAGTGATTTGTACTAGGTGGATAGAAACTATGTAGTTCTCTCTATACAGTGAACAATGTCATTAAAGAAAGCTTAGAATTGACTCCACCATCTCCTTTTTTATTTCTACTCATAGATTATTTGTCCTCAATCTTGAGTAGTTTCTTTTTTGCTACATCTCTCGAATTTTTCTCCTTGTCTGTATTTTACCTATTATTATGCTAAGCCAAACTTTCACCACCTCCTGCTCCGCCGGTGTTCCTGACTCTCCTGGAGCCTCGGTTCTCTAAGTGTGATTCACAGAGCAGCAGCATCACCTGGTAGCTTTCTAGAAATGCGGTACGTCAAGCCCTACCCAGATCTCCTGAATCACTGGGCATGTTACCATTGTGTTGTGGCCTCTGTTCAATTCATTTTACCACCACTCTTGCTCAGAATACATGCTTGCCAGTGTGTGTATGTTCTGCCTCCAGAGTATTTTCTTATGCTCTCATTCCCTCCTTTTTCATCTAAATCCAAGCTACCATCCATTGCCTTGACTAGGGCAATAGAGTCTTTGAAATGGTCTTCCCCTTGTGGCCTTTGTCCATACCACATGGAGAGATCCTGAAATTGCTGATTGGATCATATCATGCACACACTTCCCCAAACCATACAGTGGTTTCTGTGTTATCTACAGAGTGTCCCAACTTAGAGTGGTTCAGCTCCATCATAAGGCAAGGAGCATCTGGACCTATGATGGTTTGACTTCTGATTTTTCCACTTTAGGTTGGGTTTATCTGGACATAACCCTATTAAAATTCAAGGAGCATGTATAGAAACATTTGAAAGACCCTTTCATGGCCTCCAAAACCCTGTGAGATGGTCCTCTGTCTTCTCTTTTATCTCTCACCCATCATCACTTTCCATAGTAAGCTATAGACACACTGGCCTTCCTTTAGCTCTGTGTATAAGCCAAGTTTGTTCCCACCTGATCTTCCCCTGATTATATACAAAGCTGGTTGCAGTCATCCTTCAAGGCTCAGCTCAAATGTCATCTCATTATCTAGATCTTCTTTATTCTTTAGCTACACTAACACACCTCCCCCCATTGTTTTCCTCTATTATCTTACTTTATATTCTTCATATCACTTGTGGTTCTCTAAAAGCATGGTTAGTATGTGTTTGTTTTCTTTATATACATTGCAAATTGTTTTGGTGAGCAATATCTTAGTTATAATAACGGTGAAAATTTGCAGAGTGCTTGCTATAAGCTAGGCTCTGTGTATGTCAAACTAAATAATGAACCATTTCATTTGGATTATTTCATTTATAGTTTTATATTTCTCTTTAATGGATTATTTGTTTATATTTGTTCCTTACGATGTCAGCTTCCTGAGGGCAGGGGCCATGTCTGTTTGTTTCATCTATATCCCCAGCCTGTAGAAGATTCCCTGACATAGAAATCTTTGCTCAGGAAATGTTCGTTTAAGAAATGAATGGATGATAGAAGATTATCAGTTGGGAACAGGTCTGCATGAAAAGAAAGGGCAAAGAGTCTCTCTCGTCTTCTCTTTCATATATATATATATCTCCCAGAAGAAAATATCCTCAAGTTTTTCTTACCTTTGGTCTAAGAGAGGGAAGTAGGTGTCAGATTCTGGTTTAGGATTTTCTCTAGTGGCCCTGGGTACAGGGGCAGATCCTGGGATTCATGTGACCATTTTGGGAGAGAGGTTCTTGAGTGACACCTTAATGGTAACAAGTTCTTTCTAAAGCCTTAAGTTTAGCATTTCACGTGGCTGGAAATACCAGCCTTCCGACTTTTACGTTCTTTGTGCGCACGTCGGTGATGTGCGTATGTGAACCTTGTATTATTATGGACTCAGCCAGCAGTAACCATGGTGAGTAGACCTATCACACAGCATTTTTCTGAGTCAGTTTAAAATGCTGACAATTAAATATACCGTACTCTTTTAAGCAATCCATCAGTCTCTCTTGTTGTCATGGTGACTGGAGTATATTTAGAAATGTGACAAGTACACTGAGTTCAATTGCACTTTTGCCAAAACATAGTTTTGCAGCTAAAATTGAATTTCCTGATTGAAGATCCAAGTGCTGTTAAGGGGGCATGATCGTTTCTATACATTATTCTGGAAGTATAACTTACATCATTCTATTAAATCAACAGTTACAGTCTTATTAGGATAGTCAGGTATTGATACTTAAAGTGGTTGTACTTACAGTTGATGAAATAAAGTGAAATAAAGGTGGCATCATTCTTTTTCCATTAAAAGCGAAATTGGACCTCACCAGCATAGCTAGTTTAATGATTAATTCCTTTATATATTTATGAAGAAATTGTAGGTAAGTGTGCACATATCCGTCCCTCAGGATTATATTTCTAATTTAAAGGAATTTATCAAGGGGATCCTCCTGTCTTTATTTCCTGCTGTAATCCAATCTCTTCTATATGAGGGTATCCTTTTTTCTTTTGGTCTGACCTTAGATTAACAAGCATTCTTATTTTTCTTCAACCTCAATTTTTCTGGATTTTAAATGAAATAAAGAGATACAATGAACATGACTTTTTTGTCCAAACAAAGGAAAAGTAAAAATCTTCTCTCTTGTCTAATCAGGAACTTGGTTTGAACGCTCACTTCCTTGTCATTCTCTTCCTGTTAGCGTGCTGGGAACAGTGTTGGGTATGAACTGCTTGCTCATTCGACCACATAAAGTTTAGGAACTTGTGTGGTGGTTGGGTCATGATTACGTTCCTGACCAAAGACTGATTCTTCTGCTCTTGAGGTGAGAAACCAGTACTCCTGGATACCTTTGTTCTGTTTTTATCTAACTGAATGAGTGTGCTACTGGAATAGATTTTGAGCCCCTGGTAATACACGGTTAGACTGTCTTTATCTCTTTCATGAACATTTCAACCAGTCTTTTTTGGTAAGAGCCATCTTAGTTACGATAAAAATGGGTAAGATTTACTGAGTGTTTACTATATGCTAGTGTTGGGTATAGTAAGCTCTTTAATGGATTATCTTATTGGGTGTACACAATAATCTCATGAAGTAGGTCCCATTGTCATTTTTATTTTACTTTAAAGAAAGAGGTTTCTAGAGATTTTGTATTTTGACCAAGAGAACACCCTGAGTAGTAGTGGAGTCTGATCCAGGTGCTGTGTGAACCAGTGCCTGCCGCATGGAAGGCACACAATGAATACTTTTTGACTACCCAATGGCCTTCTCCATGGCCAGATCACACAGATGTTTCAGTGGTTCCAGAGGCTCAATGAAATGATGGTTACATAAAGACAAATGGGTAGCAGAATCCTAAAGTAGAGGTGAGCCACTCTTTGTCTTTCTTAAAGGTTTAGAACCAAAGGAGATTACTGCTGAGCAGGAGGGAGTGTAAGTCCCTTCTAGTCTAGTGGTTTCATATCTTGATTCTTTTACACTCTTAAAAATGAGCTTTTGTTTATGGAGTATTTATCCAGTGATATTTACTTATTAGAATTGAATCTCAGAAATAAAAATTTTTAATAAAAAATATTTGTATAAAAAATAAGAATATTTTGAAAGCAAAAAATTTAGTGAGAAAGGTATTAATAGTAGCTGGATTCTACACATAATGTATTGTGATATATTATTTTGATTAAAGTTTATGAAGAAAATCCAGCCTCACACAGCTGTGTAGTTGAAAAAGGAAGAAAAAAAGGAAGTAATCGTGGATTTTCTTTTCTTTGATATTATACCAAAACTTGACAGTTTAAAAAAAATTTTTTTTTTAATTTCAGCATATTACAGGGGTACAAATGTTCAGGTTATGTATATTGCCTTTGCCCCACCCGAGTCAGAGCTTCAAGCATGTCCATCCCCCAGATGGTGCGTACCGCACCCATTAGGTGTGAATATACCCATCCCCTCCTCCCTGCTCCCACCTGCCTGACACCCAGTGAATGTTATTACTATATGTGCACTTAGGTCTTAACCTGACAGTTTTGACAGTTACCAAAACTTGGTAGTTTTGTACAGGTTAGTTCCAATGTGGAATCTAAAATCATATTAATGAACTTTTTATACTCCATTGTATTTAAATTAATGGGTCTAATATTCACCTTGAATGGATCTTCTTCTATGATTTTGTAACATCATGCATTGGTCATTTAGAACATATGGGTTCACTGAGTTATGCAGATCTTCCAAACATTGACACATGTCATTCTATAATATAAAAGTCATCTTCATTAATATCACTACTAATTTAATCAAAAAGTATTTGAAGTATTCGAAAGATGTCAAGTGCACAGTAGAAGTAAGATTTTCAAAATTCTAATTTACACTTTAAAACTTGAATTTAATTATTGGCAACAAATTCTCTTAGTTGTTTTCCTGGAGGTGATAGGCTCGCTTGGTTTATTTTTGAGAAAATGTCTGGTGAAACCCAAATTTTTAAAGAGCCATAGTTTATTATTAAAGATGAACATTAAATAAAAATGATGTTTCCTGATAAAGAATGATTAGTAGCTTACAGTTTAAACAATCACACAAGTGCATTTCTTAGAGACAATCATTGTAGCTTGGTATTAAGCAGAAGTGCTTTATGGATATTTCCCATTTCGTCACACAGAATATCAAAAAGATGTGTACTCAAGGATTGATATTTAATAAAAGTAATAATTTCTAATGCATTAAGGAGAGACTTAAGTGAAACTAGTTACCTATTCTGCTTTGCTGTACATGGCTTGTGGTGAAAAATACAATGACTGTCACTACAGTTTGATGATACTGCCTCGATTCACCTTAAGACTCCCGTAGTTTTTAACCTACCATTGTTTTTGCACCATTGGTTCAAATGCCAACACAGTGAAAAAGGCTCATTACATAGTATTATTATGAAAATAGTCTTGAACTTTTGGACTCCTGGAAAGGTCGAGGGGACTCCTATGCATTTGTGGATCACACTTTAAGAGCCACAGGTTGAATCCAGTCCTTTCATTTTACTGGAGTGGAGAGTGGGAATAGACCTGCCCAAGGTGGCAGCATGAGTTAATGGCAGAGCTGGAACAAGAACCCAGTTGTTAGTGAATTTTTGTTTCTTTTTCTTTAATTTCTTGTTTCAGTTTCAGGAATTTCAATGCAAAGGTTTTTGAACTTCTTTCTCAGAGATGGCGATGACAAATATACATAGATTGATTATTGCTTATCCTAAATGCTTAGGACCAGAAGTGTTTCAGATTTTAGATTTTTCCAGATTGTGGAATATTTACATTATTCTTATTGGTTTTGCATCCCTAATCTGAAAGTCCGAAATCCAAAATGTTCCAATGAGCTTTGAGTGTCATGTATGTGCTCAAAAATTTTTGGATTTTAGAGCATTTTGAATTTCAGATTTTTGGATTAGGGCTACTCAACCTGTATAATTATAGAACCCTTTGGGAATAATTCCATTTTTTAGTATTAAAACTTTTACATGTTTTCCCTACTCTTCAGTCATCACTACTTTCTCTTCTGCTTTTCAATAGTAACCACTCACTCGTGCCTCTATAAACAGAACTTGTTTTATCCTTGCCAAGATGGAGAGGGAAGTTAAAGGAACAGTTGACTGCTTGTTCATTTTCCGGATAAGACAGAATTCCAGCTTTGAGGGGAAGAAAGAATCAGTGAGTTTGGATTGAAGGACTCACTTCTTTCTTCACCTAAATTAAATTACTTAAAAGTCACAGGAAAGAAAATTGCACATACAACTATCATTTTTTATATCACTACAAGTCATCTCTCTGGACAACCCCAACCCCTGCCTTTCAATTATTCTCTATTAAAGTTTCTTTCTCTTTCTCCCCTCCCTCCCTCTTCTCCTTTCCTATAGGAAGGAGGTTGCCCATAAAAATTGCTCTTAACTTTGATTTTAATTATAGTGATATTTTATGTGATCTGTTTTCTTCAGTACAAACTAGTCAGACTGTGGGACTGTTTTGAAGAATGCTGAGAAAATCAATAGAATTGGACCCAGATATTACATGTTCTTTTTAATACATCTCTTCTGTTTTAGACTAGCTTGTTTTGGGAGCTAGGGATTATAGGCAATGCTGTGTGTGAACATATTTGAGTATATTTGGTAAACTGTGAATGGAGGCTTGCAGACTCTCAAATGTATTGCTATCTCATTTTTGAATGAATTGGGTATTCTTTTGTAAGATCTCATTTTTTCTTACTTTTCATCCAGCATTTGATTGCCTTCCCATAGCTATGAGCTTTTTGAGTCAAACCTTGTTTATTATTTTTTTTCTGATTTCTCCTTTCATATCTTTCTTGTCCCAAAGTGTTATTTGATTTGACCTTAGGTTACCCTTGTGAATTAGCTCTTCCCCAATCCTAGGCCTTTGGTGACTTACTTTTCTTTCCACAAAACTGGTATTTCTTGCCTTTTCTGTTCCCTGCAAATCATTTAGTCTTCTTGTTCTTTCTTCCTTAGACTTCTAGTTACAGTCTTTTCTAGGCAATTATTAGGCTCACGAATTTCCTTGTAATAGCTAGTTGAAGTTTTTGGAATATGAATTTTGTGTCTCCTTGTCTAGCTTCTTGAGAATGGGGCTGTCTCATGCTTGGTGTATGATGGGTGTGGGGGGAGGTGGACCTCAGGAGGTGATGAAAGTGATGGGGAATGGCTGTAAATACTAATGAAGCTCCTCCTGCTCTGTCCCCCACCCAGTCCCTTTTTAATCATCCAGCCAGTCTATATCTTTCAAGTGGGGAATTTCATCTGTTTACATTCAAAGTTATTGTTGATAGGTGAAGACTTACTTTTGTAATTTTGCTAATTGTTTTCTTGTTGTTTTGCATATCATTTGTTTCTTCTCTTATTGTTTATCATTGTGGTTTGGTAGTTTTTTTGTAGTGATAAGATTTGATATTTTTTTCTCTTTCTCCTTTGTGTATTTGCTCTACCAATGAGTTTTATATTTTTGTGTGTTTTCATGATACTGATTATCATCATTTTACTACCAGGAGTGGGTCTCTTTTGAGCATTTCTTGTAAGTCCGGTCTACTGGTGGTGAATTCTCTTAGTTTTTGCTTATCTGGAATATACTTTATTTCTCCCTCATTTCTGAAGGCTGGCTTTGCTGGGTATAGTATTCTTGGCTAGCCA
Source organism: Propithecus coquereli (assembly GCF_000956105.1). Lineage (NCBI taxonomy): Eukaryota > Metazoa > Chordata > Mammalia > Primates > Indriidae > Propithecus > Propithecus coquereli. The sequence goes on along the minus strand of NW_012133858.1, from coordinate 15,817,083 downwards.
CTTTTTCCTTTGAGCACTTTGAATATATAATTTCATTCTTTTCTGGCCTATAAGATTTCTGTGGAAAATTTTCTGTTAGTCTAATGAAGATTCCTTTGTATATGACTTGACACTTTTCTCTTGCTGGTTTTAGAATTCTGTTTTTTACTTTGACAATTTGATTGTAATGTGCCTTGGGGAGGACTTTTTGTGTTGAATCTATTTGAAGAGTTTTGAGCTTCCTGAATCTGGTTGTCCATATCTCTCCCCAGGCTTCAGAATTTTTCAGCTATTATTTCATTAGTTTTTTTTTTTTAATGCCATTTCCCTTCTCTTCACCTTCCAGAAGTTCCCTAATACAAATATTTGTTTGTTAATGGTGTCCTTTAAACTTTGTAGGCTTTTTTTTACTCTTTTTCATTCTTTTTTTTTTCTTTCTCTGACTGTAATTTCAAATTACTTACCTTCAAGTACAATGATTCTTTATTCTGCTTGATCAGGTGTGCTGTTGAAGTTCTCTGTTGTATTTTTTATTTAATTTATTGAATTCCTTACCTTGAAGATTTTTGTTTGATTCTTTTTTATCATTTTTATTTCTGTTGAATTTCTTGTTTATATCATGAATAGTTTTTCTGATTAGTTGAATTATCTCTTTGTATTTTCTTGTATCTCATTGAGTTTCCTTAAGATCATTATTTTGAATTCCATTTCTGGCAATTCATTGATTTTCTTTCATTAGGGTCTGTCAGTATAGAGTTATGTTCCTTTGGTGGTGTTATATTTTCTTGCTTTTTCATTTTTCTTGTGTCCCTGAGTTGACATCTATGCATCTAGTGCAACAATCAACTTTTTCAACCTTTCTAAAGTGGATTTTGTATAAAAAAACCACCTGCAGTTGAGTTTTAGTATTTTGGTTGGGAAGGGTGTGGTGACTCTCTTTCTGGATAGGTACAGTGGTATAGTCTCTGTTCAGCTTCTTCAGCTGTGTTCAGTATCAGAAATAACTGTGGGTACTTCAGTGGCCTAGGCTGTAGAAGTTTGTGGCAGTGTCTCTGGTGGCATAGGTTGTTAATGTCCTCAGTGTCAAGGGCTTTGGGGGTCCTCCTATTCCCGTTTTCCCCATCACGAGGAGACTTAGCTAAGAGGATGACTCTTTGTGTCAGTTCTGACATGGGCTACAAATAGCTGTAGTAGTGCTGGGTTCCAGGTACAGGTCCTCAGAGCAGCTGTGAGGCCAGGATCCTAGGTCCAGGGTCTTGCTAATCTATAGTGGTGCCTGGGTCTTGGGCTGCACGTTCACTCTGCATCAGGTTTGGATGTAGGTGGCCCACAGAGCCAGGATTTGTGACTGAGAGGCACCCCTTTAGCAGCTCAGGTCCAGCTGATTCTGCCCCTGGGGAGTAGACACAGTACTGGCCCATGTCCAGGGTAGAAGGAGTACTCTGGAGGATTTTGCCTAGTTAGCAGACTATGGCTGCAATTTGGGAAACAGCCAACTGGGCTCAGTGGCAACTTGGGCCCCAGGAGATGAGGCACTGTGTAGCAGTGATTCTGGACCCTGGAAAGGTAGGGCTCAGCAGTACCCTACACTCGGTGAGGCCAGGTGCAGCAGCAGCATTATTGCAGAATGGCAAAGCGCATCTGTCATCTGGGCCCTGTTGAGGCAGGAAACAGCACAGCGATGACTCTTCTCCCCAGGGAGAGTGGTGTCTCAGCAGCTCGACACTAGGGGCTTAGACCAGCTCCAGAGAAGCAGGGTATTAGAATTGTTTGGCCTGTAGGGCAGGGTAGCTCAACTCAGCCACTGCTCTGTTTTCCTAGGATGTAGGGTATCATATCTGCTCAGCCCTGGTATGCATAGCTGCTCAGCTCAGCCAGGGCACTAATTCCCCAGGGGACAATATGTCACTTCAGCTTAGGCCTGGGGGGCAGGTATGACTGTTCTAGGTGGCCCAGGCACCATTTCCCTGGGATGTACGGTGCCACTTCAGCTTAAGTTCTGGGGTGGGTGACTGCTCTGAGTGGCCATGATACTGTTTTCCCAGAAGGCAGGGTACCGCTTCAGCTCTAGTCTGAAGGATGAGGAGGGGGAGGTAGAGCGACTCCACCTCCACTTGGCCCCACAGGGAAGAGTGTAACAGCTGCTCACAGCTTGGCTTGGGGATGCTGGGTCACTGAGCTGGGGTGCTTCAGCTACTCACCCCGGAAGCAAGGCACACTCCAGCCATATTCCACTTCCTAGATGGTGTGATGCAGTAGCTGTGCAGGCCACAGGGGACAGGGCACAGTATTGGCTTTTTCTTTGGGGAGCACAGCTATGTGGACTGCAGCTGACCCCAGGGCTGAGATCTGTAGGTGTCCAAGGTGTTGATGGGACTCACTTGGATCCTCTTGCTCACCTTCTTGCCATAGGGAGAAGTTTCTCCTGGTTGCCGGCTCATCCCAGCTGGGGGATGGGGTAATGAAGGTCTGGTGTTCCCTTCCATTCTCTCTGTGGTTATCCTGAGTTTCTGTGCTAACCAGGGTTTCTATTACTCCCCTGATGTGCCTTCTTGTGCTCTCTGTAGTTATTTTCATTAAAATGTAGCTGTTTATTGTTGATCTAGCTGTCTTTGTGAGGGGGATGTGCAGTGGGGCTTGTTGGTGACTTTGCCAACGCCACTCTCAAAGTACTTACGTTTCAAAGTCCAGTGCTGGAGATTTTTAAGCTTCTTTCATTTCTCAGGATTACTAACATCTCTCATTTAATTTCTAGATGATAAGTTTCATTGATAGAACCCTTATAAATATCACATTAAGAAGTTAAGCATTACCTTTAGGCCAAAGCAATTTACTTTTAAAAAATCTGATTAATTTCAACACAATCAGCCGGGATGTCAGAAGATTTCAGTGCTTCTGATAGATGCTGACAGGAGAGGAAATTAAAATCAGGGAGGGAAGCAATTAAATACTGGCAAACATTACTTTAATGAGACAACCAAATCATTCATAAGCTATGGAATATCTTATATTCTTGATAAGTATCTTAGGGTAGTGGGAGGGAGAGCGCATTTAAAAGTGTGTGAGCTGTAGAGGATGGCTGCAGTGCAGGAGATTCCATGTTTGTCATCCATGCCTTTGGCCTAATCTAACATTTCAGTTTCTTCTGGGAACAGATTTCTATGTTTAAAACATTGTTTAATTTAAACTTAATATAAGTAATCCTCTTTCTGCCACCTCCACTGCCATGTGAAACTTACGAAAATGCATAAAATCTAGACAAAATAATCCTTGGACTTTGCACAGTGGTGTTAAGATAATAATTGTCAAGACCGATGAAAATAAAAACTTGATAATATATATTTTATACAACTTCTAATAAAAAGATTTGGGAATTATAGCACTAAGACCTGAACTCAGGTTCTCAATCTCCATTCCATGGTTCTTTTCAAAATAGTGCCCCCTACTCAGAATGAACATCTGGGATGATAGGGCTAAAGAGTTACCAATTTACTGGCTCAGTGGAAGTTTTTATAAGATACTGTTATATTGCTCATTTGTACTATGACACTTACAAAATATCAAGTATTATGACTTATCTTTATACTAGTCCAGTGCTATTTAGTGAGAACTTTTGTTTTTAATATTAGGATCATCATCCTAGGGTGATGTTGCTTTGAATTGGTCTTGGGGTGCAGTGGTAGATTCAAAGGATACCAAGGTTTGTGACAAATCCGTTGAAACAGGTCTTTCTGTTCTCTTAATTTCCCATGTTCTTCCTTTCCCTTCTGCTTTTTTCTTACTCCCTGTCATTGCTTCTCTCTTTTTTCCTTGGCTTCATTTATTCTGTTCCTGTTCTTTTCCCAAAATATAGTAGAAATTATTAATATCTTATAGACGTCTCCATTAGGTTTAATGAGTCTTACTTTGCATATATTCTAATTAATAGGTTGAAGTTTTGCAAGTTTGAAGTGGATTATACAGATTTCTTTATTTTTGGCTAAAATTGCTTCTGAGGGTGAGGATATTTTTTTGGGGGTAGAGGATGGATGGTTTTCAAAGGATGCAGATATGCCAGGTTCTAGGTCAGCAGTTGTAAAATATACAAAGGCAGCCAAGGATAACTGGCTTCATTACCAAGAGGCTAGAGTGGGATCTGTCAGCTGTCCCAGATGTCGTTATGGGTTTATGGAGAACTCCACCGCACTGTGAAATACCCAGGAACTACTGAGGACACGTCACACTCAAACTATGTGAAGAGGACTGGTGAACTTAGCTAGAAGGCTTCGGCTTTTCTGTTACTTAAAATGAGGCTTATTGATGAAGGATTCTTCACAAAACTCACTGGTGCAGACTTCTGTTGTTTATGTGGCTTGTGTTTCAACACTTTGCCCAAGGATGTTGCATCTCTGAAACTTCACCGGGGAGAGCTGAGAAAGTGTTCATGGTAACCCTGCATTGAACACCCTTTTACCTCAGCTTAGTAACATGTTACCTTCTGGTTAGACCACAGATGTGAATGAAGTCTCCTCCTTCTCCTTTCACTTGCTAGCGAAGCAGAGCTCAGAACTATAACGCAGGTGCTTCAGTGCTTTAACAATTGAATTTTCTATGTCACAGACTGGTTTTCCCTTTTCTGAAGTTGTAAAGTTACTCTCTACAAATAGCACGTTCTCAATTGGGAAGCTACATCATGTAGCAGAAGGGTGTTTACTGGTTTTGGTATCAAGATACAACGTTAAATTTTTATTTGCTCCATGTTACCATGTGATCCCTGAGGTTTGGTTTCTGTATTTCTAAAACTGGGGTAATAAGCTCTCAATAGAGTTATTAATGATGATGATTGAAGACATTATGGTCATGTAATTTTTCTAAACTTTAAAGTATAATGTTAAAAGGTGATTAATGTTTTGAGTTTAGTGGCAGATGACGAGGTTCTTGCAGGGCATCTTGTTAACCATGCTCTTTTCTTAATCTGATTTGAGTTCTTTATGAAAATGAAATGTTTTAAGAAAACTTCCCAGAAGTCATACTTCTCAACAAATCTATCCATTCCGTAATATTAAAACAAATTCCCTTTGTTCTGGCAGTCAGATGGGAAGCTCCATGTCTCTGAACCTAAGGCACAAACTTTAAAATGATGCTTTAGGTCTTTCTCTAAAGCAGTATGTCTTTTGCTTTTTGAGGGTTGAAGGGACATTTGATATTTTTATCTTGAGCACTTGTATTTTAAAATAAAAATTCTTTGTGTTGTTTGTTGTAAGGTGAGATCATGTCAGATTGACATAGGTAAATATTGTGGTGTTTTAGAACTATGAAACGTAAGTCAAAGAAATACCCCATCCAGAGATATTCTCTAGCATTTCATGCTTATAAAGTTACCCTTTGATTGGTAAACATGGACCGATGGGAAGAAATACCATTATACGTATCTATAGATATGAGATAGGGAGGAAAATGTTCTAAAAAAGTTGAACTTAGGACAGCTTTGGCTACGAAGTATATGTTATAATCTTCATTTACATACGAGGAAATTGACACTCAGTTTAAATAATTGCCTAAGGCCATTGGTGAGAGGAAGACAAGTCTGACAGGTTCTAAATCCCATGTGCTTTCCCACTTCCTCATGTCAAACAAATAGCTGGTTTTACTTTGTTATTCTCTCCCCACCAAGTCTTGTGAATCAAGTCAATGACTTGTTGTTTTTCTGAAGCTAATAACCTGGGAGAAACTAAGGTAGAAAGGAAAGATTACTGGGTCAGCAGACAGAGCCCCTGGGTCCGAACTTGTGCTCTGCCACGTACTGTACTGTGTAGTCTTGGACAAGTTGCTTACTTTTCCTGAACTTCAGTTTCCACACCTTTAAAATAAGGACAATAATAACCATTTTACATGGTATTTGTGAAGTTAGTCATAAGAGATGTGTTAGTTTTCTTCTCATCCTTCCTGTCCCTCTGTGAGCTTCTGTTTTTTCACGTAGGAAGTGAATAGAATAATTCCTTCTTGCTTCTTCATTGGGCTGTGTGGTGAAATGAATATGCAAGTGTTTTACAAAACAAGAATCCACTATATAGATAAAATGTTATAATTATTAATGAATAAACATAGGCTTCGTGCCTGGAAGTAACTTTTACCTGTTACATTTGCAGATACTAGCATTGCAGTTGGCTGAACCGTGTGTCCACTGACGATTCCAAGAGCCGGCTGTCTGAGGTAAGAGAGGATCAGCGTCTTCATGTTTATGGAATACTGATAGGCATGTGAGCCGATCCTGTGTGTGTAAGGTTGATTTTATTTCCAATAAAAGAAATACAAGAGTACTTCATGAACAACAAAACCTGAAAAATGGCTGAGACAGTGAGCTTCCCTCCTTTTTTAAAATTTTGTCTTCTTGATTTAACTTTCCCTTTCAATTCCTAGCTATTCAGGTTCAATATCAAAAGCACAAAAATCTGGGCTACACCAAAGATTCAGATTTAATGAATATTTCAGTGTCCACGAAATGCTATGTACTAGAATGTTCTTACCTATTGTTTTATTGTATTCCCAGCTAGTATGTGGCAGGAGGGCTTTTTACCTAGTTTCCTGGCCGTCGATTGAGTGCATTTTTCACTACACTATGCTGCCAGTGTTACCTGGCTCTGAAGGGGCCAAACATTACTAGTTGGGTCAGTCACTGTTTCTTAGCTGCTGAACAAATCATCTCAAAAAGATATAACCAAGGCTGCAACAAAAAAATCCTAAGGACACAGAAAATTAGAATCATTGAAACCCTGGGCCCATAGTATCTGTGTGCCATTCTACTGGCAGACTACTGTGAAGGAGATCAGCCTCTGGCAGAAGAATACATTCATCTTACGTTTGTCTAGAAAACAGAGGACAGTGGAAAAAACTTGAAAGGAAGCACGATAGTTGTAAAATGTGCAAAATGTGATTTTTTCACCTGAAGTGAATTTGCTGATATCTGTACCTCGTAGGAAGCTCTACTGTGTTCTGTGTAATCTTTTATAAATCTGAACCCAAAATAGGGGAAGTAGGGAATATGGTGTTCCTAACTGAAGGTCTTGTAGAATAGTAACTTTGTAGAAGATTTGGTAACACTATTTAAAGTACTGTAAACATTTGTTCTGCTGATATTTTGTTAATTCCTTTGGTATATTATATCGATGATCTTGAACTGCAAACATGACTTCAGTTGCACAGACCTTTAAAAAAAATGAAGTTGGTTGGTATTGCCCCATATTTGTAGGACTTAGATGATTTACAATTGAGTGGAAATTATGGTGTTAGGTTAACATGATTTTCAAAGCTAATATTTATTATATACCAAAAATAAGAACAGATTATGTGCATACAAGGTCAGTTTTGTATGGCCTATGAAACTCCAATAATTAAATCAGGCATAGAGTTATTTAGATTTTCTTTTCATTCCTACAAAAGAAAGCATTGTTTCAAAAAAAAAAAAAAGAAAAGAAAAAGCTAGCAAAAAATACAGGACAGGTGTCTGCCCATTTTTTAGTCTCTCTCTAGTCTAAAAATGCCCCTGCAAAAACTTCTTTCTAATGTATTATTTTTATGTATAAATATATCAGAAAATAATGTACTGAAGATATTTACATCATAGTTTTTGATAGCTCTGTGAGGCAGAGATCTAACTTGTTCTTTTAGAAACTGTAGTTATCATAGTAACCTTCCCCCAGATGTCAGTTGTTAAATATTAATAGAATAAGCTGTGAAAAGTAGTTAACTGTGCCCCCCTTCCCCACGGAAACCCATCTTGAAACTACAACCAGGAGTTCTAAGCAAGCCTTGAAAGTTTACAAAAAAACGACTCTTGAGAAAAATGAATTATCTCTTCCTTCTTCTCTCTCTCCCCCCTCTCTCCCGCATCCTGCTCCCCCCTTCTCTCTCTCTCTCTCTTTTTCTCCCCATTCCCCCTCCTCTGTATTTTAGAGGTGGGGCTAGTGGGAGGGAAGGTTAGAAACTTCTCAAATAACCTTTGGAAGGTGGAGAAGTAAATATTCTGGAGGCATGCTGTAGAAATTTAAAATAATCTTGTGGTAATAATTGGTATCAGTGGCAGTAATGAAGAAAGAATAACAGTTTAAATAAATAATTAGACTTGACAGTGGATGTGTCAACAGGTACCCACTTAATGAGTGTGATCATTGTTTTTCTCTGCTCTTAATGTTGATCCACTGTGCGGTGTGTTCCTTGTCCCGTTTCCAAACCAAATCTATTTAAAGCTGCACTTCGTGGGATCTGAAACAGTGTACCCTGTTTACTATTTAGAGCTGATACCTAATGTTCTTTAATAGGCAAGATCTGCACTTGAACAAGAACAGGCTTCTGGCCTCCTGTAGACCGTTCATTATCCCTGTTTTCCACAGGGTGGTTCATTAGCCAGGATGAATAATACCCAATTAATTCTCATGGACTTGTCTGTATTGCCAGAGTGAATTGTTTATTATAATTTGGTGGAAATAGTCCTTGTCTGCCTTAAATAAAATTAATCAGTTACTGTTTTTTGAAATGGAGTTAGAGGCAGTAGTTATAAGTGAAATTATTTCTTTAATTACCTGGGTAGAATCTCATTGTTTTAGGGAGTGAAGCAATGTGTTGTATGTTATGTGAGCCAAAAGCCAGGAGAATCTAATTCTAATCCCAGCACTGATGCCAACTGGCTGTGTCACCTTGGGCAAGTCACCTTCCTCTGTGAGGTCTGTTTCAGTATCTAACAACAAACAAAGCTGCACCGATTGATCATGGCATTACTTTTAGTTAAATGTTCTATTATCTATGATTTTATTTCCTGGCCAGTCCCTTCTCCTTCCTGCTGCCATGTTTCCAAAATCATAGGAAAGTCCTGTGATTCTGCTACAGAGCCAATGTGTGAAGATAGTTATTCTTCCGCTCTGCTTTGGCTTCTTTTATATACCAGAAGAGAAGTTAGTAATTTGGATTATATGTACTATATAACTGGGCATTTACACATTGGTCAGCAACTTGCAATTTCTGATCAGAAAAAGAAAAAATAAATCCATCTTCCCCCATGTTACTCTGTGCTATGACACTCTTCCATGATCTGGACCTTAGTTTTAGAGAATTTGGTAAACTTACTCCCTATTAAAACTATTGGGAAGAGAGAGATTCTCCTGTTATTTTACTTTTCCAGAGTGAATCACTGGACCTGTGAAGAGAGGTCAAAATGTCAAACCCAGAGGGGACTGTAAGCATCAAAATAACCAAATTCTCTTATTTTAGAGATGGAGCTTTTGGGGTCAGGGAGGGAATCTGATTTGTCTGGGGTGTTTGTGACTTATCCTAGACTAGAACTCTTTCTTCTAACTCCATAGCTGTATCTTTGTTTAAGCAGAGAAATCTTTTTGTATCAACTGTCTTTTCCCAGTATTTTTTACAAGGCCATTGTCTTTCAGGCAAAACAATTTCAGTGTCAGTGCAGGGATGTGAGATGTCTTTAATGCATATATAGACTCCAGGTATCTTCATTAATTCCATGAGGTACATGAAACAGTGGCCAGGAGGGTTCTGGCTGGCTTCTGCATGTTATGTTTGTTAGGACACTGGATTCCCTTGCAGTCCTTCCTGGAAGAGGTTATTTCACTCTGACATCATCACTCTTTCCTCCACCCACCTCCTGCCCTTTTCTGATCCAGTGAATTATAGGAAGCTGAGGATGAGTTCCTAGCTGTCTGTTTACTGCACATAGTTTGGGAACATTAATAAAGAGAAGACAGATGTGGGATTAATAAGCAAGAGGACAGTAGAGTAATAGCCACACAGTGAAATCTGGTTCAAGGCCTGCAGTTCCCAGTTGCCGGCTACTCAAGATTAATAGCACTGTCTTTCACTCTTTCAGACCCTTCTCTCTGCCTTGTGGGACTGGGCTGGGACTGAGAAACAGCTGGTGTAATCTTTGCCAAAACCAAACTCACGTTTACATGGGACTTCCATGTCCAGAGAAGAGAGTAGTAATTATCTATCAAATAGAATATAACTTAGAGACCATTGGATCTAAACATTTACCTTGAACTTCATAGTACAGAGCTTCAGAGAGTGGAAATCGTTTTACTGAGTCTGAGGTTCAAATCCTGCAAATTTATTAGTTTTCTGTGACTTTAGTGAATGTAGTATTTTCCTCTGAGCCACAATTTCTCCATCTGTGAGGTGGGAGGCGGAGGGTGGAATAGATGATGTCAAAGGTTGTCCCAACTCTGATTTTCATGAGTCTCAGATTTGCTCCAGGTCCCATAGCAAGCTTGCAGCCAAGCCAGGTCTTGAATTCAGAGCCCCTTTATCTAGTGTGGGTGGTCATCATTGTAACTTCCACTACCCATGCTTTCTAAACAGTATGTTTGCATCTGTCAATCTTGACTGATTAAATAACCTTGTTCTTTTTCATTAGACAGGTCCCTTTCTATCAAGTGACTTGCCTAAGGCAGTTTATCTGAATGTGTGCGTGTGCAAGTGTGCACATGTGAACATGTGTTTGGGGCAGGGGTGAGGATTATGAAATTTTGGAAACTCAGATGAATCTATGAAATAACTGGAAATACACATCTATAAAGAATGCTATCTAAAATTTCGGGAGGTTTGTAGATGCACTGAAGGCCATACATGAGTTAAGCAAAAGATGGTGTTCTGTGTGGGAAGTGTGAGATGATATTTGGGTGATGTATTTTTCCTTTTGCTTTTGAATTTTCCCATAGTTCCCACTGTTACTCTCTGAGTGTTAGACTCGTTTATCAACATGACCCTGGATATTTAGATGTCTCAAAACATTGAGTGATATTTTATTATTGAAACTCTTATTCTGCTTGCATTATTCATTTATTCATACACTTAAATGCACTTTTAACCCAGAATCTGCTAAATGCTAGGCATTTGAATACATTGTTTTGTTTAATCTTATAAAACAGAAAATTATTTTTTCCCATATTTTGTATGAAGAAACAGCTCAGAGAGGTTGAGTAGTTTGCCCAGAGCTGTACAGCTAATAAATATAAGTCTGAATTTAAATCCAGATCTGCTCTAAAATGTCTGAATACCTCCAGAGATAACATTGGAAATGAATAGAGACAATGAAAGAAGTTCATAAACCATAGGAATCCCTGACAGAAGATGGTAAATGGGCCCCAGAGGAGTGTAGAGAGTGTGCGCTATGGGAGTTCAGAGAGGGACAAGATCACACATCCTGAATCACTTATATGATAATTCATTAATTGTATGCTTATCTGGCTCCTTAAAACAGAATAAAAATGTTGCACAATTGTATAAAATGCATTATAAACAACTCAAGTTTTTTTCTCATTTTTTAAAACTTCTATCAGGTTAGTGGTCTCAACATCTTCATTTTGTGAGTGAGATGAGAAGGAGACCCCGGGTCATAGGGCCCTGATCATACTGAGTTATCAACTGAATTGAAATTTCAATGCTTTGGGGAATATGGTTTTTTTTTCCCCCTATTTTATTGAGCATGGACTTCTGACAGAGATAACTTCTGACCATGCACAGATCAGCACAAATGCAGATGTGAGCAGCTAGAACTTGGATCCTGCCAAGTTGTAATGACTGCCACATGTGTGAACTAAAACTTACTGCTCCGTGACCCATTGAGTATATGTGGGAACCAGAAGACTGAAAACCAGTGTCAGAGATGGAGGAGGCCCCAGAGTTTGTCAGGAGTGATACCTTCACCTGACAGATGGGGAAATCGAGGCTCATAGAAGGGGCATGTCTTAATCAAATTCAGGCAGCAGGTTAATGGCTCCCTGGGAATAATGGGCAAAATAAGAACTGGGCTTTATACCAGCACTCTACAGTAATAGCCACTTATATTTTTTGTCTTCCATTGGCTTATACTCACACTGATAGGATTGACAGGCAGATATTCCTGGATTTGAAGCTCAGGATTATTAGCTGTGTGGCCTTGGATATTTGAGTCTCAGGTTTCTTGTCTGTGAAATGGAAATCATAGTCTTCACAGGACTATTGTGAGGAGAAATGAAATACCATTGTGTCCATATGATTAATAATCCTCATCACAACCCCATGAGACAGGCACAATTGTCTTGTTTTTATAGATTCTATTTCCTAACTTCATCTCGATACTTTCTAGGTCCTTGCTGCTCAAAGTCTGGTCTGAGGATCAGCAGCATCAGCCTTTTGTGGGAGCTTGTTAGAAATGCAAATCTCAGGCCATACTCTAAATCTTCTGAATCGGAATCTTTATTTTAACAAGATCCCCAGGTAGTTCATTAGCGATTGAAAAACATTCTTTTAGGCTCTAGACCAATTTCAAGGCTATTGGCCATGGCCTGCTGACAGTGAGTGGCACACTGCCAGCATTCTTGGGGCTTGCCATACCCTGCCTTGAGATAGCGGGAGGGAGCCCTGTGATGCCACTCCCTGGGAATACTGGAAGATTGGGTTGAAGGGATCCAGCAGGCTTTATCTTTTCAACACCCTCCATTTCCTCAGAAGTACTATCCACACGGGGTCAAACTGGGATTGGATGCTAAGTCTTTCTGATCCCAGAGTCCATGTTCTTTTCATTAAACCAAGATGTCTCAGTCAAGAGGAATGCTGGGTTGTGTGTGTGATAACTCTTCATTCCCCATAGTGTGAATATTTCCACACTGGCTGTTTTACTCTATTACTCAATTCCTAGAGGGGGAGAATTAAAAAAAAAAAAAATTAAAAAGCATGAGTTGAAAGCCAGGATCCCGCAGCTTAATCAGTTATTTTCGTTTTTTAATGAGGGTGACTATTGTGAAATAAGTAATTATTAATTACTCAAAACTAATGAAATATTTTAGTTTCCTTGCTAAAAAAGCATATGGAAGCTGAAAGAAAGCATATGGGTGTTTTTCGGGAAGCATATTGGTGAATGGACAAATTATGGTGGTGCCAATATGCCTTTGCTGTCTGGCTGGGGCCATCTGAGTCCTCTTAGGATAAGAGGGTTTTTTAAATTCTCATTTGATATGTGTGTTGGGGTGTCTCTGCAGTCACACAGCTCCATCTCATAATTCTTTCTGCCGTGCTTTCACTCGGACAGTGCTGGTTGAGTGATCCTCAGTCTAAAACCTCTGCTGTAAATAGCCGCGTGGCTTTTCCTTTCCAGGTATCTCAGCCTCTGCAGTAGACTGGGCCTGCCCGGCTGATAGCAGGTATTTAGACTCTAACAGTTTACCACATGGGTAACAGCAGTAACCAAAAAGGCAGCAGAATGGGGACCTGCTTGCTCCATCAGGGACTCTGCGTGAGGCCCTTGACCAGCCTTTGAATCTCTGCACTGCACATTTCTTACTTGTGAAATTGGAATGATAATACCAGTGTTCCTTAGCTCACAGGCATGACTGTTTATCCAGTTTGTAGTCCATGGCCTTTGCTCCTCCTCTCCTTTCTTTCATCTTTCTTCCCCTTTGCTATACATTCAGTCAGTAGGGTCGAAAGCTTGATGGCTTTGGAGGTGGTTGAAATTATTTTGGCTTCCCTAGGGACTGCACACTTCTAGGCTTATAATGATCAGAGGCAACATGGTATGTTTTAGAAGATAATTGGCTGAGTGTCAGGAAACCCAAGGTCCAGACCAACCTGACTTAGTAAGCATTTACTTAGGACCTACAAGCAAGGAAGCATGCTAAGAAATTGAAGGAAGGAGCTGGCTGGTCCTTGGAGGTGAGTTTGATCCAGAGCCAGTCAAGACTCACTGTGATGTGTGAGCTTAGTAATTGTATTTTGGGAGAGGCAGAATTTGGAGAACTCTTTCTTCCTGGAGATTTCTTACAGAGCCAGCTCCTGTAGTTGGTTTTGAAAGCTGATTGATTGGACTTTGATATTATAGGGATTTGAAGAGTAAATCCCTGGTAGGCAACAATCAGCTTGAGGCTGGACCCCAAAGCAGACGAATTATCAGGCATGTCTGAAGAACTGAGCATAGGTCGCAGAAATGTGTAGCTGAGAGAAATCATTTCTTTTTTGATGAACCTCAGACTCTTCATCTGCAAAATGTGAGCTTTGGACAAGATGGTTCTCAAGAAGCCTCAAGAAGCTGGAATTCTACAAAGTCTCTTATCCCAAAGCCAGATGAGCCACTTAGTTAAACTCTGGTAGTTGAATAGTGGCCATGGAGCAAAGCCTTGCCCTGGTGTCCTGCCTTTGCTTCAGTGGTCTTCCTACTGCCCACATGGCATTACAATGGCAGGTGGGGGGTCATTATTGTTCTAGCCTTTAATGTATGAAATGTGGAATGTTAAAGTGATCTAAAGCATAAAACCAATAAGAGATTTAACTGTCCCAGATACCGATGACCCTTCTCCTTCAGAGGGCCAGCTTTTATGAAAGGCACCCCTCCACCTTGCGTGTGGGCCTTGCTTTCCTGCCTGAAAGGACAGCACATATCGCTCCTCCTAGCAAAGCCTTCCCTGTCCACCCCTTGGCTGTGGAATCCAGTCTCAGCGTTGGACTTTTTTTATTATTAAACTTTATTTAATGTAACTTTTCATGTTTCCTCTCCTCTACCGTTTCCCCTTCCTCTCTCACACATGCTATGAGGGCTCTGAATCAAAGGGTTACTTTCTGCTTCTCTCAATTCCACTCCTGGAGCAGCGCCCTAGACATAGTGCTCAGTAAAGTGGCACATGGCCGTGTTCTTCAACAGTTTTTCCCTCTGCTTAGTACTGGTTTCTGAGATGGATATGAGACTCATAGGCTTATAGAATGTCAGAACTGGAAAGGAACTTAAAAACAATCTGCCTAGTCCAGCCTGCATCCCAGAGAAGAAATGACTTACTCTAATTTACCTGCCTAGTTTGTGGCAGGTCTGAGAATGCTGCCCACATCTGATCAGGCCCTAGAGCGATGGTTGGCACCTGAGTCCCTGCTTAGCTTTCAGTAGCTTTCAATAGCCTTTAGCTGGAGTCCTTCTTTCTATGAAAACAATTAGGAATAAAGGTGGTACAGGTGGCACTGTTGCTGTATTAAACAGATGGAAAGAAGCAGACATTCCTTGGTGTCTACTGTGTGACAGGCCCTTTGACAGGTGTTTTCACATAGTTTAGCTTGGTCAGTCATTGAAAGCTAGAATTCCCATCCCTGCATGAGGGAGATGTGTTGTTTGTAACAGAACATTTAGCAAAAGCCCTTTCCTCAAAGCTCTGAAAGGCAATCTATAGTTGACAGATGCTTCCCTCCTGGAACTTGGGCATAGGGCTCTGCAGAGTGGCAGCGTGGCTATTCTAAGGGGCACAGATTATGGAGACGGGTGGAAATAAGCAGAGGGTGTGATCAAAATTGGGGTGGAGGGCCTGTGGCCACCTGAGTATACCAGAGGACTGAACTCTGCCGCTCTCTTCCCCACACATACATCTTTGACGCTTTGGAGAGCTCGGACTTGGGTGCCTCATTCTTGAGTGTTGGTAGTATTATCTTCTACTAGCTCTTATTATGTCTTATTCCCTCCTCTCCCCTAGCTAGCCTTGACCCCAATGAGTATTTTTTCCTCCTTCTAGTTCATTTTTCTTCTATTTCTTTTGCTTTTCCCCCTTCCTCTTTCTCCTGAGTTCATCCTGGGTGGCCTAAGGTCTTGAAAGCTCTCCGATGGCAGGGTTCTCTGTACTGGACTGTGAAAACACTGGCAGGGAAGACGATACACAAATCTGTTAAATATACAGTAAAAATAGCTTATGATCTATGGGACTCGGTATTAAGCAAGATGATATTAACGAGGTTTGAGTGCTGTTCTGAAATGTGGCAGCTGCACAGGCATATTGGCTGCTTTCCTCCCTACCTCTGGCAGCTTGCGAGCGGTGTTGCCATGACACTCCTTGGGCTCTGTTTAGATCAGCTATTTTCTGAAGGAGTCCCTGACCTTCCCCACAATAGAAACCGTTGATGTGGTCATGTCAGTGCCTCTTCAGGAGCTGTGTGACTGGTGAGCCCCCAGTTGTCACTTGGAAACTGTTGGAAACTGTAGGTCAGACACAGACACTGGACATTCAAGAGCAAGAGGGGCTTTTAAATATCTACTCCTCTACTCTTGTTTGATGTGTGAGGACACTGAGGCCCATTGCCTGGCAGCGACATGTTCAAGGTCAGAGAGTGAAGTACAGACGAGGCTGGGACAGGAACTCAGGACTTCTGTTTCCCAGCTTCCTGTCGTTCCAACCGTGCCACACTGATCGCTGCCTGGGTGCCCTCTGCAGCTGGTGGGAGGCCAGACCTGGGGAGAGTGTTCTCCCTGGGAGTGGGCAGAGAAGGAGAGGAAAGGGAGAGTAGCTCAGAGTGGAGGAAAGAATGAGAAAATGATGGGGAGGAAGGTGCTCAGAGTAAGTGGCTGAGGTGCCACTCAGCAGTGGCCATCCTCAGAGACTCTTCTGAGTAGAGCTTTCCCATCAGATTCCACAAACTGGTTCACTGAGAAGTGAGTGCTTAAAGGGGCAGGGAAAAAATAATGCCATGTTCTCTGAACCCTTTCTTGACCTCATGCAAGACCTCACTTAAAATTTTCATAAGAGCAATTCTTTGTTAGTATCATACTATTTTTGTACTTTATTATATAACGTCAAATATTTTTCCAGTAGTTCATATGTGAAATGCTGTCTCCGCCACAAGATTACAGGGTCCTTGGGGACAGAAATTGTGACTTAAATGTACCTTCATTCTTTCCTCTTTGTTTCCCTCCCTGCCTGTTGATTAGGCACCTGGCAGAGACCTAAACACATGAGATGAACATCTAGTAAATTTTTGTTGAGTTGAACTTAGTTGAATTCAGTTGACCTCTTACATTTTTTTTTATTAATTACTGGCAAAAGTTGGCAAATGGTGATTTTGTGGAACAGTGTTCTTACCAATTTAGATTCTGTTAAAAATTCTTGTACGTTTTAGTTTTCTTAAAACTCAATGTACTGTCTATTATTATCTTCATTTTACAATGAAGAAACAGAAGTCAAGTAAATTCTCAAATTTACCTCAAGGAAAAGGTGATGGAGATTTGATTTGCATCTAAATCTCTGTCTCCAAGTATTTTAATGTTACTTCTTCTCTTGCCCAGTATTTACCAGAGTGGTCTTGCTCCATTGACAGTGGTTTAGCCTTCTATTGAGGAGTTTCCAACCTCTTCGCGTTGTAACCTACTCCCTTAATAGTTTGGGAAAAGAAATTATGAGGCCTCAGGTTCAAATAGTAGTATGCTTTCGGCAACCCTTTTACTGAATTTTTTTCAGTAAGCCAGTGGGAAAATACTGTATTTCTCCTTCTTTAATTTTCTAAATTTGAAATAAGCTCTGTAATGGTTTGCAAGACTCCTTTGACTTTTAACAAATTTGAGTACATGTAGAATATTGCGAGGAAAGGCTCTCTTCTCTAAACAAATTACCTAATTTAGCTAAGAACAAAACTAGACCACTTTTTTTTGGTTACAAAAGAACACAGGAATTTTTGAATGCTATCACTAAAACCCAGATTCTGTTTGATACTATGTTTTATTTCCTCAATATTTGTTATATTCATTAGATGATATGCATTATGCTTTCCTCACTTTTATAGGATTTAGATGAGTTTGATTGTTAACATTCTGCATCCTTTCTGAAAAACCACAAATATGGAGCAGTCTTCTTTTTTTATGTATGTGCTCAGAAAGAATACCATTGCCTAACTTAGCCACAGAGACAAAGCTGACTTGTAGTGAGTATATTATCTTGTTATATATATCTTTTATGTTTCCTTTCCAGGTGTTCAAAGAGGAGGATGAGTTGAATAATAATGGTATAATGTTTAGAAAATTGAATACATAAGACACATACGCATGTGGGTCTATTTCTATATTTTGTATGTGCATGTGTCTGTGATGAGCTTATAGTTTTTAATAATGTTTTCTGTATTTTGAAAGTACACAATAACTTTGGAATTACCAAAGAAAAACTGAAATCAAAACTTGGGTGTTTGGAAGGAGGCATGGATATTTTATCTTTTGGGTTTTTTTCCCTTATAGTTGCAGATAAAGTTTAAAGTTAGAAAATTGAATTATGTGGTGTTAAATGGAAACCAAACATTACCTTTATACTTTCTTTCAGAAGAAAGTTTGCCTTGGGAATACAAGCATTCTTGAAAACTTTCTAAATTTCTTCAGCCTCCATTGATACCCATACTTTGCTTAAATTCAATTGAATCAGTTTACTGTGAACATCGTCCTTGGGGATGTTAATTACTATGATTGATGCACCAAAAAAAAAAAAAAAAGAAAAGGGAAGAAAAAGAAAGCATTGCTTTGCATCTTTCTTGCTTCAAATGTTTCTGCTTTGCTTCAGAATTTTTTATGTGTGTATCTCTTTCCCCAAGTAGATTGGGAGCACCCTGAGGACATTAGAGGTATTTTATATATGTTCGTGACAAGGATTTTGTGAACTCAGATGTAGTAACTTAATAAAACCCTTTAAAGATGCTTTGCTAGGAGTTCATAGGTTTATTCAGAATTTCTTTAGAAATCATCCCATTACTCTTGAAATTCCTCTGCTTCATAGACTTTCTGTGAAATGAAGAAAGTCCATCTGCCTACTTATCATAGAAATGGGTAGTTTAGGAGTGAAATAGCCTGTTTACATACTGTTCCAAACTGTCACTGTAGGAAAAGGTTTCGTATATTATAAAATGTTACAGAGCTAGAAAAAATATACACATGTAATATATAGAGTGTGTGTGTGTGTGTGTGTGTGTGTGTATATATATATATATATATATATATGATCTGTTCCTTGTCACAATATTTAACCCAAAGTGCTATTTACAGTAATGAATCAAAATGTCAGTCTTAAAAATATGAAGTGTCAAAGTGTTCCCACGTTGCAGAAAAGTTTGATGTGACAGTTTGTTAATCATATGACTATTATATCAGATGTGTCTCACAATGTTTTTTGCTCAGCTCTCTCTCTGTAGGCTCCTCACACTTTTTTAGTGAATTTCTAATTTAATTTACTAACCCAAGGAGTACATTAGGTTACATGTCTCCCACACCTCACACAAAAGCTGCTGTGTTTTTCTGTACTTAAAACTGAATGGATTTCACATTATTTTAGAGTGGTTTGATTTTGTGCCTGACACATTTATGTATAGTAGCTAAAAAAAAAAATTCTCTACTGTAATTTTTCTATTTTCACTGCAGAACCCTTACATGAAACTTTAACTTATAGAATGGATGTTTGTGTTTCTCCAAGCTGAGTTTCCCAAGGTATCAGTTAGACTGCTAGTGTCTACTCTTTGACCTTGCACACATTTTAAAATTTTGCTTGGCACATTGATTATGTTACTTTTTCATCCTATAAAAAGGGCAGAATCTTAGAACATAAGTATTATATATTTGGGAAAAGGCAGCATGGTTTCTTTTAGGAGAATTTATGACTCTGCTACCTATGAGTTTTATGTTTGCGGATCACACTTAATCTCTGTGCCGCAGTTTCCTCTGAAGAATTTTCTGAGGGTGAAATTAGGTCAGTGAATTTTTAAATTTATGCCTTAAGGAGCCCTAGGGTTCTGGGTAGGTGTGAAGTTGGAGTGCAGGGTGGGTGGTGAGGACTCTGGGTCCTTCAAACCAAGCGGCTTTGCTATTGATTTGTTAAAATTTACAGTTTTATAAACTATTTCACTTAAATAAAAGGTCCCATTGCTTAATTTTCATGCCTGTTGGTAACCGCTGTCCTAGTTGTTCTAGAGTCAGCCTTCTCTGACTCTGTGGCTTATTTCCCACGAGTTTTCAGTGAGCAACCATGCCAACAGATCTTGGCTAATCGGCCTCCATGGAAGTTCTTTTGGTGGCAAAGGATTCTCCATACTGAGATTTGAGATAAGGTCTACTAACTGAGATCCCATCTGTATCTGATTTTAATCTTTGCATCGTTTTAGTTTTAATAAACTTTCCAACTTACCAAATTTTCCAGTCAGCAAAGACCATTGTTTAGACCAAGTACAGACAGAGGAAGGTATAGACGCTTTGGCTGGTGCTCACTTCAGCAGCACATATACTAGGTGCTTTGGCTGGTATTTCAGCCGCTTCTGGTCAAGGATATGAATTTTACTCCTTTAAAGCTAATGAGTTTGGGGAGGAGGGTGGACACCCACAACTTGACATTTTAATTCATTCATTGCTTTCCATTCTCAATTCTGTTCTCTCCTCCCTGTACACGTGCCACCACCACCACCATGGTCCACTTTGCATGGCATATCCCTGTGTATGTCCCCAGATATTATGGAGTAGGAAAATAAAAAATTGTGAATTACAAATCACAGCAGTGACTGTAAGAATGACAAATGATCAAGAGGCATGAATTAGTAACACTTGTTAACAAAAAGCCTTTATATATCAACATAACAAAATCAGATTGGCGAATACTTTCCATGAATAAAAAATATGTCCTAAAAATGCGAAAGAGGATGAATGGCTATTTTGCTGGATGCTAAAGCATCATTTCCAGAATTCCTCTGGACTCAAGTTATCGGATTAGTTTGACCTACCTCTTTTAATAGCTTGAAATCCAGAAAGGAGAGATTGGTTAAGTCTATAGTTTTGTGAATGACATAGAACTTTTTCTTAGAGTGAAATGCTCCTCTTGTAACAAATCTCATAAAAACTGGGTGAGCTCAGAAACAGCAGCTGGGTGCCAAGTTAGGAATATTTTTTTAAAGCCACTGAGGATGCACATTGATCTATGGGGTTGGACCATCCAAAATCCACGTAGAGGATAATTATACAAAACTCAGGAGTGATTCCTTGTTCATTCCCTGAAGAAATTGGTGAGATGAGGGAAAACATTCTAAACAAATGTGCAACTCTAAAAATACAATTGTAAATAAAACAGAAAGCGTTCTGCATATAGTTTTGTCCAAAGTAGAACAGTATAATGGATCATTTGGCTGGAGGATATGACATATGAAAATAAATTAAAAAACAGCATGTTAGCTATCTTGTTTGTTTATTTTACTTTTGTATCAACTCCCTTTTGCCTTCCTTTTCTCCTTGCCACTGTGTAAGGATCTTGAATTCAGGGCCATGTTGTCTTGTTGCCCTCTGTTTTCTAGGTTCCTGGAGTCACACCTGGCTCATCTGTGAGCTCAATAAATATTTACTGAATGGATGAGCAGTTTTGAAAGATAGCATATTGAGGGAAATAATATGACATAAATCTGAAAAATTCTGACATGGCCACTTCTAAACTCCCTGGGACTTTTACTAAATGCTTATTGAGTTAGGCACTATTCTGAGTATTTGCATCATTAACTCCCTTATTTCTTTCAACCAACCTATGAGGAAGGTACTATTAGCATTTCATAGATGAAAAATTGAGAACCAGAGACATACCTTAATTTTCCCAAAGTCACATAGTTCATAACAGGCAAAGCCAGGATTTGAACTCAGGTAATCTGGCTCCTGCAGCTGCTCTCTTAACTGCTAAGCTCTGTTGTCTCCACACAATGATTTTTATTATACCTGCCTGTTCTACCTTCCAGCAGGTTGTGAGGCTGAAACAAGATAATAGGCGTGGAAGAATTAGGGAAGGGGTAAACCAGCTGGTAAAGAGGAGACAACACACAGATAACTATAATTTAAAGTAGAAAGTAGAAACTTGCAGAGGAAGTTTAGAAAAGAGAAAAGAGCGATCCCTTCTACCTGGGATGGAGGTCAGGGGCCAAGAAACGTTTCATGGGGGAAGTGACATTTGGGCTGGCCTTGAATGAGTGGAATTTTGATAAAGGGGGATGTTTTCTAAACACATGGAATGAACAATGGAAGACATACCAGTCTAATGCTGATCAGCTGAGCAGATCCTTTCCAAATCAACATACATTGAGGGATGGGGAGGAGAAGGGGTTGTGGGAGGAGAAGAAACCATGGAAAGGGTTCTGAATAGGAAAATGAAAGCCTAACAAAAGCATCTTCACAGTCCTTCTGTAGGTCAACTCTGGGCACATCCCTGCCTTACCTTTATCATGCTTTAATCCATCAGTTTTTTGATGCACCTTCCATAAACACTAGTCGAAGGGGGTACCACTCCAGAAAGAGTTGCCACATAAGCCTGGGAAATGCTGCATCCTCTGGCGCCCTCTTAGGTGCTGACCATGTACATCAGCAGGCCCAGTCTGTTAGGAAGTCCTGTGGGACAGCAATCCTCTTGCTTTCTTTGACTCTTGAACTTGTTTGTTTTTTCTTTGGACAATACCAGTTAACATCCTCGTCCAGCCAACCAGCTGGACTGATGTGTGTCCATTTTCCAACAAGTTGTGCTTCTGTTGAACACAGATCATTTCAGAGAATTTGATCCATCTCAGGACAGCCAAAAGTTTTATTTTGAAAGACATTAGAGCGTGATTGCCTATGGAAATTATGTGTCATTTAGAAAGCAAGCTATGTCCAAGATGACAAACTTGAGGAGCCGCAGACCCTCTGACAAAGTAGGAGTGAGAAGCAGGAAGTGAAGGAGCCTCAGGTCTGGAAAGGGGATGTGTCTAAGAACGTTAGTTTCCAATCATAAGAGCTCCCCTAGAGGCTGCCCTGAGACCATATTAGGAGGAATCATGGTTAAAGTCGGCAGCTGACCCACTAGCTGCAGAAAGGGCTCAGTGTCCTTTTCTTTTTTTCACCCTGCATTTTCCTGAAAGGGAAGGAGAGGCAGGGGACTGTACTGAGTGCCTATTCCACACTGGGCGGGTTGTTAGGAGCAGTCATGTCAAATTTCCTCACCTAATCCCCTCAACTATCTGACTGGGCCAGGATTATTAATCTTTCCTTTTACAGATGAGGATGTTGAATCCAAGGTCCCTCACTAGTGCTGAATAGGTCATGTTGTTTTACATCTTGGAACTTTCCCTTTTTCCTTCCCTACTTGTCTGTCTGGTGAACTTGTATTCCTCCACGTTTTAAGTAAAATTCTCCTCTGAAGAACCTCTGAACCCCTGTGACTCTGGTCCAGAACTTCATGATGATACTCGTATTCCCTGTGTTTACATGGCTTTCTCCCCTTCAGATCCAAAACTCGGGTCTGGGTGGCTCTAGATTCCACGTGCTTTGTGTTGTGCTGCTCAGCCTGCATCCAGCCTTCTCCAGTGTGACCTCTCTCCAGTGTGACCTCTCTCCAGTGTGACCTCTCCACAGCATGACCTCTGTACAGTGTGACTTCATCATAACTTTTTAGACCTGGTCCCTCTTCAGCCCATTGTTCTAGACCTGCTTCGCTGACATATTTTGAGTTTTCTGAACTCTGGGCCTCCTTATTTTTAATGTCGCTTTTACCCTTCCTGGTACACATCTATTCCCTTGTTGCTATTTGCCGAAGTCCTACCTTAACTTTCAAGTAACACTTTTCAAACATGGTATGCATTGAAATTGGGAATCCCACACTCAGAGGTTATGGTTCAGTAAGCCTGAGGTGGTGCAGGAAAATCTGTATTTCTATTACTCTTCCAGATGATGCTGAAACTGTCGTTTCGTGGCCTTACTTTGATTAGTACTGCTTTAAATTATAACTGAAGACCCATGTTTTCTTGAAAATTCTACTAGCTATTTACTATTCCAAAGCAATTCCCTCCCTCCCTCCCTTCCTTTCCTCCTTCTTTGCTTTGTGTCTCCCTTCCCCTTCCCTTCCTCTCTCCTCTCTCCTTCCATCCCTCTTCTCCTTCTTTCATCCCTCTCTCCCTCCCTGCTCCCCACCCTCTCTCACTCATCTCATGGAGTCCACCTGATGCCCTGTCTGAATTATATAACTTTTCATTCTTATGAGTCTCAGGGGCTCCATCTTCAACTTCCTGTGCCTTGTAAACACTTTAGATAAGAGAGACAACTTTGTATAAATGAACAAAAGTCTGTATGAAAAATCTCCAATCCTGAATCACATCTTGCTGTAGCTTCTTACTAGCTGTGTGTCCTTGGGAAATCCCATCTTAGGGACTTGAGTTTCCTTATCTCTAAAATGATTATGCCATTGCCTTCTACTGCAGAGGCTCATGGAAAAGATCAAATGAGATAGTGGATATATAAAGTGCTATGCAAATGCAATGATATTGATAGCAAAGTGTCAGTGTTTTGTTTGTTTCTGTACAGTTGACTCATTTGCTTTATCATTAATGACGAGGCACAAAAGAAATGCTGTTTGTTTTCAATGAGATGTAGAGTGGTACGTGGAGCTGAAGGGATGCTGAGACTTCAGGAAAGCTCTTTTAGGTTCCTGGAAAGGATTCTCACACTGACAGTTGTGCGTGTAGGTCAGAACAGTGTCACATCTGTACTGTAATTTTTCTCCAGGTAGTCCATGATAATGATTTTGAATATTGTTTCATATTTTGAACGTCTCATGTAAACTTGAGAAAAGCAATGAAATAGCAGTCGTGGTTGCCATTTCACGTGGATTTGTAGGGTGATTGTTATGGGTAAATTTATAAATGCTTAAAATTATGTTTTCCGTAACAAGAATACCTACAATAGGAAGTGTCTTCTAAGTTTTCTTCAGAAAGTGTATCCATTCCTCAAGTATTTACTCTGCAAAGCCCTGGCCTGTCACCAGAAAATAAAAATATGGCCACATGTACTTCTTCTCTCCTGGAGGTTACAATTCAATAGGGGGTGTTAACACATAAATAATTAGCTGTGGTACAAAGCAAAACTTACTAGGTGATGAAGGAGAGGTGAGGCTAGCGGACTGTGGGAACCTGGAGGAGGGTTTCCTGTTGGGTGTGAGTACGAGGGAGGGGCTTCCTGAAGGAGGCGGAGCACACCTGCGACTGAAAGGATTTCAGCAAGTGAACTTTAGGGTAGGAACATGCTGGATGAAGGGACAGTATGCTAATACTCAGGCACTCCTTCAAGTGTTTTATAGCTGAGGTTATGGAGAAAGTAATGCATAGAAACACGAGAATGTCTTCTTCGAAGATCCTCTGTTGATATTCTGGTCCCTCTGACTATGCTTATTTTACTTCCTTTGGTACATTCGTCCCCTTTCTTACTGGATATTTCTCTTGCCACTTTCCTTGTGAGGTTTCTTCCCCAGCCGTTACCCTCTCTCTCCTGCGCAGCTGGCTCACCCTCACTGCCATCCTCCTTTGGACGTTCTCTTTCTCTTGTCCCCAAATATTTTGAAATCTCCCTCCATCCTTTACTCCTTAGCTCTTGTTTTGATTTGCAGCTTTAAAGATAGCCTCTCTTTTATTTCCCTGTATTGATTAATCGACATGTTTACAATATATACGTACTGGTTTTCTCTTCCCTGGGCTCTGAATCATCAAGCCTGAAATGCCAAGTCTAGTCAGTACTTCTATTTGTATAGTGCCTATTGTGGCTGAGAGGAGATAAGGTCACAGTCAAAGAAAATGAGTTGTTAAAATCTGTTGGAACGAAACATCAGGTGCCAGGCTTGTCTGAGAATGTAATGTAGACCACATTCTTGTGGCCAGCACGTCAGAAGCTTTTGATGTTCAGAGCCTTACATTTTGATACTTACAATAATGTAATATAAATTTATATCCACTGAATCCAGGCAATTTCACCATCCACTACATTATTAATTCCAGATGGGAAAATTCATTAGGGCTCAAATTTTGAGGCCCAACTGTTTCTTAAATTATTATTACAATTATTATCTATTTATTTTTTTACAACTGATGGGAAGGGAAATTTAACAGCTGTGTGATTAGCAGGGCATGAAATTAAAAATGTTTTGCACAGACTCAAGAGGTTGTTTACTACAGAAGTCCTCATCTGAGAATTAAGTATCATTAAGATTGGCCACAAGGTGATCTCTTTCATCATTCAAGTTAGGTTTTCACACCCAGTTCTTTGCTAAAAGACCCTTAACCTTTTTTTGGAAGGAAAATGCCCATGGACTCATCACAAAGGTAGCATCAGCATTTCTAATTTCACAGTCAAAGTTACAATCACACTTCGGTCACTCACAAAATAACAGTACAACCTGAAGTTCAGCCTCATTGCTCTCAGGGAAGAATACATTCCAATTTGAGGAAGTCAGGTAAATTAGAAAAGGCTGTAGCCTGGTTAGTGGCTTCGGTTCTTTCCTCTCAAACTTCAGGAGTTTCCTGTTTCCATGAAGGCATGCTCAGACCCCTAGAGCATTTTCCTTTACATTTCCTTATATTTTCCTTTACTTGTGTGGGCCCTTCACTTCTTGGGTTCTTTTGCAAATGCTGTCCTTCCATTGGGTTCTAGAAAGTGCCATGTCCTTCCTTTGGGCAGCTTATTGACAGTCTTCTGCAGAAGCAGTACAGTATGATGGTCGAGCTCATTAGCTGGAGTGTCTTTGCTGGGGTTTGAAGCCAATTCTGTTTGCTTGGGCCAGTGACACGAACTCTCTGCAATGCACTAGCCTCATCATCCTCTTATCTAGTGGGGCTAATGACAAAACTTACCACAAGGATGACTTTGAGGATTAAGAGTTGATACTAGAAGATGTTTAAAGCTCTGCCTGACTCATAGTTCATGCTCAGTTAATGTTAGCTATCTCCATTCTTTTAAGTCAACATATGACTCTGTGTTCGAAGGTCTTGATTTCTTGTCTTGCTTTCATCGACTTGCTTAACTTCCATCCTGGATTCCTTTATCTGTCCCTGTCTTATTATCTTTAATAGAGTCTTTCTTGTAAGGCACTTGTGTACATACTTGCATTAATTGATTCTTTAGACAAATTTCACCTTTATACTTGTTGGATTTAACCAGATACACAAACTCTGCCCTTAAGAGGTTTTTTTTTTGGGGAGAATGGGGTTGGTGACCATTAATGCCAAAAAACTTTCATTAGAGATAGACACGCAGAACACCCAGAGACACAGTTAAGGGATTTGTGATCATTAGAGGAGAGAGACATGAGTTTTGGCTTGGATTGGAGGTGACTGTGGAGAAAATTAAGGAGGCCTTTCTGGAGGAGGAGGAATTTGATCTTATGGCTACAGAGCTGGGTAGAATTTAACCTGGCAGAAAAGGGGAAAAGACTTCCCAGCTGAGTGAAGGGTGTGAAATGAACTTGTTTTTGTTTCCCTCCTGCTGCCCTCTGGCCATCATCCAGCCCCTTGGGAGAGCTTTTATTGTAGGTGGGACCCAGGTTCCAGCACCAGTAAGCGTGTGAGTGAGGCTTTATCGTCTCCATGCCTTATATATAAGATGGACAGAGGAGCAATACCCTGGTTTATTCTAATGAATACCTTTTAAAGGGGGCTTGCTTTTTGTCTGAGTGAGAGGGAGGAAGAATAGGAGTGACAAAGGCAGCAAATGTTGGATGTTTGTAGAGAGACTATAAAGAGTTCTCTTTGAGCACTCAGTAGAGGTCTAATAAAGGGCTATTGATTCCTCTTTATTTTTTTTTCCCTTTTCTCTCAGATGAGTTTTAAGGGTAATAGAAGTGCTTTTGATTTTTTCTTTATATCTAAATCTCACTTTTCTCTCCTTGTCTTTTTCATAGGAGCCAATATTAAAACCACTCTTGTCCTCTGCTATTAAAAAATAAATCTGAGTGGGTTTAGGCAAGAGGATATTTCCTGGAATGCATTATATGCTGGGCAGTAGACTGGGGTGTTTCAATACTTTTCCTGTAGAAGGTCATTATGACAACTTGGGATGCCACCAGCAACCCTTGCAGTAGATGGTGAGTGTGCTTCAACATTGTGTCTTCCCTGCCTCAGCTCTCGGCCATGTCAGATTTGTTTTAAATTTACTGTCACTTTTAGCAAGTGACCTGATGAAGCACTATAATGTGCAGCATGTTGATGGCCAAACATTACATGCCATGGTTGCAAAATAACAAGACTGGAGTTTTGGCCTACACCCTACAACCTGTATCTGCAAGTGGTAGAGTAATTCAAGCAGCAGTCTTTGTGGGGGTGGGATTCAAACACAGGGAGCAATTGTTCCTAAGTTGCTGCCATTTTGCTCAAAACATCTTGAAAATGTCTTTTATTTTTTTGGTCTGTGAAGCTGTTTTTTATTTTGTTTTCATTTTTTAAAAATGTTTTCCAGTTGTATTGAGAAATAGTTGACAAATAAAAGTTGTATAATAGTGAAGGTGTATAGCATAGTTTGATATGCATTGTGAAATGATTACCACAATCAAGGTAATTAACATATTCATCATCTCACATAGTTACCTTTTTGTGGGTGTGGTGAGAGCATATAAGATCTACTCTGAACAAATTTCAAGTATGCAATACAGTATTGACTATGGTCACCATACTACTGTACATTAGATCTCCAGAATTATTCATCTTGCATCACTGAAGCTTTGTACCCTTTGACCAATTATTGCCTCATCCCTCCTCACCCCTAGGCTCTGATAACCATTCTCAGCTTCTATGATTCTGCCTTTTTTAGTTTCTACATTTAACTGGGGCCATGTAGTAGTATTTATCTTTCTGTGCCTGGCTTGTTGTACTTAGCATGATTTCCTCCAGGTTCATCCATCTTGTCATAAACGACAGAATTTCTTTTTTATGACTGAATAGTATTCTTTTGTATATATACACCACATTTTCTTTATCCATTCATCTGTCAGTGGCCATTTAGGTTGATTCCATAGCTTGGCTATTGTGAATAATGCTGTAATGAACATGGAGTGCAGATATTTCATGGGATACTAATTTCATTTTAGTAGTGAGTCTGGTGCTGGGGTCCACGGGGAAGTGAGTGCTCATTTCACTTTGCTTCCCTCATCTGGAGGTATCTTTCCCAGTGTTGTGCTGAGAGATGTGCTGAGGGATGATGCGGGTAATGTAGAACTGCTTTTCCTACGTTCGTCAATGTCTTTACTTGTTTCTGTGTTTCACCAGGGTGCCATAATCTCTCTCACCTGGATTCCTTAACTCTTTCGAAGGCATTTTTTTTTTTTTTTGTTATGGATAGCTGTTCAGTTGATGTCTCTGTGAGGGAACAAGTGTTATAAACTCCTGTGTGTCATCTTGCTAATGTAACTCTGCCTTGGAATTGTCTTCAAAGATAATGATGAGACACCCCCCAAAATCATAGAATCATGAGACGTGAGAGCAGGAAATCTTTTTACCTCATAAGTATGTCAGAAGACTGAGGCTCTGCAACAAATATTGACATGTACTGTAGGATTTTTCAGTTAAATAGGGGTAGCATCAGCTCTCATTTCCTTGTTGGCTCTCTACCTGATACCTTCTCATTGTCTCTCTACCCTAAGGATTATTGATTCTTAGGTAAGCCTGTGAATAATTAGAAAGAGAGAGAGAGAGGGAAGAAAGTTCCCTTTAGTATTGCCTATTATCACAGAATATATCTGTAGCAAAGGGAGAACCCTGCCCTTTTGGAGTGGAATTCTTTCTACATTCCAAGAAAGTCTTAAGAAATAGAAGTCACTTTGACTGTCAAAATTTAGTTGTAATTGTCCCATCTATTATGAAATAGATCTGGTATAAATAAAAATAGAGTTAAAAATACTAGTTAATATATAAATCCAGAATAGATAAAAATAGAGTTAAACATACAATTTCCTAACTGGATTGTAGAACTTAACTTTCAAGGGTAAGGGTGCTGTCAAGAATTAAGCTATGTCCTTGTCATAATCAGTTGTTATATTCATAGCAGCCTTTCCTAAAATGTGCTCCATAGGTCCACAAATGCTCAAACCAATTTGGGAATCTTTTGCTATTATGTCCAACCATTTTGGAGCTTCTCCATGCATCTTTAGTAAGTTTAACTCTGAGAAGTCTTATAGGCAAAAATAATAACCACAATTTTCTGTTATATTAAATTCAGGTTTTGTCTAATTTATTTTATAATAGAACTGTTTTGTGGATGACTTCCCAAACTTGTGTTCTGTAGAACATTCTTTGGATAGCATGACTTCATTGTTAAAATTCTTAAGGTTCACATCTGTCATCTTATAATAATCTTGTGTGAAATATAAAGTCAATTGGGCCAAACTGTAGACCTCCATCTGCCCTCCCTTCTCCACAGGAGAAATTACAGGTTTATTTGAGGATCAAACAGTTTTCAAACGAAATGTTGTTAGGAGGAAAAAAAAATCTTTTAGAGACTAATAATTGCAGAAAGAAGATAGTGTTATACCAGCCAAACCAATTTTGTGAATTAGAACCTTAAATCAGAGAGTTGTTCCCGAAAATAGCTTGTTTTTAAGCAAAACTTTGTTGGCTTTTGGTGGTACATTTTTTACCATCAAAGGCATGAATGTGGGTGATTTTAAACTGTGACATATTTCTTGCATTCAAAACCAGGGCTTATGGAGGAAACAACACTTTCTTTAACTTTTCAGAAACAATTGGCTTGACCATCATGGCATTTTTTTCTTGCTCATTTAGGATCTCAGCATTTTATTAAACTGGAATGGTCCTTGGAGATCTTGTCCAAGCCCACACTTGACAGATGTGTAAATAGAGCTCCATAAAGCTTTAGTGACCTCTCCAAGCCTCTTTGTTAGTGAAAAAACCAGAACTAAAATCAAGGTCTCTCACTTATATATCATTTACCGGTTCAATGCCCCTTTTTTTCCTTACATGTACACTCTGTTAGAAAGGCATTAACTATTTATCTTGACTAGATAGTAGGTAGGTAGGTAGGTAACAGGTAAGAGCCCATGCTTACAAACTCCTTTATGCTCAAGATAAGAAGACCCTCCATAGGATCTTGGCTGTCTTCTTTTCAGAAGAACTTCACCTACCCTAGGCCAGTCCTTTGATACTGTTCACTTAAAAAATTGATTCACCTTAAAGAAAGAGGTATGTGTGAAGGAAGATCATGCCCCTCATTTTATCTGTCTGTCTTATTTCAGGCAGACAGATTCACTGTATCAAGGTGGTATTTAAGAACTGGCTCATCACCAAGCACTAGAGAGATATTGCTTCGTTATAAATCATCATGTGGTTATCCTCCCGCACCCAGTTTTAGCCTCTCTTCTTTCTTCATTGCCCATAGCTAAAGCTGGGGGACTATCTCACTCTATACACAGAAAAGGAAGATCAGACCCAAGGAAGATATTTCTTCTGCTAGGTTTAACCCAGTTGTGGCAAAACCAAAATAGAATTCTCATGCCTCTAACTTTCTTGCTTTAGGTAGAAGGATTTAATCTGTTAGTGATCATAGGAAAGGCCTGTTATTTAAATTCCCCAACAAAAAAATTACTGTGGAATTTGTAGTCTGGTATTAGCCGTATCTGTGGCATAGCATCATGTGAAGGGAAGTACGTGACACTCCATAATGGAAGATCTGGATTCTGGGCTGCACTTCTCTGCCAACTAGCAGTGGGATCCCAGGGAATTAAAGGAATGTTTCAGAGCCTCATTTGGCCCAGTGTCTTCATTAGGGCTTGAGGAGTCATGACTCCTCTTTTTGTCAACCTCCTGGGGTTGTTGTGAGGATTAAATGGAATAATGGATATGAAAATTAGGCTTTGTAAACTGCAGCACACACTATAAATATATGTAAGGCATTGTCATTATCAATAATAATGGCAAACACACACTGCTGCCTTTGAGCCAGGTACTATTTTAAGCACTTTCTATTAACTCACTTAATTCTGACAACAGCTCTACTTAGTCAATGAATAGCTAGCTGGGCATGCTGAATCAGCAGGTCTGGCCTCTCACCTGGATCAGCTGGAGATACACTCTTTGTTCCTGGGCACATCCCTTCCCTTCCTGGGGCCTGAGTTTTACTCTTTGTAGAAAAATCACTTAGACTCAGATTGGATGTTAGGATCCTTCAGTTCTGGTATTTGTGATTGTTAGGCAGTCTTTTGGCTTCCATGGGCCCAGCCACTGATTATTAACCAGAGCTCACATTTCACTATTATCATCATCTTCATTTTATAAATAAGGACACACACAAATAGAGAGAGCTCATGTAAATTTTCCAAGGCTGCACAGCCTTTAAGTGGGGGAGCTGGGATTGGTGCCTCACTCTTGTGTTCCAGAATGACGGCAGCTAGTTAGATTTGGGTAACTCTCCAGCGATCCCAGGTGTGTTGACAGAATCCTCAACTAATCAGCATCATGATTATCATTTAGGTCTTTAGGTTTTGAGTTGTTATCGTTAACTCCATGATTAGATTTCTAGCTTCTTGATTGCAGGGTTTTTTGTGCTGGAATGTGTGTTTCCAGTTTGCATCAGGTTTGACACAGGGATAGTGTCCCACTGTACGTACACTTTGTTTTCTGCCCATTCTTTCCATCCTTTGAACCCCTCAGGGAGGTCCGCTGTTGGCGTTGGCCAAAACTGTGTTTTGCAGGATGGCTTTTTCACATTGCCTCCCACGGGGGTGGGAAAGCCATTTGCGGAGGCTGCTGTGGCACGGATATGGACAAGTTTCTCCACAGGGGAAACGTGTTTCAA
The DNA here is from genome assembly GCF_000956105.1 of Propithecus coquereli. Classification (NCBI taxonomy): domain Eukaryota; kingdom Metazoa; phylum Chordata; class Mammalia; order Primates; family Indriidae; genus Propithecus; species Propithecus coquereli. The sequence goes on along the minus strand of NW_012133858.1, from coordinate 15,784,754 downwards.
GTTGTGGCCTGTTTTTTTTTTTATGTAAGATGTGGAGTCTGATTTTTCTCAGGGCTGCATCACTTCACCAGTGTCTTCTGGCTGCTTCAGCTTTGTTTTTTGCTTTGACATTATTTTATCTTTCTAAAGACCTGCTTTTATTAGGCTCTGCTTGTATATAGCACAGAATTTGTGGACCAATTACATCTGGGAAAGAGACACACCATTGAAATTGGAGACAATTAACTCTTGGGGCCCAAGGAAACTGACATAAATATTAGACCATGGACATTTTTGACCTTTGACTCTGCCTTCCTTCTCTGCAGGGTCCTGTTCCAAGATGTATTATTGGGATCAGCTTTCTTAGAGGCTTACCTTTAACTATTAACCCACTCAATATACTCATTTTACCATTAACCCACCATGAATAGCCTTTCCAATCCCCATTGAATGACCCACTAGGGAGTTCATTGATTCATACATTTATATGTGAATTATTTGATATTATCTACGTGTTAGGCACTGAACCAGGCAAAATAGGGGATACCAAAATGGATTAGACACAATCCCTGCTTTTAGGACCTAATACTTTTGAAGAGGGGAGATTTATTAATTTATTCAGCATGATTTCCCACCATGACCAGGTATCAGGCACTTCGTTGAACTCTAGGTACTTGGCAGATACAAGCCCTCTCATCACAGGGCTTTTGGCCCAGGGAAGGAAAACATTACATTATTAATTTTAGGTGCCACAGAGGAAAGGTACTTATTGCAAGAGTTTTAAACTGTTTTCTTTTTTTTTTTTTTTGGCCTAGCTGGGGGGAAGTATGTTTCTCCAAGGGAGAAAAGGTGAAGGTAGCCAGGTGAAGGTAGGAACAAGAGAGTGGGCTTAGATGCAGATCCCTCTCATATAAGAAAGTGGTCAGTGCCCAGCTCAAGGGTTGTGGAAATTGAAAGGAGAAAGAATTTTTGTAAAAATTGGTTTGCTGACAAATTCCTTTCAGTATATTCTCTTGTTGTTCCCCTCTTTAAATGGTGGGTTTTAGTAGTATGATGACTTGTAATTGTAAATTGATATAAGAAAAATGTCTCTGTTTTCCCTTACTACCTAAATCTTTTAAAATAATTTACTATATTTCATATGTATATACAAGCTCCTTGAATCCAATTAGTAAGAAAAACACTTTTCATGTTATTATTAGATGATATGAAAACAAAAAAATATCCCAACTATGAAGGCTTGAGCTTCCTACTGGAATCTGAGAGTGTCTTGTTGTAAGAATTGGTTTCAGACCTATCATTTTCATTCCACATGTATTTCTTTATTTACTGAGTGCCTTTCCTCGTTAATTACTATATTAGACTGTTGGAGGTGAGAGGGGAAGGGTGCAGACAAGGCCACTGCTTACAGCTGTTCCAGTTGTGCTTTGCTTGAGGGCAGAAGGGCAAGTGGGGCTAAAATCCCACCTTTCACTTGCCAGGCCAAGGTGAGGTCCATTGTTTTTCTAACTTGCACAAAAGAACCTAATGGTTAACAGAGGCCTGAGTATGGGAATGTATGGGACAGGTCTGTTTTACTCTGAAAGCACTCCTAGTTTACCTGATGAGGCAGACATGGGAATAAACATGAAATGTGTTAGCCAGTTATTTGTTGTACAAACAACATTCTGAGGGGGTTTAATTGAAGTATTTTAACTACAACAGGATGGGGAGAATCAATTTATACAATATTTGATGAGCCTAGCAGGATGGGAAAATTTCCTTCTTTAATGATAGTTTTTCTGGATATAATTCAATTAATTAATTTAATTAAAGTGTACAAGTCAATGGATTTTAGTGTAGTCACAGAGTTGTACAATCATCACCAAAATCAATTTTAGAATATCTCTATCACCTGAAAAGAAACCTCAGACTCATAAGCGTTCATGCCTGATTTTTCCCAAATCTCTTTTCACCTAGTCCTAAGAACCACTAATCTACTTTTTATTTGTGAAGTTGCCCATTCTGGACATATTATATAAACGGAATCCTACAGTATGTGCTCTTTTGTGGGTGGTTTCCTCTACTTAGCACAATGTTTTCAAGATTCATCCATATTGTAGCATGATGAATAGGTTTTTGAATGGTGGAGAATGGAAGGAAGTTCACCCCAAAATGATACATTAGGGTGAGCTAAGAGAATGACCTTTGTAAGAAACTATGGGCTATATTTGAAAGGTTGAAAGTATAATATTAGGGTTTCAGAATAGGGCGATGGGGAAATGAAGTTGGAAATTTAATTTGGGAGCTGATCATAGAAATTATGAATGTTTGGACTTTTTCTGGGATGCAGATGTCTTCGAGAGGGGAATGATATGACATGATGGGTATAATTTGAAGAAAAATTGATAATTAAACCTGTAAGGTCACCAGGTTGGTAGTAGAGAGCCAGGTGTGAAACCAAGGACACCTAACTGCCAAGGACTTTCCTCATATGCCACTGCCTCTTACTTATTATGTTTATTAGCTGGAAAAAGTAGAAAAACACAGATGATTTTTCTTTTAGAATTATTTTTTAAACTATTAGAAGCAGGAGAAAAAACTCTTATAAATGTTATAAATGTGGTTTCTTAGGCGCTTGGCATGACGCAGCATTTTCATGGTAAAATCCACTCTGTGTGTTTCACTATGTTATGAGGAAACGGGCCCTCTTCTAGCCCATCTGTGTGCCTCTACCTACCCTCTAACCTACTGTTTTGGATACAGAATCTTTCCTTGTTTTGGTTTCCTTTGGACTCATGGCCTTGAGTATGTTCCTTATATTCGTTTGACAGATTCCTGCCAATTAAATGGAAGTCGAGAGAAATCTCTTATTGCTTGTTTCTGAGCTTTTCACATCATAGGATTTTGCAAGCAGAAGGATTTTAGAGATTATGTGGTTCAAGGGTCATTGAGTTAAGGGTTAGTGGTCCATGAGCCTCCTGAAATTGTTTACATAATTCTCTATATTTGTGTGGAGGTGTATTTCCCCCAATAACATTCTCAAATGGGTTGTGTCCCTTCAAGGGAGAAGAATAATTTATCTACGAATAATATTGACTATTTAACAAGTACTGAGTATTTACGCTATGCCATGTATAGTAATCCTTGTAAACACCTTGTGTTATCTCATTCAGTCTTTATAGATCATCCTCATGGATTAGGAAACTGAGTCATGCAGCAGTTAAGTTGACTTGCCCAAGGTCACAGAGCTAGTAGGTTACAGAACCTAGATTCAGACTCTGTGCTCTGATGCCATACTTAACATCATTCTTCTGCGTTCTTAACCTCCACACACTTGGCACTAGACGCTAGAGTTGATTGACTCTCCTTTAACAAATGAGTAGAAGAGGCCTAGAGAGAAGTGAAACATGTCCATGATGTTGCTATGATTAAAGACACATGGCTGTCAACATATGACAATAATGCAAACACACTGAAAGTCAGATATGAGGCTTTAACATATAATTTCCAAATTAAAATTTAAAACTCCTTTTTGACCTTTGCTTGTGCCACTGATCCTTGTCTTCTTGCTTTTCTTCTTCTTTTTTTTTTTTTTTTTTTTTTTTTTTTTTTTTTTGAGACAGAGTCTCACTGTGTTGCCCTGGCTAGAGTGCCGTGGCGTCAGCCTAGCTCACAGCAACCTCAAACTCCTGGGCTCAAGCGATCCTCCTGCCTCAGCCTCCCGAGTAGCTGGGACTACAGGCATGCGCCACCATGCCCGGCTAGTTTTTTCTATATATTTTTAGTTGTCCAATTAATTTCTTTCTATTTTTAGTAGAGACGGGGTCTCGCTCTTGCTCAGGCTGGTTTCGAACTCCTGAGCTCAAACAATCTGCCCGTCTCGGCCTCCCAGAGAGCTAGGATTACAGGCGTGAGCCACCGCGCCCGGCCTTGCTTTTCTTCTTCTTAACTCCTTCTCCTTTTTTCTCTTCTGCTCTTCTTTTCCCCCTCCTTTCTTTTCTCAACAAGAGTTATTGAGGCTTCACCTCATCCAGAGTGAAGATGGCGTTATTGGTAATTGAGTGTTTTAATGTTACTAAAATCGTTTTATGGTGAGGGGACCTGAGGACTATCCTGCTCCTCTGTGGCCAGCGTCTCTGTGCCGTGGAAAGTTTTTAATGAAGATGTCACACTCCAATCAACCCTGAGGGAAAGCAAAGTGCCTGATGCCCATGCTTTATCTTGGCACATAGGAATAGGGACCCTCATTTCTGGTTTTGGGGCATGGTTGGTATCATTCATTGAAATAGGCAGTAACGAAAGAAGCTTCACTTTTATGTGGGTAGGGAGTAGGAGGAGAGTTCTTTGAGCTTTTCAGTTTGAGAGTTTTGCAAATGAATTACTGTGTGTTTAAGGCTGAAGTTTAGAAGAAAAGTCCAGACTAGAGTTGGGAGCAATAGATGAGGTGCCTCAGGGAACTTTTGAAGAGAGAGAGAGAGAGAGAGAGAGAAAGAGAGAGAGAGCGTGCAAACGCCCTTCTTTCTCCGTTCCTTTCATTCTTTCTAGGATTTGGCACCTATCTCAAGTTCCATTTGCCCAGATAGCCCTTTTTAATCGTTCCTAACCTAGGCAATGTCCACTGGTCTCTGAAGTCCTGTAAGTCTTCTTTTGTCACTTATTCATGTGCTTGCTTAGGTCAGCTGCATTTACTAAAACAAGAAGGGAGGGGTAACAATACAGTGGAAATCATATTTGTCTAGAAAGCAGTAGACCTGTGCTTTGAGTCTAGGCTTTGTTATTTGCTATTTGTGTGGCTGATTGATTGATTTTCTCTCAGCATCAAATACTAAGTTTATAAAATGGAATTAATAATAATGTCTGCCCTATCTCACAGAATTGGCATTCACTTTTTAGCTATGAATAATGGATGCGAAAGCTCTTTAAAAGACATTTCACATATAGACTCAAACTAAAGGGCTGGAAAAAGATGTTTCATGCAAATGGAAACCAAAAGCAAGCAGGAGTAGCTATATTTACATCAGATAAAACAAACTTTAAGTAAAAACAGTAAAGAAAGACAAAGAAGGTCACTATATAGTGGTAAAGGGATCAATCCAACAATAGGATGTGACAATTCTAAATATATATGCACCCAACATTGGAGCATCCAGATTTATTAAGAAAATATTACTATCTCTAAAGAGAGAGATGGACTCCCATACAATAACAGTGGGGGAAATTCAACATTAGACAGATCATCTAGACAGAAAATCCACAAAGGAACATTGGATTTAAACTAGACTTTAGACCAAATGGACCTAACACACATTTGTAGAACATTTTATCTGATAACTGCAGAGCATATATTCTCATCAGCACATGGAATATTCTTCAGGATATACCATATGTTATGCCACAAAACAAGCCTCAACAAATTGTAAAAAATCATAATTACATCAAATATGTTCTCAGATCACAATGGAATAAAACTAGAAATCAATAAGAAGTACTTTGGAAAATATACACGTACATGGAAATTAAACAACATAGTCTTGAATGACCAATGGGTCAATGAAGAAATTAAGATGGAGATAAAAATATTTTTTGAAATAAATGAAAATGAAAGACAACATACCAAAACCTGTGGGATACGATACAGCAAAAACAGTGCTAAGAGGGAAGTTTGTAGTAATCAATGCCTACATCAACAAAGTAGAAAGATTTCAAATAAACAACATAATGATATACCTCAAGGAACTAGAAAAGCTAGTTCAAATCAAACTCAAAACTAGCAGAAGGAAAGAAGTAATAAATATAAGAGCAGAACTTAATAAAATGGAGAATAAAAAAATAATACAAAGGGTCAATGAAACAAAAAGTTGGTTCTTTGAGAAGGTAAACAAAATTGATAAATCTCTACATAAACTAACCAAGAAAAGAAAGAAGAGAGAAGACCCAAATAAACAAAATCAGAAATAAAAAATGAAATATCACAATTGATACCACAGAAATACAAAAGATTAGCAGAGACTATTATGAATAAGTATGTGCTCACAACCTGGAAAACCTAGAGAAAATGGATAAGTTCCTGGAAACATACAACCTGCCAAGATTCATTCAGGAAGAAATAGAAAACCTGCAGTGACCAATGACAAGTAGTGAGATTGAAACAGTAACAAAAAGTCTTCCAACAAAGAGAAGCCCAAGATGCTTAGCTGAATTCTACCAAATATAAAAAGAACTGATACCAGTCTTCCTCCTGAAACTATTGCAAAAAATTGAAGGATCTCTCCCCAACACATTCAATAAGGCCAGTATTACCTTGATACCAAAATCAGACAAGGGCAGAACAAAAGTAGAAAACTACCTGACAATATCTCTGATGAATGGAGATACAAAAATCCTGAAAAAAAAAAAAATACTAGCAAAAGAAGTATAACAGCATATCAAGAATATGCCATGGCCAAATGGAATTTATACCAGGTGCAAGGGTGGTTCAACATACATAAGTCAATAAATGTGGTACATCATATCAATAGATTGAAGGACAAAAACCATATGATCATCTCAACAGATGCAGAAGCATTAGATAAAATCAATATCCCTTCATGTTAAAAATTCTCAATGAAAGAAGAATAGAAGGAACTTACTTTAAAATAATAAAGGCCATATATGACAAACTCATAGCTAACATCATGCTGAGGGGGAAAAGCTGAAATTTTTTTCCTCTAAGATCTGGAACAAGACAAGAATGCCTGCTTTCACCACTCCTATTCAATATAGTACTGAAAGTCCTAGCCGGAGCATTCTGACAAGAGAAAGAAATAAAAAGCACTTCCGAATTGGAAAAGAAGAAATCAAATTGTCCCTCTTTGCTGATGATATTATCTTTTATCTAGAAAAACCTAAAGTCTCCTTAAAAAAACTCATAGATTTGATAAATTCAGTAAAATTGCAACATAAAAAATCAATATACAAGAATCAGTAGCATTTCTGTATACTAATAATGAGCTAGCTGAGAAAGAAATCAAGAAGGCAATCCCATTTACAGTAGTTACAAAAAAATCTATCAATAAATTTAACCGAGGAGGTGAAAGATCTCTACAAGGAAAACTATATAAAACACTGATGAAAGAAATTGAAGAGGACACAAACACATGGAAAGACATCTCATGCTCATGGATTGGAAGAGTTAATTTCATTTAAATGACATACTGCTCAACACGATCTGCAGATTCAATGCAATCTCTATCAAAATATCGATGTCATTTTTCACAGAATTAGAAAAACGTAATTCTAAGAGTTGTATGGAACTACAAAAGAGCCTGAAGAGTCAAAGCAATCCTAAGCAAAAAGAACAAAGCTGGAGGTATCATACTACCTGACTTCAAAATATATTACAAGGATATAGTAACTAAAACAGTACGATATTGGTATAAAAACAGATACGTAGATGTATGGAACAGAATAGAAAGTCCAGAAATAAATCCATGTTTTACAGCCAAATGGTTTTTGATAAATACTCTAAGAACATACACTGGAGAAAGGATACCCCTTTCAATAAGTGGTGCTGGGAAAATTGATATCCATATGCAGAAAAATGAAACTGGACCCCTCTCTCTCCCCATATACAAACCAACTCAAGTTGGATTAAAGACTTAAACATAACACCCCAAATTATAAAACTACTAGAAAAAATAGGAAAAACACTTCAAGATGTTGGTCTAGGCAAAGATTTCATGGCTAAGACCTCAAAGGTGCAGACAGCTTTAACAAAAATAGATAAATGGAACTATATTAAAAAGCTTCTACACATCAAAGGAAACAATCAACAGAATGAAGAGACAAGCTGTGGAATGGGATAATATATTTGGAAACTACTTATTTGACAAGGGGCTAATATCCAGAAAATACAAGGAACTCAACAGTTATGAAAACAAATAATCGCATTAAAAGGGGGGCTAAGGACATGACTATACGTTTCTCAAAAGAAGACATTCAAATGGCCTAAAGGCATATGAGAAAGTGCTCAGCATCACTAAGCATCAGGGAAATGGAATTCAAAACCATAATGAGATACCATCTTACCCCAGTTAGAATGGCTATTATTAAAAAGACAAAAAATAATAGATGGTAGTGAGGATGTGGAGAAAAGGGAACTCTTAGGCACTGTTTGTGGGAATGTAAATCTATACCACCACTATTGAAAACAGTATGGAGATTCCTCAGAAAACTAAAAATAGAACTACTATATGATCCAGTAATCCCACTCCTGGATATTTATCCAAAGGAAAAGAAATCTATGTATCAAAGGGATACATACACTCACATGTTTATCACAGCACTATTCACAATAGCAAATACATGGAATCAGCTTAAATGCCCGTCTGTGGAGGAATGTACAAAGAAACTGTGGTATATATACACAATGGAATACTATTCAGTTATTAAAAAAAAGAATGAAACCATGTCATTTGCAGACATGGAGGGAACTGGAGGTCCTTATGTTAAGTAGCATAGGCCAGGCACGGAAAGATACATGCCTCATTTTCTCATTTATATGTGGGAGCTAAAAAACTGATCCCATGGAGGTAGAGAATAGAATGATAGACCCCAGAGGCTGGGAAGCGTGTGTGGGTAGGAGTTGGGGATAAAAAGAGGTTGGTTAGTGGGTCCAAACATACAATTAAATAGAACAAAGCCCCAATAGTCAATAGCAGAGTAGAGTCACTGTAGTTAGCAACAATGTATTGTATATTTCAAAGTAGCTAGTATCTGGAAAAAAGGACTTAAAATGTTACCAACACATAGAAATGTTAAATACTCAAGGTAATGAATACCCAAATCCCCTGATGTGATCATTACACATTTTATGCATGTGACAAATACTCGCATGTACCCCATACATACATAAAATATTTTGTATCAATAAATAATAATAAATGAATAAAAGTAAAAGGAGTCTTTAAAATAAACTACCTTTTTCCACATTTACATGTAATTATTATGTTGTTTGTTTCCACTCTGGCTAGGCTGTGAGCTTCTTTGGATTTATTTGTACTTTTTTTTTTAGCCACTCAGTGCCTAGAACAATGCTATGTGTATTAGACATTTATATACACAATTCTAATTATAGTTTCCTTTCTTTCATCTTCTTTTTCTTTCTTCTAGTTACAACATTTTTTTGAAGAGTTTCCCCCAGAAGTTAGTTAGGTGTTAACATCTCCTTTAAAGAACATATTCTTTGACTTTCCTGGTCTACTCTCTTGCATCTATCCCCCTCCTCCCACTATCTAAGGCCGATGTCTCCTAATATAATACTCTGTCCCAGCAAAGAGGACTTTAGTGTTTCTGCTGACACGTAAAACCCTGTTAGGGATAGGAGGTCCAATTGTGTCACAGAAACCAAGGCCCAGAGAGGTTTACTCTATATTTGGTTCAAGTCAACATGGGTGCTGGTTTATGAGCAATGCCCATTCAGTACTTTTCACTGAGGCTTATTGGTGTTTAGCTTCTACGTTTTGCCTTTAATTTTTTTTTTTTTTTTTTTAGTTTTCAGGATGAAATTACTGAATTTTCTTACAAGTTAGAATTTTATAAGGATTCTATTTTGAATCCAATTCTTTTCTAGCTCAACTTGCCCTCTCTTTTTTACCGTTGTGATATATTTGTTCCTAGACATAATTAGGGATGACACCAGGCACAGAACATATTTTGATGTGTATCAGTGGAAGATTTAGTATGTTTATTTTATTATGTTGACTGTAGACACTATGGACATGTATAGTTAATTTTAATTGACATTTTGTTGATATCATTCTCAATTTTCTTTGCTTTTTTCTTACCTCCTTTAGCATAGTGTCATAAATGAGTACACATTTTATTTAATAAAATGTATAAAATGTTTATGTATTTACAGTTTCCTTGAGACTTAATTTAATTAATTTAATTTAATTTAATTAATTAATATTAAAACAACAATAAAAATGTAAATTTTCAAAAAGATTGAAGAAGACCACTGCCTGCAATCTCACTTTCTGGACAGCTCACCTCTTCTCATTTTTTCTTCTTCCCTTTTAGCCAGTTCTTGCCCAAATATGGATGTATTTTGACATTGCTTCAATTATAATGTGTGCAGAATATTTTACTTTACTCCTTCCAGTTAACATCATTTCTAAATTTTGGTGTTGCTACATATTCTAATTTAGTTCAAAATTTCATTATATATTATTGTTTTTGTTATTTTATTTCCACTGGATTTATATTTAAGACAGAGTGTCAGAAATGAGATGTTTGGGTCAAATGGTATTTACATTTTGGCTCTTAAAACAATTACCAGCATTTCATTTCCAAAGAGACATTAATCATTTATACCACCTCCAGCAAAGTATTTTCATTTATCAGAACATGTTTATTTGTACATCTCTCTCCACAGAAGAGATAACTACGTATTATTGTATGTTTTACTTCTGCTAATATAATGTTCAACATGTTTAAAATGGTACTTCGTTGCGTTAATTCTTATCATCTCTTACCATTAGGAAGATTCTTTTTCCATGTGCCTTTTCCTAACTTTATGTATCATTTTATTAAGTATAAATTCATGTCCTTGCCCATTTCATCTATTTGGTTTATGACTTTTTTTCTTTATTTGGGATCCAAAATATTTATTAGCCATATCTGATGTATTTGTTGCCAATGTTTTTTTCAAGTCCGTTTGCTTTTTTAGTTATGGTAGTGTGTGTGTATGTGTGTGTGTGTGTGTGTGTGTGTGTGTGTGTGTGTGTGTGTGTATTAATATATGTATACACACGTATACACTGAACATAGTTTATATAATTATGGGGATAGTATCACTTGGAAGATGGGGCTGCCCTGATGATCCAGGTGCTTACTAAGGGCCCAAACTATCTTAAGTTGTTAAGATATTAAGAAGAAATTTCAGAAGTCCAAGGGTCGTTTCCATGATGCAATTGAAGGGCTAGAGAGATGAGGCATGCCCTACTTAATATATCTTGCTGCTGCTTCCTCTATGTTTACCCTAAAGGTCAAGATGTTCTTAGAGTAATTGGGGGACAGCCTCAAACTAGTACCCAGTCTTTCTTGCTGAGACTTTGCCTCTCCTTGGCATGGCTACACACACCTAACCCTATTTTCTTTAGGGATCTAGTTGCTTACTTATTTTAGATAATACATCCTTTATGGCTTAGCTTAAATGTAACTGCTTCCTATCTGTCCACCCTGAGTGAGAACTAATTTCTTTCCATGAACTCCTCACTTTTCTATAGTGTATTAGTTATAGCTTCTTTATTGAAACTTTCACTTTTTACCTTGTACCAGAGTTATTTATGAATTTTAAAAATCTCTGTTAAGACAAATTAATTCTTTTTATATTGATACAGGACTTGCTGGATGATTAAGCATGAGCTAGAGTGTGGAGGAAGTCAGGGCTCAGTCGCACCCTCCCTGAGACAGAGCTGAGAAGGGTTAGCAGCGCTGGTGGTGGTTGGACCCCAGGGCTGATGGGCTCAGTGCCCCACAGTGGAAGGGTTTGCTGTGCTTTCCGAACTTACATAAGATACAGACACTTAAATTTCACAAACAATTAAATGAAAAGAATGAGGACTTAGGATTGCATTCTTGTGGTATAGAATCCTATCTGAGATAAAAGTAGCTGCCATTCCCTACAGACTTCTCTGTCTCTCTCTACAAAGAATCAAGTGTTTAATCGATTTCAGCAAATGTTCAGAGACCGCTTTCTTTACCAGGCACTGTGTAAGATGCTTCATTACTAAAAAAGGTGATTAAGGTGTAGTTCTGCCGTCAAGGAGCTGTTTGTACATCTGATGAAGGAGACAGACATGTCAACAGGAAGGTTCTAATACTAGCTAGGCTGAAACCTTTCCAACCTTTAGACACAGAGCGTATTAGGAATATGTGAAAAGAAAAGATTAATCTGAGTGGGGACTCTCATAAAGTTGCCAGTATACTCATCTCTTATTATGTATTTAACCCCCAAATTCTTTCTCTCTGCTAAGGTGATTCTTTTTTTGTATTTCACAATTTACCTGCCTTCTGCCTCTCTCCAACTCGTAGCCCTTCAATTTTAGTTTATCACTATTTGTATAATGCCACAGGGGAGTGAAAGATTTATTCTTTTTATCAAAAGGTGAAGAAAAAAAAGATATGAGGGATGATTGATGTGTAGTTCAACATTGAGAAAACCCTAGGAAATAGGAAGAAAGTTCTGTAGCATATCAGGAAATAGAAAACTCTCTCACTTATTGCTGGAAGTGGTTGCTCAGATTCTTGGAAAGTGTGCCTTCAGTAGGTAATGCTTAAATCACAGTGCACGTACTCAAACATATGCACATACAGTCTCTCTCTGTCTTATTAACTATTTATTCTTGACTGTCTTTTATTGGTTGGTTTCTTTTACCTTGTTCCTTTTTAAATATCACCTCCACCAGGACCTAATTACAATTCCTCAAATTCATATTTCATGAGAATAGATGTGAGCTTCCAATGTTATCTTTAGGCATTACAAAATATTAGGAACTAATTATAGTTATCCATTGTGTAAACAGGTATACAAACCTATACTGACTACCAAATTTGTTGTCAGACTGCAGAGAGAAAACTCTAGGAAATATTTCCCATTAGCTTTTAAACATTGCACACATTTTTCCCCCAAGAGCGATAATAATGCATATTGAGACTTTTTAAGTTCTAAGGTAAATGTCCAAAGCCAGTTTACCTTTATATTAAGTTAATGTTTAACTTAGCCATTAAGTTATGAGGAAATAACTATTTCAAAAAGACATATGTTGATGTCCACTACTCTGTTAAACAGTCATATTTAGAAGAGAAGTTCAATTCAAATTCCAGCACATCGGTGCATTTTATAGGATTTTAAAAGCAGTTGCTGTCTTAGAAGGCTAATTGTACATTGCTATTTTCAATTACTTATTTATAATATATGAAAACATTATAAGGATCCCAGAGTAGGTTTACCTTTCAAAAAATGAGGCTATAAAATGCTACGTAGGAAAGAATAATATATGCTATGTCTGCAGACCTGGGTTCTAGTCCTAGGTCTGCCTGTTAACTTTTTCTGTGGGACTTTGAAAAGTCCTTTCACATTGCTCAGTCTAATTTTCCCACTTTTAATAACAAAGGAATTATAAACCTCGTATCTGGAAGGAACCTAAGAATTGGTCCCCTCTTTGTATAAGTAAAGTCGCAATATGGTATTGAGTTCAGAACATTTAGCTGGAAAAAAATGTTACCCATAAATCTACCACCTGGATACAGGTACAATCTATCATTTTTGTGTACGCCTTTCCAGTCTTTAGCCATTAGCATAAATTACCCATAGTGCTGTATCTCTTGAATTCATATATTAAGCATTTTTCATATTGCTGCATATTCTTAAATGATTATAATTTTAATATCTGTTTAATTTCATTGAGTGGTTATGCCATATCTGAATTATTCCATTATTTAAAAATTTTGTTATGATTAACATATCTGCATAAATATAGCTTAGTTCCTCAAGAATCTTCTCTGTTGTCTATTGATACTTTTGCACAAAAACAATGAGTTGAGGACCTGTGATGGAGACCTCATAGTCTAGAATATTTACTACTTGGTTGTTTACAGAAAAAAGTATGAGGACCTCAGGTCTAAACTTAAAAAAGTTACTGTTTCCAGTTTACCATAAATCTGAGAAATCTCTTCTTTTTTTCCTTAGGCCTTTTGCTAGATACATGATATCTTAGGGTTGAGATGTCAGGGTTCGAGGTTAACATTTTTATGGTTATTCACATCTACTGATGACTTGTTTTCTAAAAGGGATATTTTTGTAACTTTAGCAGGAATCTGAGTGAGTCAGTATCCTTCCCAATCATGCTGGCATTAAATACGTTCTTTTTTGGTATTACCATTTATCTGGTTATTGTAAGGTTAAATATGTCTCCACATGCTTCATTTCCAGTTATGTTTTTTATATAGCATTTGAAAATGAATGCTTTGCAGTCTTCAGGATCCCATTCACAGCAAAACAAAGAATAAATATTTTAAAGAGGATTGTGCATGCCTTTTAAAAGAGATTCTAGAACTTTTTTGAGTCATAAGAAGGACCCTTTAAATAAAGAGACATACCTTACTCCTAAATGGGTATATAGATATTGTTAAGTAGTTATTTTCCCCTACATTTTATATAATCTCGGCACAACTCTTAGGTCAATTATTCTTGAATTTTAAGAAAAAAATTCTAAAATTGTCCTGATAATAAACAGCCAAAATAGCTAAGAAAAATTTGAAAAATAAGAGTAATGAGGAACAAACAGGTCCAACCCAGCTGGATACTAAAGTGAACCGTAATTGAAGTGGTGAAGTCTTGGTGCTAGAATGGATGGGAGACCTCTGCAGTGGTAAAACCCACCCAGAAACAAACCAGCTGCATGTGCAATTTAATATGCAATGAAAGATCCACCTTGAAACATTCTGAAAAGGAAGGATTATTCCAATGGCATTGGGATAATTGGTAGGTGTTAATGAAAGAGTTATATTATGAATATGTATCATAAACCCTCATATAAATTAAAGGTCATGATAAAAAAAAAAAAACTAGCAAAAGGCCTAAGGAAAAAAAGAAGAGATTTATAGTATCTATAGTAAACTGGAAACAGTAACTTTTTAAGTTTAGACCTGAGGTGCTCATACTTTTTCTGTAAATGGCCAAGTAGTAAATATTCTGGACAATGTGGGCCAGATGGTATCCGTCACAGGTCCTCCACTCATTGTTTTTGTGCAAAAGTATCAATAGACAATACATCATACAGCTCATAAATAAATAAATAGAGAATATGTCTTTATATGAAGAATCATAATATTGTGAGTGTTAATTTTCCCACACATCTGGGCCCACAGTGAATTTTATAAATCTTTAAATTTTTTGGCAAATTGTAGAAAAAAGTAGTATCTCTTTGGCTATTTTAATTTTTATTTCCCTATTATTGAAGGGGTGTGTGTGTGTGTATGTGGTTGGTATATTTGTCTGTCTGTGAGGTCTCCCCTTCTGTGGAGCATAGGTAGGGTTAATTTATCTCACTTATTGCACCTCCCTGTCACCTAATGTCCCAAAGCCCTGAGACCTCTGTGGTATCTCCAGCCCAAAACAGACTAATAGGTCACCATTTTGCTTCATGAATCATAACACTTTCAGTGCCTTTGTGCCTGCCATAGGGCCTGGGACTTGATTTTCAGCCCAGTTCTTACCTGTCTGCTTGTCTGGCTACCTGCCAATAGACTGAGAATGGGGGATACTTTGCCTCTCCCTGTCTTCAGTAGTCTGGGTTGTGGTTTACCCACTGCTTAGTCTTCCTCCACTTTCTCTTGGAATCTTAGAGTTAGTTGTTGCCTGAATCTTATCTCAACCTGCCTATGCCCTTTGGATCCTGAAATCTAGCTGTGGATGGGATCTGCCATTGCATTTCTGTCCATCCAGGTGAGCAAACCTAGAGCTTGACCTCGCTCTCTCCAACTGCGCTGCTTTTGAAGAACCATCAGTATTAGGTTTCATTCACTCTTGAGTTATGATGGTTATTTCTGTTTTCCAAAAGATAGAACTGAGAAAGTGGTGAAGTCACTTGCACAAAAATTTCTTAGAGGACACACGATATAAGATTCCTATTATTACTGAGGTAGAAATGTCATTTTCTTGGAGTCATGTCTCCATGCCCTTGGTGAGCTGCGGTAGCCGAGCCCGCTCCCCTCCCCGCATCTCCAGCCTTGTGGGTGCTGTGGGAACTGAGGCAATTGTGACATAGCCGAGCTGGTTTCTCTTCTCTTTTGGACATCGTTGTTTGTCACCATTCTCATCACCATTTCTTTCCCCGGATTATAAAATTGTAAAATCACTGCTATATTTACATTTTCTTTTGCTGTCTGGGCTTCAGAAGTACCATTTCTAGTTTTCCTTTGAAATTTCTGTATTGATAATCTCCCTTCATTTGTGTATTGCTCTACTGTGAGGCAAGCAGAGCTGGGATTGTTGTTTCCATTTTGCAGACAGAAATTAAGGCCCAGTGAGGTCTGGAAGGCCTTGGCCGGCAGCCACTGTTGGAGTTGGTGCCAAAGTTGGGATTAGAGGTAATACCGGGTCCCTCTTGCCATTTTTCTTCCTGTCTACAAAACTCCTTCTGTTTTAGGAGTTTCAGGGATTTTCTTGTGTGAGACATAAAGAAATTAGTGACTTTCCTTGAGACATTTAAGCATTACTACATTTGTGTAATAATTCTTTTACTCCATCTGTTGGTCTGAGTACTGTAAGTGTAGCCAGTACATACAAACATTCTTTCTTCTCTTCAGATACTGAAGTAGAAATTTTCAAGGAAGATAGAAGCTCTGAAGAAGTTGCTTGTTCTCTGCTAGTCTTAACAATCACTGCAACCACATTTTTGGATTTTTCTCCCCAAGGCTTTCTAGCTGTAGGTTGCCACAAAGCATTTGGGGGTCACTGATTCCTGTTTTTTTTTTTTTTTTAACTGTATTAAGCCTGTGTGTTAGGTGACCTTTGTGTTCTGACCTTCAGATTTAGGGAACTGAAAATTTAGGAAGTGTTGTTAGGACTTAAATCCAAGTAAATTCCCTCATGAGTACAAAGACTCATTTGTGGAGGTGTGGAATGTTAGAGATTAAGGGACTTTCATTCATCTAGTCCCCCTGTTTAGAAAACACGGCAGTGAGTGATGGATCTGAGGGGAGAATGCTGAGATTAGATAAGATGAGGCTCTCTGCTGGCTTCCCCTATGTCCCTCAGTCCTGGAGCTGTAGCATGCGTTTTCCCACTAGATGGGGAGCTCTGAGAGGGCTGGCATTGTGCGCTCCATGCCTGGCTCTTCTCCCTAGTGGTGATCAGAGTGATTTCCATGGGCACTCAGGATGCATTTGCGTAGTGAGTGATTTGAACTGGTCTCCTGTTGATAAAATATCATTATTGCCTTTTGGAAACCTAAGTTATAAGATTCTTGAGTGGGGTTTAGTAAGGGTTTATTATGGGAAACACACCACTCTAGATATTTTAAGTGGAAGGGATTTAATCCAGGGTGTTAGTTGCTTTGAAATTATTGGAAGGACTCTATGGAGCAGGCTCTCAGCTGAGCCTCCAGCAATGAATCCCAAAACCACACAAAGCTACTCCATTTTCTATAGTCAGGAAAGAGGAACATAATGAAACTGCCATGAGACTTTTGAGTTCAAGAATACATCACCGTACTTGGGAACCAGAGATCAAGAAGCTGTGATTAGGAAGGTAGCTGGATAGTGAGACACGGATTCTAGGTATTCCCTCTGTCTCAGCTGCTTCTTGACAACCACCAAGCTGAACACTGACTATGACAATGTGGATGCAGAAAAATCTCATGCCTCTGTGACTGTGCTTCCAACAGAAAACAGGCCAAACAACAGGTGCACGACTTTCATCTTACCTTTGCCTTCCAAATTTTCAGCCAGTTACATGTGTTTTTGCAGAATTTCTTTTGCAGTCAAACCTTACCTGCAAGACAGCCTCTATGGCATGGCAAGTTTGAATGTTGATGCACCATATCCAACACAGTAAGGGTTATATTTTTCACATTTTCAACACATCTTCCATAAGGCTGTGTATGTGGTAGATATTAAATTGAGGCTGGAATAACAATTATATTCTATTAGATCGCTACTTGTCAGTGTAGCTAATTATATAACAGAATGGTATGCAACAGTTTTACTTTAGGGGATCCCTAAGGGAAATTCCTACTTATCAGAAAAATGCCATAATGAGGGAAGACCCTGAGCTGAGAGACTATTCTAAACTGTTTTGGTTTCAAACATCTTGGAAAGTACTACAGGGAGATATGCAGTATTATAGCAGTGCTTACCATGTCTGGTGGGAGTTCCATCTTAAGGAAATGTTGTCAACTTTCCATCCTGTGGCTGCACTATCTCCCCCCTGCCCTAAATATACATTTAAAATTTGCAATTTAAATCAATGTAAAATAGTTTATTTAAAATAAATTAAATGGACCTATGAACAATGGGCCCGCATTGGATTCTTCTGACTTCTCCCTTAACTCTTGTGTAACCTATTTAGAAAGGTGAAATAATTGTTAGTAATCCCCTTCTTTACCCTGGTACCCTGTGGGATACATTTTAGATATATTTCTTTTCCTGTTCCAAATTAAGAATAAGGCAGCCAGTACTCGTAACCAAGTGTATATTATAAGATCACTGGTTATGTTGATGGGAGTAAAGGACAGGGAGATCAGGTGGTAACAATATAATTGAAGTAAATTGTCTGATTTTCTTAGAAAAAATGATATTTTTTGCTTCAGGAGAAAAAGGCTGAGTGAATGTTAGTTGATAATAGCTTCTGCTAGATTTCTGTTATATTTTGCTTTTCTCAATTCCTACACAGTCATTTTAGTACATTCTTTCCTTCTTACAAAGGAACACATGCTTCTGGAGCAGGGAAGCCCCCAATGCCTCCTCTATTTCTTATTGCTAATCGTTCTGCCCTCTCAGCTTCTATCTGCAGTAATGAACTCAAAGTATGAGAGGCCTTTAGCCATATGGAACTTTTGAGAGAGGACTCGACTGTACTCAGGATTCACTTGGACTACGTGACCCAAACCTCATTATTACATCGTTATAAGTAGGTGGCTGTATGAGTTATCATCTAAACTAGGACACTTTTGAAAATGGGCACTGTTAATAATTATACCAAAACAGCAGGCAAAAATTAGATGTATGGTCATCCTAGTTATAAAGTACCATGGAGAACAGTGTTTGAAATGTGAACTAAAATGATTTGAAACCAGAGTTTAACTCTTTGTATTCTCAAATTTTTAAATTTACTTTGCCTTTTATACAATAATCACTTGCTGAGCATTGATCATGGGGTAGACTATATCAGGCACTAGGAAAATAAAGGTAAGGAAGATAGCATCTTTGTTCTTTTTTCACTCACAGTTTCATGCTATTATTTTAGGGCAGCAGGTTTTTAGTCTGGCTCATAGCATACTAGGCAGCCTAGGGTAATAATGCATTTTATGTTCCTGCCCAACTTAAAGTATATTCTGCCAAAATATGAAGATTTAAATGCCTGGGTAACTGTTTTACCAATTTGTTAATTTTATACTTGGGATCATGTTTAAAATTTGGCATGGATGGACCATTTTTTGCTGAAGAAAAGTTTGAAAACTACTGGTTTGGGATTTAAAATTTTGTTCTAAAATTGTCAGGCTAGTTGAAAGGAATGAAGAGCTAAATTTATTTAACATGGAACACATAAAGCCATAAACTGAGTAGAAAACAAATAAATGACCTTAAATATCTGCAGGGCTGCCATGTTTCAGAGGTTTTGTGATTTCAGAGGGCTAAGGTAGGACCAAAGGGAGTCCTGATGGGAATACAGATTTAGGCTACAGAGAATGTTCTAGTAGTCATAACTTTTCTGCCATGGAAGGGGCTGCCTTGTGAGGTAATGATTTCCTTGTCATCGGACATGAACTCAGAGATGGTGGGTGAGCTTGAACGTGAGCTACACAGTAGATGAAATATCTTCATTAACAGTTTCATGCTTCAAAGACATTAAAATTCTGTATTGGTGAATATTGGATCATTGGCTACTACTTTAGAAATATCTGGTATGTGTATGTGCGTATATTTCCCCAGAATATTAGCCAGTGGAGTACATTCTTCATGTATTTCATTTTCTTCATAGTGGTCAATAATTGATAGAAATGTGGAAGGTACTATAGCATTACTCTCATCGAGAGAAATTTGAAAGGGAATAACATCGACTGATGTGATTCTGAAACTGATCCGAAACAGCCTGGTTTGTTTTTACTCAGCTACCATTGGTCAGCACTTCACCAGATTTTGTCTCTGTTTCAAAATCTTGAAATAAAAGTGGAACAAATTCCAAAATGACTTAAGAAAAAGGTCACCAGATGAAAATGGTTTCAATTGTTTTGCTATTAAATGTGAAATTGCAAAACTAGCCTCTCTTACATAATTTGAACTTGTAACACATTGTAATGAGAAGCTTGTCTGTTTTTCATACCGTTTCAAATACTGAGAAATAATTTTTCTAAGCTCTTGGATTCGTGTCAGATGAAAATTATTATTCTAGAGCATATAATGCACAAAGTTGAATCTCTTTATTTTCTAAAACTGTATATCATAATCCTTGAAGATTGAAAATTTACATCCTGTCCCCCACTTTATTTTTTCCATTACCTGGGCATTTAAATATTTTAATTTAGCAGTATGCTAATGTTTTTGCATTAGAATAACATAGATTTGGAGTTTTTAACATAAATTTAAGATGACATGTAACTAGAGAAACACAAATTACCTGCAAACTTTAATTTATAGTAATAATATCTAAATTCACTAATATTAATTTAAATTGCCCAAACTCAATGCAGAAACTCTTAACTAGTTTACAAACAGTGGTTGTGGCAAAGGATACAAACAGCACAGTTGATAAGTGACAGTGTTGTGAGCAATGTGGTGTTCAAAAGGGTGAAATATAATAGTTCACATCTTTTTGCTATGATTACTCTTAGCAGGTTATGTGGACTCAATAACCATTGCTTCACAGAATTACATGCAATATTATCAGATGTAAATACGGCCTGAGATTCATCAATAGTGGACTCATATTCATTGAAGAAAAAAATTAAGTATTTCTACCTTTTAGGTTATAAGTAAAATTGTGTTTTTCTCTATTATCTTCTTCATTTTTATTGAGATATCAAAATGAATTTTCAATATCAGAAAAATACAAACAAAATTATTAAAAAATTAAAAGTAATTAAAACATCCCTCAAGTGGTAGTAAAATTCCATGGCCTGTCTAATGGGCATGACCAACTTGTAAACAGATAACTAAGCCAGAGTGTGTATGTGTTTTAATACAAGTTTGCACAAGCTGTTAGGAGGACACACATAAGTGGGGAGCAATTACCTTGCAGACCTACCCACTTATTGGTAGGTTAGAAATAGAAGATTCCAGATAATCACCAAAGAGATTGCCAGGCCTCATTACAGATTATATTGGTGATTTTTCCCACTGTCACTTTTTCATCCTGATGGAGGGGCACGACATTTAGGAATTAGGCACGTAGCATCTCATCTTTATAAATACAGATTTGCACTTTCAAAAGTAGATTTACAGAGCTCAGAAGGGCTCAGGCTATTGTTGCCTTTTTCTCTTGGCCCGTACACAAAAGCAGTCTGGTAGAATGAAAGACTTAGAGAAACCTCCTTAACATTTTTTGCAAGCACAGTGCACACTACAGACTAGCCATACTGTTACAGAACATAAAGTATTCTAGGGTGTGATTTTGGAAATCATCTTGTAGATCGCTTATTATTTTAAAGCTAGAGAAACTGAGGTCCGGAGATTTAAAAAAAAGAAAAAAGAAGCATGTTCTTGATTACTTAGCCAAATGGAACCATTGCTATTACATGTGACCTAGAGTGCAAGGTTGGGGTCACATGTTTTCTGTGCTCATTTTCAATGGCATTGTCACTAATTCTCTTGGAAGAAAAATGATTTACTCCTATGTCCACTTAAATGCTTTTACCCACTCTGTGTAGTTATAATCCAACAATTCACAGTAGAGTTATTATCTTGTGTAGTGAGACCTTCCCACTGCAAGTGCTCTTTGGAGGTAGGACATCTGGGTTTGAATCCAGCCTCTGGTATGTTCCAGCTGCTCTATTGCATTAGATAAGCCACTTCAGCTTCTATAAATCTTGGTTTTTGAATACTCAGATTAGAAGAAACAAGTTAGTCCCTAAGATTTCTTCTAGCTAAGACTCTTGATGACCTCTTGGCTCTTGAGTGGTCTGTCCTGGCTGTTGTCAACATGTCTGTTTTTTTCCAGGATGGATGGAAGTTTTGGCAAACAAAAGCCAGTTAGTTAGTATTTGTTCTGTACTCTCCTTAACCTTCTCCTGGGAGTGCTGGTCTTCCAGTGCTCTTGTTTCCCTGTCAGGGTTGATTGTTTCCTTTTGCAGTGGCATCGTGAGTGTGGAGTGAAAGTGCCCTGTGGAGGCAGGTCACTGTTCTGTCTCACTTCTTTATCAGAGACAATGTTTACTTGTGTGGACCTGCTGCTTCTCTCCCTTGCTGCTGCTTGGTTCATTTGGGATCCTGAAATGCAGCCGGGTTTTTCTTGTCACTTGCGGTATTGCCAGGAACAAGTAGTGCACCACTAGCATTAATGTTTTGTTGATCCTAGCTCCGTGTAAGGCAGGTTGGCATTTAATGTGAGTTGATCCGCATCGTACTTCTCTTCACCCTGCGTTCTCTGGCCTGTGGGGCTCATAGGAGTTAAAACATAGTTTTGTAAAAAACCTCAACTCTTAGACTTACATGGAACATGAGAGTTAGAAGGAATGGCAGTGGGTGTCTAATCTTTAGTTTCCAGATAGGGAGAGGCACTGAGGTTTGGAGGTCAAGTGACTGAAGTCACAGAACCAGTTAGTGACTGGGCTGGAAATTATGCCTGAGTGCTCTGCATCTAAGTCTAGTGCCTTTTCCGGTATTTCCAAGTGTTTCTCAGATAGCCTATATAAAGGCTTGGCATTTCTGTAGTGTTGTTCTCTCATTACCCCTTCTGAGCAATGCCAGCTGTCCATACAGAGAGTGGGGCACTTAGCCAGTGCTGGGCCAGAGCTGTCTGTTAGGAGAAGTTGAGTGAATGCATTGACATTTTCAGCTCGTGGTAGATCCTGCTTTGCCCTTCCCGCTCTATCTGACCTGAAGCTTTAGAGGAAGAGCGATTACATTTGCTGTTCAACTAACAATCGTGTGTAATTTTCAGCCTGCCTCATTCCTCAGCACTGTCTTCCCACGCTTCCATCACATGCCACAGCATATCTGCTTCGCAATTATGCCAGTAGGGACTTACCTACACCATTTGGAAAAGATTGGCCTAAAGTACTTATTTACTTGTGCATAATAAATCCTGATTGATACCTTGGTAATCTCTGAGATCAACCCAAGAATCCCTCCCACAATGGGGAGGATTGAAGACTCAGGGAAACGGGTGACAAAAAAGAGAGGACAAAAAGAGAGGATCATGCTTCCTCACTGATGAGCTAAGAGATTCATGGGTGATTTGGAATCTCTAAGCCCGACTTTTGCATGGTGTGGGCTAGTTCTATAGTCAGGGTCTTTCACAGACTCATAAAAGTATGTGAGCAGAGTTGTCATTAGCACTCATCTATTTCAATCACTGCATTTTTAGAAAAAAACACTGGCTTCGAGAGAGTACAAAAGTCACACTATAAGCTCATGGGAGAGCTAAGATTGGAAGCTGGGCCTGAATGCTGAAGATCAGGTTAAAACAGTAAAATAAGATGTATTAATAGAAAAGGTTGAATAGCTGTAGCCTAGAGAGGGAAGCATGTTGTACTGTTTTAATAAATGATTAAGACAGTAGTTTTGAAATTCCAGGAGGATACTGACTTTTATTTAAGAGGAAAGTTAAAAAAAAGAAAACCTCAAAGTTATGGGAAAGTATTATTAAAATTGTAACTAGTTGTTTAAATGAAGAAAATGTTGCTAATGGACACAAATCCTAAACTTTAGTCTGGCTTCAGCCACTTCAGATGCTTAAGTTACAGAGCACCTCAGTCTCTCAATTCTTCTACCACTAAAATATTGGTGTTGATATCTGTCCCTTTCTTCAGTATCATTCATTTATTCGGCAAACACTGACCAAAAGTCGGGCCTTGGTTTAGTTGCCAACGGAGATTTAGGGACTGTTGCAGTGTGATTTAAAGAATAACATAACTACTCTAAGTCAATTATTCTAAACCCTTGAATCAGAATATATACGTGAAGATCTCCATATGCATTTAATATGCAGTTAGTTTTGGAGAACCACTACTTTAGTACAAGCTTATAGCACTGGTTATTAGACAATACCATGTAATGATTGATTGTTTTTAAATTTTGGTGTTTTTATATAAATGTTTATAGAAGAGTAGAATATAGATTTGGGGGAAAAAAAAGAAAAAAGAAAAATATGGCCAAACACTACTTAATTTTATTTTGTGGATAATAGTAACTTGGCATTCACATGGTATATTTAGAGAGGCTGAGTGGCTTTGTTAGTATTAACTGTCACCTCACCTGTGGCCTTAAGTTTTCCCACCTGTAGAGGGAGGATCTTGCTCATCATATCATCTTTTGTAATCGTTTGCATTCTCTTGTGCCTTGATTAGTTTGGTCTATTGACTGTTGGTGTCATCGCTTTGTGATCTTGTGGCTCATTATGGTTAGGTTTGAGGGAACAGAATAGAGAAGACATTATCGCAAATAAGGTCCAAGTGCTAGGAATGGAGATAATAAGAGCAAAAACTACTTTCGTGAAGTGATAATCTCCTTTAGATTGTGGTATTTTCTTTTTTCCTCCAAATAGGGAGGTAGTACAACATTGAAGACCGTGGATTTGGGGCTACAGTTCTGTGTCTGAGCTTCAGCTTTGCTATTTGTTAGCAAAAAAGATCCTTGAGCGAGGTATGCAACCTCCTGCGGCCTTACTTTCCCAATTTACTAAATGTGGAGAATGATAGTGCTACCTCACATGGCAGTCAGGATGACTCTGTGGCCATTAGAAAATTGCTTGACCTATGGTAAGCCCTCGGTAAACACTTGCTGTTTACTGTCAGTCTGTGGCTTCCTTGTACCGACAGGACAGTTAGTGGGAGAAGACAGGGAGCAGCAGAGAAGGTGATAAGTGAAACCTCTTAGGGTCTTCTTAATTGCCTTGATTTGACACAGTTCCTGAAAGAGCAGTGCTTAGGGAGCAGCAGCTCGCTGACTCCCTTCTGCATTAGGCATCTTGCTTAGAGGAAGGCTGTTTCTCTTGCTTCCCACTCTTCTGATGATGTTTGTGTATTTTCAGAGTCTCTGTGGAGATCCGATCCTCTCTTTCACTTCTTGCTTTCATGATGATCATAAGCTGAGAGTGAAACCTGTCTAGAGCCAGAGGAAGTAAAAGCAGGGTAAGTCTTGGTCCAGCAACACCAGTTCTCACCACTCCTCATCTTTTTGTTTACATTGTGTCTCTGTGAGAAGCTGAGAAACCCCAGCTGACGTGCCAGTTCATCCATTCGTGAACTTGTGAGGTTTCATCAAGCCCATTTATCAAAAAGAAGGGCTGTAATTAAGATTTTAGAGAGAGAAAGCTCTGTAGAATATTAGAGCTGATTGGCACTTTGTAGGTATTCATTTGGCAAATGAGTATCCTCTCTTGTTAAAGGTCACACTGGAATCTGAGACCAGAACTGAGGCCACAGGGACTCTGTATATTTATACTGTTGCATTTATCACCTGCCTTGGATCCATCTTACATGATTTAGTTTTTCTTATGTTGAGTTTTCACTCTTTTTGGATTTCTGTTGAAAGATAAAATTTCCAGCTTCTTATCTCTATATATAATATCTTTAAAAAGCAGAAGTGATTTTATCTTTTAAACTTTTTCCTCAGCTGGTCTCCTGAGTCCCTCATTTCAGTACCACTGGTCTGCTCCCTGTCCCAGAGAAATGCGTTGCTTCACCCCTGAGCTTACAGTATTATTTCCAGTCATTGTCCTTGTTGCTTCAGTTTTCTTTCAGAGTCTCTCAACTCTCAAAGTCATCCTGGATAAGGGCTACTTCTGCCAAGCCTGTGCTAGTCCTTGTGACATACCCTGATATTTTTCATATGCTTTCTGTGTTTTCTTTCTCTTTTCAAATATATAAATATTTCTTCCTCAGATAGGCTTTATGCTCCTTGAGCAAGGGATGAGAATCTGATTCATCTGGAGCTCTAGTACCAGGTAAAAAAGTTCATTCTTTCATTCATTAAATTCACAGACATTTTTATTGAGTGGGTATAATGTACTAGGCTCTGGGATTATTAAATGATAAGTATTTTTGTTCTCAAGAATTCAGAAGTTTAGTTTGGGATTCAGGCGAGAAGACAGGCAGCGTACCACATGACGAATGTGTGACAGCAGTGTGCTCGGTGCTGTGGAAGGGTAGTGAAAAGGGACACAGTTTGAACTGGAGGGTAGAGTATGTGACTTATCCCTTATGAACCAGTAGGAAGTAATTCTCAGGACCTAAATGGTGTATAAATAATCATTTTTAACCAAGAGGTAGCTTGCTTGAAAAAGAGCACAGATCAAACCTAGAGGAAATAGATGAATTTCCCACAGAATAGAAATGCTGCAAAATGACCTCAGAAGAAGTAGAAAACTGCAATTATAATGGAAGTTATTGGAAATATGATTAATGTTTATTAAAAGAAGATATCATATCTAAATGACTTTACACTGAATTTAAATACGCCTTTAAAGATCAGATAATTCCAGTGTCTAACGTAGACGGTAGAAAATGATACAGAACCCTCATATCAAAGCCTAATGATGATAAGAAAAATAAGCAGTGGGAAAAAAAACTATAAAGATGATCTTATGATTATATATACAAAAATTCTAAATAACATAGCATAATTAATTCATCAGTATACCAAAACAGTACGACTATGACTGAGTAGAATTTATTTTAGGAATGCAAAGATGGTTCAATATCTGGAAATCTATCAACATGATTTATTACACCACCAAATTAAGGGAAGGAAAAGAAAATGATCATACCAGTGAATGCTATGGACATTGTAGAAAGGCATGACTAACTAAAGGAGAGCAGCATTTGTTCATTCACCCATTCCTCCACAAGATATATTTTTAAGGGTTTCTTGGCTAGGCATTGTGTTTGTATAGGGAGACTACCCAGGAGCTTTCAGTTTATTGGGGCATGTAGGCAGGTGACTAAATAGCTTTCATGTGGAATGTTACAAGAAAAGTACTAGAAGAGCCCGGAAAAGAAATTAAGCTATTCTTCTTGGAGAGAGTTAAGCAAATGTTCACAGAATCAGGCATTTCAGCTGGGGCAATATATTAATAAAAATACAGGGGTTGGTAGAAAATGCAGGAAGAGAAATGACATTGTTAATGATGAGTACAGCATGAGCAAGGATTCAGAATGATGAAAGTTTATTATAAATCCTGGGACTGGTGTCATGGGTCACTGTTGACAAGCAGAAGAATGGCAAGAAAAGATGCTTGAAAAGGTCATCTGAAAACAGATAATTGGGCAGAAGATGGCCTTTGCAGAAGGTAGAGATGGAGGTGCCTTCTTGGAGAAGGCAGTGTCAGTGTAATTTATTATGCTAGACATAACTGAAATGACGATGGAATCAGTGATTTGCACATTTATGCTTAAGTTTTCATTTTTCTACTGTTCTAGTGGTTGCCTGTTCCTATGTATCTATGGCATATCTGAAAAGGCCAAGGTGTCACAATCAGTAACTTGGAATTGCTCTGTGCATATGCATCTTTCCTTTAGAAATGATTGCATCCCGTATCAACCCATTTTTTAAAGTTTCTAATTTTGAATAACTTTACATTTACAGAAAAGTTACAAGGACAGGATTAACCCATTTTGAAATTGTACAATTAAGATTTCTACTACAAATGTGCACAGTGTGTTGAAACTTTCAAACCTTAATTTGACCCCACTCAGTCTACACTTATATTCGCTTTAGTCATGGTGAAAGCAAAACAATCACTATTATCCCCATTTAGTAGCAGACCAAGCCTCAATTAAAAGCAAAAATCCAAACACCTGAATTCCATTTTCTAGGATTTTGTTGAGAATTTTTGCATCTATATTCATACAGGGTATTGGTCTGTAGTTTTCTTTTTTTGTTTCATTGTTTCCTGGTTTTGGTATCAGGATGACATTGGCTTCATAAAATGTGTTGGGGAGGATTCCTTCCTTCTTGATGTTGTGGAATAATTTCTGCAGGATAGGCACTAGGTCTTCTTTGCAGGTCTGGTAAAATCCGACTTTTTTTTCAGGAAGGTTTTTTATTGCTGCTTCAATTTTGGTACTTGATATTGGTCTGTTCAGGAGTTCTATTTCTTCCTGATTGAGTCTAGGGAGGCTCTGTGTTTCTAAGAATTTGTCCATTTATTCCACGTTTTCAAGTTTATGTGCATAGAGGTTTTTATAGTATTCATAGATGATATTTTGTAATTCCATGGTATCGGTTGTAATTTCTCCTTTTTCATTCTTGATTGAGCTTATTAAAGTCCTTTCTTTTCTGCTTCTCATTACTCTAGCAAGAGGCATGTCAATTTTGTTTATTTTTTCAAAGAACCAACTTGTTTTATTAATCTTCTGTATAGTTTTTTTTGTTATCAATTTCATTTAGTTCTGCTCTGATCTTTGTTATTTCTGTTCTTCTTCTGGGTTTGAGGTTGGTTTGCTCATCCTTTTCCAGTTCTTTGAGATGATTCATTATATCGTTGATTTGTGATCTTTCTGTCCCTTGGATGTAGGCATTTATGGTTATAAATTTTCCTCTCAGGGCTGCTTTAGCTGTGTCCCACAGATTTTGGTAACTTGTGTCTCCTTTATCATTTAGTTCAAAGAATCTTTTTATTTCCATCTTAATTTCCTCCTTAACCCAATAATTGTTCAGTAGAAAGTTGTTTAGTTTCCATGACTTTGTGTAGAGATGAGAGTTTCTGTTGGATTCGGTTTCTAATTTTATTTCACTGTGGTCTGAGAAGATAAAAAAATGCTCAACATCTCTAATAATCGGGGAAATGAAAATCAAAACCACAATGAGATATCACTTAACTCCAGTGAGAATGGCTTTTATCTAAAAGTCCCAAAACAATAAATGTTGGAGTGGATGTGGAGAGATAGGAACACTCATACACTGCTGGTGGGACTGCAAACTAGTACAACCTCTGTGGAAAGTAATATAGAGATACCTCAAAGAGCTAAAAGTAGAACTACCATTTGATCCAGCAATCCCATTACTGGACATCTACCCAAAGGAAAAAAAGACATTGTATAAAAAAGATATCTACACTAGAATGTTTATAACAGCACAATTCACAACTGCGAAGATGTGGAAACAACCCAAGTGCCCATCAATCCATGAGTGGATTAATAAAATGTGGTATATGTATACCATGGAGTTCTACTCAGCCACAAAAAACAACGGTGATATAGCACCTCTTGTATTATCCTGGATAGAGCTGGAGCCCATTCTACTAAGAGAAGTATCACAAGAATGAAAAAACAAGCACCACACGTACTCCCCATCAAATTGGTATTAACTGATCAACACTTAAGTGCATAGTAGTAACATTCATTGGGTGTCGGGCAGGTGGGATGGGGGAGAGAGGAGGTGGGTATATACACACCTAAGGATGCGGTGCGCAACGTCTGGGGGATGGACACGCTTGAAGCTCTGACTCGGGTGGGACAAAGACAAAACATGCAATCTAAACATTTGTCTTTTGTACCCCCTTAATATGCTGAAATTAAAAAAAAAATAAAAAGCCAAAATTGGTGTTTTTCAACCCTGAAAGATGGGCTTGATTTTGGTATTTAGGAAAAAATATTCTTAAATGATTCCAAATTTGCAGCCAGTTTTAAAAACCATGAGTAAAAGAGACATTCATTGGTTGTTTTTCTATATTGGTTTTGTGCTAGGTGTTGATGGTGGTTTAGAGATGTGTAAAATATGGTCCCTCCTCTTTTAAGGAACTCACAGCTTAGTAAGTGTGTATGTGTGTGTGTGCATATGTGTGTAAGTAAAAGGTAAAAGGTGCATACGCATATGTAAAAGCTGCAGGGGAAAACAAAGGCAAGAAGGTCCCTGTAACCCCAGTGAAAAGCAGATACCATATCACTGGCTTCAGAAACATGTGTCCTGATTCCCAGTTTAGAGTCTTTATCATTGATTCGTATTATCCTCTTCTGTTGAGAAAAGTACACCTCCAACTGTTTTCCTCCATGCAAGATAATCATATAATTCCCAATGACTTTCTCTGAGAATAGAGATATTTCTTTCTTCTCACTTTACACAGCACTTTATGGTATATAAAGCACTTTAATATTGTCTTATTGGTTGTCATAAAACTCTAGGACTTAAGGATGACTAGGTTTTTTGATCTTAATTTTAAAGTGGAAATATCTGAGCACTAGAGGAGGTGCCATTCAGGGTCATGCCACACATTCCCAGCATGGACTGATGTTAATACCTGTGCAACACTGTTTCCCAACTCTCTCCCTCCACCTTGCCTCTCTATTGCTATGCCATGTGCTGAGGCCTTTATTTTTTCCTACATTTCCGGTACTCTTTGTCTTTATAGACATCTGGAGGTAATCATGTAGCCCTCTTAATTAATTCAGTTCAATTAATAAATTACTAGGTGGATTTGGGGCTGGGAGCAAGTGCAGGGTGCCTTCCGGGCCTCCCCGTGCTGGAGAGCTCTTGCAATCAGGCTTGGAGAGCCCTCCTCAGCGGCAGTCTGTGAGGCTCATCCCCAGCAGGCTGGCTGCCTGGAGGGGTGATTGGCTTGCCCCAGCAGAGGAGACAGCATTTTTCTTTCTTCAAATAGTGTATGCAATTTGATCAGAACAGCATCTGGGCTGTGCCAGTTGTCCCCCTCCTAGTTAAAGTAAGTTTTTCGTAAAGGTCCAAGATGGTGTCAGCTCAGCATAGCTCCTGATGGGCATTTCTTTGTTGTGCAGGGATGACCTGTGCATTGCAGGTGTTCAATATTCTATCCTCTGGCCCTAAATGCCAGTAATTGTCCCAAGCATTGTGGCAACCAATATCCCCCTCTTCCCCATTTCCAAGTGCCCCTCATTGGGGAGCAGAGCTGCTCCTCCAGATCGGTCATTTTAAAGTGTCCTGCCATGTACCTATTATGCACGTTTCCAAAATAAATCTTTGGTAGTTCCTTAATGCCTGCAGACTAAATTTAAATTCTTCGAGTGTGCATGCTGAGCTATCTGGGCTTTGGTTCCATTCCACATTTTAGTTCTTTTGCTAGATACTTTCGCTTATTCCCCCTCCAGCCACACTAAACATAAGTGCTGTGCACTTTTCTGCCTACATGACTTTGCTGACCTTATTCAGGCCCAACCTCTATTTAGAACTCAGGGCTCAGTCTGTGTGTCACCTCATCAATGAAGTCTTATTAGTTCTGTTCCCACCAAGAAATAAACTCTTTTTCTGCATCCCAGCAACATTTTTGTTTTTTGAACCTCATTTAGGTATAATCATTTAACTGGTTTTAATAGAATATTAATAAAATTGAAGCTTTTATGTAGCCTTCTACCATAGAAACTTCTTGAATTTAGGAACCATTGCTTATTCATATCTATTTCTCTAAGAGTCCTCTTCCTCCACCTGCTCCTCCTCCTCCCTCTTTCCTCCTGATGAATCTTCTTTCTCTTCTTTTTTCCTTCTTCCATTTTCTTTCATCCTTCTGGTCTTCCTTCATCCTTCTTCTTTCCAGAGAGCTTTATCAAGATTTATTAAAAATTGCCTTCATTTTTAAAAAAAATTTTTTTTATATTTGTACTTCTACAAAAATATTGTTTGTTTCTTTTGAATTGCAGATTCCAACAATGTCTCACCCATCTTGGCTGCCACCCAAAAGCACTGGCGAGCCCCTCGGCCATGTGCCTGCACGGATGGAGACAACTCATTCCTTTGGGACCCCCAGCATTTCAGTGTCTACACAACAGCCACCCAAGAAGTTTGCACCAGTAGTTGCTCCAAAACCCAAATACAACCCATACAAGCAACCTGGAGGTGAGGGTAAGTGCTGGGATTTCAGAGTTTGGTGCCCAGAGTGGGAAAGTTGAATGTAATAGAGGTGGTTTATAGTATAGAGTTGTGCTGGTAAAAGGTAGCTCACAGATTCACAGTGTGATTATCATAGTGTTTGGACTGTCAAAGGTTAAGGAGCCCCCAGAAATCATCTAGGCCACCCTTTCATTTAGGAACAAAGAGATTAAGACCTCATATGGGACATTTGGCTGTGGTTACACAGTGAAGTAGGGTTAGACCCCAAACTAAAAATCTGGCTCTTCAGTCTTAGCTCAGAGCCCTCGTACTGCATTTTCCTCTACCTCCAGCCCATTCTCTTGTGAAGATGTGTCTCCCACCCAGTGGTTCCTTCCTTTTGCCGATTAACCAGTGTCCCAAAATGCTGCTAAGCAACAGTCCAATCAGAAACCCATTCAAAGTGAACAGTATAAAGTACCTGGATTTTTTTTTTTTTTTTTTTACCTTCTCTGGCCATTTTCCTTCCCTTAGGCTGCTGTAGGATAAAGTTGTCTGGAAGGCTCTGGAGATCTGCATTTGTTGAAGCTTACAGAAAAATCTGAGCAAAGCCTAGTTTCAGAGGTTTTAATAACAATATATTCCGTTTATATCAAATGAAGTTTGAAGTTCTACGTGAGCTCAGCATCTCACGTGCATGTGCGTGTAGGCACTCACACATTACACCTCACAGGCGGTATAAATGATGCCATACTCTTTGGTTGAAGAGTTTATATACTTTTACTACAGTCAGCAGCTCATTCAAACCCATGAAAGAATAACTTATAACTAACAAACAGAATGTTAGACTTCTGGGAGCTGAGAGAGAAGAGGCAGTGAAAGGAGATCCAGCTCTTCTTTCTCTGTTTTCTCCTCCTGTCCCACCTTTAAAAAATTACTGTACCTTCTCCAGGATGTTTCCAGTTGCTTCTTAAATGACATTAGTATGTTTGGTTTATCAATACTACCTGAGACTACTTCATGCTCTGTGATATAGTTCAGTCCTTCTTTTTTCTTCTGAGTCATCTCCTGCTCCCAGTAAACCCTTTATTATTAGTATCTCAGGACCCAAATTATGAGTATCTCAGGACTGATGTCAGAAGCCCAGTCCAGTCTAGCCTGTGTAAGGTGACTGGACTCTTAGGCCAATGGCAGGGAGGTCAGGAATCAGCACACAAACGGCTGAGCTGTGGCGGTGGATCTTTGGATAGCCTTTCCCTAGAAAGGGCAACAACAGCAAGACCATTAGAAAGCTTCTCTGGAAAAACAATAAATGAAGCCCTTGGTGCTATACTAATCTCCATAGCAGTGCTTGAAGTTTTATTGCCCTTGAAGGAGACTGCATCTTTGCAATTAATCAAGGACTTAGTGAACTGGCTTTCTTCGGCTTATCATTCTTTAGTGATTGCGGGGCTTGCGAATAGGATCTGGAAGAGAATCCCTCTGAACAGGGACAGGAGGAGCCATGTGTTGGCTTCTCATTATGTTTTCAAGGTGTCCCCATGTCAGCTTACTAGGGGCATTGTTATTCTGTCTTCTAACTTTTGGGGAGAGCTAAAATGGACTTCTGTTTAATATGAAGGGAATAAAGACATGGTCAGTTATAGAGTAGGAGGCAAAGGTATGAGGAAGTCAACTTTGTAGGCATGACAATTGATATATGCTGAGGGTTAGGGTGACGGCAGGGCCTATTTAAGTGGGCTAATAAATGGCACGCATGAGGTGGGGAGAAGAAAAGCATATGATGGCGTCCCTCCAGACCCCGTCACTCTCAGTGCTGTGCATCACAGTGAAGGAGCCTGGCGATGACTCCCCTGCTGGGACGGGTCCTGCCTGTCTGTGTGTGGCTGTCTGACTCTCCAGGAACACTGGAGTAAACTCTGACTTGTTTGCATGTCCTGCAGCTCACAATTCTTGGCCTCTTCTCAACATGCCACCCCACATACTTCTGTTTTCTGTCAAAATTCTATTTGTATCACTTTCTCCAAAATGTGTAGGTTGGCAGTAATCACTCCCTTCCCTGGGTGTCCACATACTTCTTATTCTGTGACTACCAAATGTCTACTACTTTTTAAAATTGTTCCTGCTCATGTTCTTTTACATATTGCACACGAGTATATGCCAGGCCCTGCGCTTTTTCATTATTATTTATTGCCTTCCCATATAACCCTATGAAGTGTCCCCCCGCCATAAGTAAATGGAAACTTAGAAGAGGTGACATTCTCTGTGATTTTGTGTCTAGTAAATTTGTAAACGGAGGCTGTTGTCCATATCCAGCATGCCTACTTGCCCTTCTGTTCACGTCCATATCCAGCATGCCTACTTGCCCTTCTGTTCACGTCCATATCCAGCATGTCTACTTGCCCTTCTGTTCACGGCACTTGTGGCACCAAGCCCTGTATTATAGTGATTCTTCCCTACTTCCCTTATAAGAATATAAGCTTTATTTCCCATTGAGGCAACAAGACACAGTTTCTCACTCATCCTTATGTTCCTTGGAACTCTTGTAATGCTACTGTGTCTTTAGTAGGAATGGCTGCATATGGTCAAATGTATGTCTGTGTGTTCTTATGTATGTATATGTATTTAGATGGATGGCGGATGCTGGCTGGGTGAGCGCACTGCTTGGTAATACTTCCCTTGCAATAAGGAGTTTGGAATATGGCATCTTCATATCAAGCATCTCAGCCTTTTGTTTTCTGAAGTTTTGGTTCTTTCTTGCAATTCTGCCAGTCTTTCTCTCTCTATCTCGCTCTCTTTCTCTCTAATGTAACCTTTCCTGAATCTGAAAAAAAGATATTTCCCTTTAATATATACATGCTAAAGACAAATATGGGGAATCATGTATATTTAGACTTCTTTTTAAAATAGAAGCTACATGTCTTCCTCTGCTGTATATTATGACACTGGATATTTGTTGGAAGTGTAGGATTTGCTTTTACTTTATTTTTAATTTAAATGTTATAGGTGCATTCTCTGTTACTCTAAACATTGTTATAATTCATGTTATATTTTGTTTAAATTTTTATACATTTTAAAAGTTTATATCTTCAAAAAAAATTTTTGTTTATCTAGAATGTTCCTGGAATCCCAAGATAGTAGGTAGCTCAGGTTTTGCTTACAGAGTGGATTGGTGATACTGGATCATGTTCCTTATGCCTCAGCTTATGCTTTCTTTGCTTTCAGTAAACGCTTGTCCCCCAATTTCCAGCTCCTAAAATCTTTTAATTCATTGCTTAAAAGTTGACTACCAAGAAGCTCAATCATGAAGATGAAAGTTAGAACTAATAGAAATCACACAGTGCAGCTGTTTCTGGTGTAAATGTGAAAGCTTCAGCCTCACATTTAGTTTTGTTCTTTACTCAGAGATGAATATTCTGCTCAGAGCAGAATTAGCACCAAACCTCAAGTCCTTTCTAACTTGAGAGTTATCCAGAACCTGCACTATATTCTAGTGACAAGTGACAACTATTCTTTACGACCTCATAATGTATCCCATACAATTCTTATCATAGTGTGCCTTTTAATAGATTTGCTTGTATATGCACCTGTCTCCTCCAGTAGACCCTGAACCTTTGGAGGCAGAGGCTGCCTGACTTATTTCTGTATTTACAGCAGCACCCGGCAGAATCTCTGACACATGGGAACTCAGTGGTGTTTGTAGAACTGAATAGGTGAACATAACAATGCACACCTGCTTATCCAGCTAATGTTCTCTAGGTTCTCAGCTACTGCTTAAACTCTGTGGTTCTGCAGCTTCAGCCTACATATTTGAATTACTGTTACTCTCCTACACCTGTATTTTGAGCTTTTTAGTGTGGGATTTGTTTGGCCACTGCTACCTTGAAGTTACCAATTACATTTCTCACCTTGGTATTATGTATATGATCTCTGGGGTTTGCTTTCTCATTTTTAAATTCTGACTGTGAAAGTAGAAAAGTACCCAGATGTTTTGTGTATCAACTTGTAATTTTGTGATACCCATATTTATAATTTTCTTTTATGAGATATTCTGCTAATAACTTCTTTCTAAAGGGCTTTGGCACACTTAAAAGTGGGGAGGTTTTTTTTTCCCATTTAGTAGCTCTTTAGGCCTCAAGGTCCTTTTATTTGACTTCCATTGTTCTCATACTTTTCATTTATTTTATAACAACTCGTGTTTCCACAGCTAACTTAGAATACCCCTACATTTCCAAATGCTTTTCTTGTGTCCAGTACTGTAAGCTTATGAGCCCATATCTATTTTTTTATTAAGTTTTGTCTTCCTAGAAATTTTACAGTGTTAACTGTCTTTCATTTTTGTGAAATGATTTTGATATGTATTTACAATTTTGTCCCATAAACTTCTATTCAACTGATGAGAACAATAAGATAGTGCGATTTTTCTGTTGGTCTTTAATGTCCTAGCCTTTAGCATTATTTGTCCTGTAATCTGGGAGCCCTCTCTGCTTCAAATTAAAAAACAAAAAACAAACTCAGCAAAAACAAACAAAAAGCCATAAAACAACAAAAACAAGAAAACCAAGCCTTAGACTTTGATGGCAGAACAGAGTGTAGTTCTTTTTCTGTTTTTGGTAGATAGCAAAGCAAGTAAATTTTCCAACTTTACTAATATACTATTTTCTTGAGATGGTTTTTGAAATTATTCTGCTATTACACTCTAGGAATTAGAATCTCAGTCTCTCTCCTTCTCTCTCTCCCTTCCAGTTGTTTGACTGAATGACATTTGGTAATGCTTTTTCTCCATCATTACAATGGATAATCATTCAGAATGATTTGTCAATTTTCAATTTTGTGAAGTTGAAGTTGTGGCCTAGAATCCACTTTCTCCAACCTCTGAAATTCCTTTTAAAAACATTTTTATGTTAGGTCTTTGAAAAAGTAAATCCACTGGGTACCAATTCAAGGTGATCCTTTTGATGTAATCCCTTTATATTGGTATAATCCCTTATAGTTTATTTAGCACTTCCATATTCATTTTTTTTTAATTTTCAGAAAATAATTCTTACCGTATCTCTCTGAGGCAGGTAGAACCTATCTTATCTCCATTTTAATATCTGGTAAACTACTGGAAGTGAAATAGCTTGTTAAAGATTCATGTAGCTAGTAAAAATAGAAGGCAACCTTCATATCTAGGGCTCTTAATGATTTTAAAGAGTTCTATTTATTGGAGGTAGGACTAGACCATCTTATATCTTTTCTAACTCCATTATTTTATTATTTCATGATTCTTCTTTGAAATTGATTTCAAAGTGGTGACCTTTCTCACAAACTATTCCTACATGTATTACCTAGTAGATTTTATATAACATAAAAAAGGCCTGTATTTTCCACCTTCGCCCACACTGTTTACCTAGACTTGTCAAGGTAGATCAGGATAGGTAAGATGAATTTTATTAAAAAGGGGGTCCTAAGCCTGGATTATTTCTTTTATTCCATCTTTTTGTGCTTTATGCTACCCTGAGGTTATTAATGCATTGCATGGAGGAGGAATAGTTATAAATGATTGCTAATATACCTGAGAGTTTGGAGCTGAACTGGTCCAGAGCCCAGGTTTCCTAAATGCACTCACTCCACTATTCCACCAGTGTTTACAGGAACAGGCAAGTTTGGGGTTTGGTTCCTAGAAATTGATTAGTCCTGAGTTATTGATACTTGGTAGAGAATTAGCTATCAGTGATGTCAATTATGTATTCTGGTTGGGAAGGACATATTTGTTTTATTAACAGATAACTACTAAGATGTGAAGGAAGTGAATGGCCATCTATGGCAATATATTTAAAGGAATAATTTAGACTGGATTTTCCCCACCATTTTTATTTTAAACATATAGGCCAATTTGATGCTACTTCTCTTTTTAATGTTAGGAAAAACTTTTTCTTGTTTAAACCTGGAGTAATCAGTGGTAGGAAACAGTGATACTTAAGTATTTAGATGCACAGTGTGCTCTTCTGTCTCCGGAGTCCTGTAGTCTTTGTTCCTCATGCGAGGAGAATCTTGCCTGTGACTCTGGAGGTACAAATGGGAAACATCTTCTTTTGTTAGCCCTGGCAGTCTTGTTAAATGACCAGCAATCACAGATGAGCAGTTGCAACATCTCAGACATTTGTTAAAATTACACATGGTGTGCCATGAGGATAGTCACAAATTCACTGAAACATCAGGGATTCTAATGAAACCTGGGTTTGTCTCGCCTCCTTTTCTGGATCAGGGTAAGCATCTTGAGCCTCATCCATCACTGTGGAGTGTGGTACACGAGTTTTAATTTTCAGGTCCTTAGGGAAGAAAGGACAAGCTGTTTCTTCATTAAAGGATCAGATATTAATTGTATTAATTTGATCATTACATTGCATTTTTCAGCAGAGAAAATAATTTGCAATTCTTGGGACGACGTCAGATCTTACCGAATATATGTAGGCTTATCAATGCTTGAGAGTGCCAAGGTGCAACAGGGGCCTGAAGATCGGGGCATTTATATTCAAGCCTTAGTTTTACCACTTGGTCTTGGGCATGCTACTTTTCTATTACGTCTCCTGAATTTATTAAATTAGCTGGCAATATTGATTATCTTGCAAGATAGTTTTGAGGACCAAATATAATGATAAGTGTAAAAATGTTTTTAAGCTGTAAAATACCTTACAACTTTAAGAGTCACTATTGTACATTTTATTCAACAGTCCTTTATTTAAAACAGATTTTGTGCCAAACACTCTTCTAGGGGCTGACGTAATGGCAATGAACAAAACACAGACTAATCCCTTCCCTCTTGGAATATGTTTTCTTGCTATAATAAAAATAACTTATTATAAATAATAAGTTAATATTGATTACTGAATAAATGCATTTTATGATTTTATACACATTATTACTAATAAGTATTTCAAATTATAAAACAAATACTATAGTATAGGTCAAGCATTACTAATCTGAAATCTGAAGTGCTCCAAAATCCATAACTTTTTGAGTGTTGGCATAATATTCAAAGGAAATGCTCATGGGAGCATTTTGCATTTCAGATTTGTGGATTAAGATGCTCAACTGGTAGGTATATGCAAATATTCCAAAATCTGAAAAAATCTGAAATTCAAAGCACTTCTAGTTCCAAACATTTTGAATAAGGATACTCGTACTAATAAGTGTATACTATTATAAACATTATTATTAATAATGCTATCCATAAATATTGATAAATATCATTAGCTTCTAATAACAGTGATAGGAGTCACAGTGTCTCAATGCTATATAAACTATAAAATTCTAGAACCAGGTTCTTCTGTACTCAGAAACAATTAAAAAGGCATCTAAGCATTCATATTCAAGAGTCTTCCTATGTATGTGGTGAGTATGGAAAAGTCTTTACTAGCAAAAGAAATCTTCAGCATCAAAGATTCCATGCTGGAGAGAAATCCTGTGAGTGTAGCAAGTATGCCAAAGCCTTTCGGACTTCTTCCCAGCTAGGTCATCTTGAGCGTGTCCACTCTGGGGAGAAGCTAATGCTGGACATTCGTTGTTTTGGCCTCGTAGAATTTTTTAGTCCTTTTTATTGGTAATAGTGCACTGAATTTCCTTTTAGATTTCATCATCCACTCAGGAGTGGAATGTGTGACACAGGCCTGGCTCAGCCTCAGATCCTTCCCTCAAGCCACAGTTAAGAGTTCAGATGTTGGTAGGTGACCTAAGGTGGTCTGATAAGAGTCCTAGGTCTTGGCAAGAACAAGAGCTTATAGGAAAAAATACTCTTTCTCTCTTTTTTTCCCCCATTGGTTTTAAAGCTGAGAAGAACTCCTAGATTTTCACGGAGGCTGAGAATAAAGTCAACACAGCAAAAGATATCTGAGAGTTGAAGAGCAATCAAATGTTGAAGATATTATTTGAACAGCCTCATTAAACCATGTCTGAAGCTAGGGGGAAAAAATCCCTTCATTTCCTAGATAAGAGTAGTTAATTCAAAAATACGTTTTAGGGAGGTAAGGTATAGGGTCTTTGTCCAGGAAAGCTGTAAATAACAAATGAAAATTGTCGATGCAGGCAGGGGTTATTAACCCAGTTTTAGAGACTAAGGGAGGTCATGTAGCTTGTTCAGTATTGCAGAATAGTAAGGGGTAAAACTAAGCCTTGATCATGTGGATTCCTTCCATGATCACCACAGTTTTGTGTCATGGGTGTGTTTTGGGTGACTTGTTTAGAAATCACGGTGATAGAACTAATATACCTGAACAAACTGGATTAGATGCCTTAGAACGAGAAGATGTTCATGTATTGTTGACAGAAATCTCTTTTATTTTGTAACATGCCAGCTTAGTTAATTGCTGAAATGAATTCCTTACTAAGGTGATGGGTTCCTTATCCTTGTACGGTTCAAAAACAATGATTAATGTTGACTTTTGTGGTGAAGTGTCCTTTAATTGTCTTTATTTTAAAATTATATAAATACACAATGCTATTGTCACTCTATAGTTTAAATGTGAACAGAGCTTAATTCTTTAATAATAATAATATAGAGGGAGCAACAAAAAGATATCACCACACACCTATTAGAAAATCTAAACTAAAAATTTGTACCATATGCTGGCAAGGATGTGGAGAAATGATCTTTCACATTACTGTAGGAATG
>NW_012133858.1:15709331-15743429 GCF_000956105.1 Propithecus coquereli | reverse complement strand
AAAAAAAAAAAATCATAGGTCCTATCTTAGTACTATCCAATTAGAGTTTCACGGCATGGGGCCCAGCAATCTACATTAAAAGAAAACCAAATAAAATGTTAATAAAATTCTGCAGGTAACTGTGAATGATGCTCAACCAAAATTTAGAAACTACTCCTTTATTTCAGGTACCAGTGATTTAATAATGTCCTTTGAATCTCCCAGGTACTGGTGGGTGGACTCTTCGTCCCTTGGTTAATGATAGTAGCTTTTCAAGTCTTAAGCATCTTTTGTTATGTGAGCAATGTGGAGATTCAGAGATCCAAAGCTTCCTTCATGTTGCTATTCTTTTCCCTCTGAGGTTTCATCATAGAAACCAGTTTTTTTTTGCGTATGTTGTCCCACAGAACTTTATTTGGGATCCAAAAACAGAAGAAAGAAAATTTAAAAGAACAACAAACAAAAATTGATTCTTCTAGAATGCCCCCGCAATACCCAAGTTTCTGCATTATATAATATTTGCTATTGTGTTACTTCACATAGCAATACCCGAAATGTCAGCCAATTTTGGGTCATGGCAGGCCTATGTAAATTATCTATAAATGGATTGATTATGGATATTATAAAAATAAAACTGACACCTGAGCCTTTGGGCAAATATGTCATATAAAGAAACCATACCCTAGAACAACGATTGACCTAAGGAGGTATAAAAACAAAACAAAACAAAACAAAAACATAGTGTGGTGTTTATCTTCTTTCCTTAAAATTTCTGCAGTCAGAGACAGGATGGCTGAGGAGAACACTTGGGGCAGATAGCTGGGATGTGGCACCTGAGCCTCCTAGCACTTTGCCCTTCCAGCTTTTTCCCTTATTACCCATTCTTTACATTGTTCTGTACTTTGTCTTCAAACAGAATAGATGGTCAAGATAGGCATATAACAGGCACCCACACCCATAAAGTTACATTATGTAAATTTGGTGCCGTCAAAGGACATCTTGTAGGAGAAATTGGAGAAAGCTTCACAGAGGA
Source organism: Propithecus coquereli (assembly GCF_000956105.1). NCBI lineage: Eukaryota > Metazoa > Chordata > Mammalia > Primates > Indriidae > Propithecus > Propithecus coquereli. Next base: position 15,742,417 of record NW_012133858.1, on the reverse strand, counting down.
GGGGACATCTGATCTGAGTCTTGGAGAATGAATTAGTTGTTTACCAGGCAGGAAAGGGTGGTGAACAGCATGGTATGCCAAGCAAAGGGAACGGCATGTGCAAAGAGAATGACGCCCATTGTGACCCTTGTAATTTTGGCAGCTCTTTGCTATGTCCTCAGGTAGTGCATCTGGGCTCCCAGAAGTAGCTTTGCAGTGTGGACGGAATGACTTCACTATGGGTAGATCCAACCATCTGCTATGCTCTGAAACTTACCTCTAGGAATATCTCCAGGAAGTTGGGTAGCTACAGAGAGGAAGGACCAAGAAATAAGAACATACCGATCTTATCATACCATGGGCAAGAAGCACCTTCCTGGAGGTCTTGGCCAAAAGTATCGTTACTATCTCTCCTCAGTGATCTGTTATGCTTTAGAATGAAATGTTTCTGTGCATGCAAATACTAAGGCAAAAAAGAAGAGACAAAAAACAATTCTCCTTCTTAATTCTCCTGAAACTATTTCAAGACAGCTTTTTTACCTAGTCAAACACACATCCATAAGAATGTGAGATGTGAGCCAACCAAAACATTTTTTTGTTCTATTTTGCTTTCTTACTTGTCCACCCTTTAGGGTGATCCTGAGAAAACAGGAAGCAACGAAAGAAGGATTTTATTATGAAATATTCATTACAACTTGCAATTTTAAATATGTGTGTATGCATGCATGTGAACACTTTAGAACACTTTCTTATATAGTATCTAGTTTGATCACCACAATGTCCTATAACATCATTAGAGTTCCTACATTATTGCAGCTCCTAAAGACAAATGAAAAATCCAAGATTCAGAGGACCCTCGATGAGGCTAATAAATGGAGAAGCCACATTTGACCAAACTTTAGTATTTCCTCTTAAGTAAAGTATTGGTAATGTAAAATAACTATTGTATGATAATCATTGATTATATTATAGTTATTACTAAGACAGTTTATCTGGTAGAATAGTGTCTTAGGGACATGAAAAACTTTTCAGTGAATTTATTCGTCTCTACTGCATTTGAAGTCCACTTTGCTTTATTGCTACCCAGTCTTTTCAGCTACACTGTAAAAGATAGTTATCATCACCCTCAATCTACAGAGAGTATAATGTATGCAAAGTGAAATAAGACAGTACAAAGCTGGGATTTGAACCCTTGGCTTCTAACTCCAAGTCTATAGCTTTTGCTCAGCATAACCCTGCATCTCATGTTAATGCTATTATTATATTTTTATTAAAAGAAAAAATTTCTCATTATTTTCCAAGTCATTACTATTCAAAGCTGTTTGAAAATTGACACCATCCAAATAATGTGTGAAAATTGCTTAGAATCACCTGTGCACAGTTGTGTATGATGTAGAAAAATATAAAACAGCCAAAGTAATCACAAGAATCATTATCAAGGAGACATTATTTCAGAAAGCCTTTGGAATAACTATTTGAAATCTTCATTAATTCAGGTGAGTTATGTCATCTTGCTTAAACGTGTTAGTTATCACTGGTAATTTTATTGACATTAAAATGAAATCAAAATGACATTTTAATTTGCCATTATTTTTGTTATTGATCTGTTCATATATTTTATAATGACTTTAGTTTTATTAAATGCTTCCTCTATAAAAATTACTTGCTGGGAAGGAAATCTCCAGGTGCTATGAGGTGTACCTAGAAACATCACCATTTGAGGTGATGGTGAAATGTAATACATGTATACCCAATGTGGTCCTGGTAGACAGATTTTACTTTTTCATATCTTGATTTCTGCATTTACTTCAGTTCTTCTATTGGGGCCAATTTAGATCTATCCCATGCCAGTTTTATTGATCAGGGCTCTATAGTAGATAGGAAAAAGTAAAAACGCATCTTAACCCTTAAGCAGTTTATATTTTCATTAGAAATTTGACGTATGAAAATGACCAATTACCCAGCAATATAAAGCTGTAATATAAGGCTTCTGTTTGTGAAGTGACTCTTCGGTTAACTCTATCAGAGTATTCAGAAGAGTTTACTTGGGGGCCAAGACAGTGTGGGAAGGCTACAAAGAGGGAAGACTTAGGGGAGGCAGAGATTAAGCACATAGACGCTGGCATTAGACAGATCTGGGTTTAGGCCTTGATTTTACCCTTTAATTCTCTGAGAATTTGGGCTTACTAGGATAAGTAACTACTTAAGCTCTCCCAATTTGTTTTTAACTTTAAAATAGAGTTACATGTATTTTAAATGAAGTAATAAATTGGTATAGCATTTGGTACAAAATAATGACTAAGTCAATGGAAGCTACCATCATTATTACCACTATTATTAATATTGAAATTACAACATGAACATTAGCTCTTGGGGTCATAATTCATGTATTTTTAATTTATAGATTTTTAATCATAACTATCCAGTATAGCTCATGCTGGCCATTTAAAAAATAATGTTAGTTTTATCCTTTTTTTGTACTATTATTATGTATTTAATGATTGACATTTTAGAATTGGCTTGTCTTATGTTTGTCCTTGGTAAAATTATAATATGTTGATACATCCTTTTTTGAATTTGCATAACACCTTTCTCAGAAAGAGCTCTACTTTACTTGAACTCTATCAGTGTAGATACTATATTTATAGTATAGTATCTCTTTGAGAAGTAGTATTTTTAATCCTGAACTATAACTACAGTTAACAATGTAGGTGAATATGTTTTAAAGTAAACTAGTAATTTTTATTTTTTAAAATTTGTAATTTTACAAAGTATCAAATTATACAGTGAAATTTTGGGGATTATTAGCTACATAATCTCAGAAAAATTAATTTAGTTAGGGATTTTATCTTGGGTGCCATTCATTTCTGGGATTCATATTTGGGATTCAACCAGTCTCCTGAAGTTGTATTTAAACTTAGTCCATGTGTATGTCTTTTTCAGGGAAAGTGTTCATAACATTATCAGACCCTTAGAGAGATTCGTAACTCACTCATTAAGGAAGATAACATCCCCTGTCTAAGGGATCATCTGTCTCCCAAGCCAATTATATTGGTGCTACTTATTAAAAACAAGTTTTCATTTTTTCTCTTACTCAATTTAGTGGGCAGTGTCTGAAGAGATATCTGAGTATGTGATTGTGCTCCTGGGGAATGTTCTAATAATTACATTAGAGAGTACGGTGTCTATACAATTTAGTGTATATTATGTATACACAATTATTTCATGATATATGGTTTCTAACATTAATATATATTTTTCCTTGCTTATCTACACAACAAATATTTGCACAGCCTCTGGGCTGTGCATATGTAAGGCAGGGCATGGAGGTGAATAGGGCTTGGGATCTTTTTGCTGAGAGGGACGTGATCCCCATTTTATAGTTGAGGAGATCAAGACTCGGTGATGAGATTGCTTGGACCAGTTCCTATAGGTAGAAAGTAGTCCAGAGGAGATTTAAGCATAACTTTTCTGAACAAAAATTGAGTTCTTTAAATTGCAACATGCTTTCTGTTGCTTAGCGTGTAACTATTACCCATGCATTTTTATTTATTTTTCTTTTTTTGTGAATTTAAAATGTCATATTTGTTCTGCTTCCATTATTGCAGTTTTGAATGATGATTCATCAGTGCAGTGGCCTATTTTAGTGAACCACAATAGCTTGGGTAGAAAGAAAAAAGATCTAACATACTCAGGAATGGAAAGCAGCCATCTTTTTATAGCTAAAATTGCAAACATCTGGCAATTACTCTATTCTACCTCCCTTCAAAAAAGAAGAATCATGCCTTCAACTGGAGCCTGCTGCTGTGTTTAATCAAGGCAGTATGCAAGCCTTAAGGAGCAATAGGTTTTGACTGGAGGAGTCCATTGCCTAACCCAGTTGGCCAGTCTCTTCAGAAAATACACCATTTAATGCTACCCATATGCTACTATGTTTTATAATGATAATAATGGTAATATGACAATTAATAACTATAGAAAACCTCCTTTTGTTTCTCTGCGTGGCTAATTTGTGGTAGCTCTTATGGCAGCTTTTTATGCCTTGAAAGTTAGTTGTTTGGGTCAAGATTGCCTCTCCCCATACTCTTAAGCTTTTTCTATGTATTAACAACAGATTCAAATATCAATGTAACCAGTAATTACCAACTTGATTTTATTATAAACTGGTCTAGTAAAATGGTGAAGGAACAAATCAATTTCTTTTTAAAGCCTCACAGTGGCTTTGTACTAAAAAAGCAGTCTATGATGGTTTTGGCTCCTTAGTGCCCCACCCTTATTTCTTATGGTGATAATTGTTTGTGAAACTAGTTCTTCCCTCAATGGCCAAAGTCAACTGTTCACAGGGGAAGTGAGAAAGCCTGGTGGTTTACAATAAATGTTGAGAGTCAGAACTTCTGCATTTTTCTCTTGGGGATAATACTAGCTTTTACTCTGACCTTGACCGATGCATTTACCTTTCTATTCCCCATTTACCTTTCTCTTCCTCTGGGCCTCTGCAGGGTAGAGGTGGGCCTTTCCCTTCCCAGGTTGTGCCAACATTATTACCACTGTTCCCTTTTGCTGTAGGGTATCTTGGTCAGTAGTCATCAGTAATTGATAAGGAACAGAAAAGAAGTAGTAGGAAAAAAAAATCAAGGTTCAATGGCATGGTTTTCAAAAACAACCTCACGTACTAAAAATAGGTTCTTTTCTAGTGTTAGCAGATTATGATACTTGGAAATCATGGATATTCAGTGGGGGCCTTTAGGCTTATTTTATATGCCTGCCTTTTGTTTTTATGCCTTTGGTAAGACTATGTTCAGTACCCAAAGCCATAGCTTTTGCCTTGATATAAAAATTTTGCTAGGCTGTCTTTCCTGTCAGTCTTACCAAAATCCCAGTGAATTCTGCAAACTTCTCATTAAACTAAATGCAGTTTTGGGAGAGGTGAGATTGTGACTAGGGAGTTTCCTGTTTAAAAAAAAAATAATGAAAGAAAAAGAACTAACAATCTAAAATGTGTGCTTTATTCAATACAGCTATTCCGTGCAGAGCTGGGTAGAGTATGATCTCTGGAATCTCAAAATGAGTTTGTTCTCTTTTGTCTTGTCTCCATCCAATTGGATGGTTCTGATCTTTCTCCCACATGTGCACATCTTTGAAAGTTCACTGCTTTGTTACAGCCTATGTTCTAACCCATAGGCTTTTGGTGATCCTGCTAAGGTAGAAAAGGTTGTGGCAGTGTGCCTTACCATATTTTCCTTTTACTTTGGGGCTTGCAATCTACAAACTTTCCAGAACACAACCAGTGTTTTATTGCAGGGGTCTTCGAATGTCTATAGTGGTTCTCTGCTCTCTTAACACTGAAAAGAATCACCTGGGGACCTTTCAAAAAATATCAAGACGTGTGTTCCACCCTCAGATATTCTAATGTAATTGGTCTGGGGTAGGCACTATTTTTTCCAACCATCAATTTTCAGAAGTACTAAGATAGGTCAATCTCTCTCACCTGATACTTGAATTTCTACTCAAGTTTCTGACAAGGTGTTTTTTAGGATTATTTTGAATATTTCTAGTGCAGGAAACTGAAACAGCCCTTTCTGGCTTTGGACAGTTTTGATTTTTTGTTTGTCTTCATTTTTATTTGAATTCTGCCTTCATAACCTGTGGGCTTATCTCTTAGTCTTATAAATTTATAATTTGCACCCATAGAGTTATTACTTAAAATTGTGAGCACCTACCCTCCAAAAAGAAACAAAATGAAAATAAAAATTCTAACAATCTGATCACATGTCCTTATCAGATAGGACCTCTCCCTTCTCCATTGTTGAATTATAAATCCCTGGGAAAGGAACAGCGAAGAACAAACTGACAAAGAAATAAAGCAGGTACTTACTATAGTGAGGCAACACTGCAGTTAACTTATCACCTAGACTGTTTGACTTAAAGAGGTGGAGCTCTGTGCTTTGCACCATTAAATTGACAGTGCCTAACATATGACCAAGGCACAGAAGCAGCATTTAATGATTATTTATTGAATGAGTAATAATTAGGTTTATTAAGGTAGTTCAATTCAAGCTAAATATGGAAACTTGATATTCTTAAATGTAACAATACTTTAGACAATACAGTGAACGTAAGTCCCTTTGGTAGAGAGAATAAACTTTAAAATACCTAAAGACAAATTTAATACGAGATATGAGTGTTGTATATCCTAACAACAATGACAAAACCAAAATAATGACTCAAACTTCTCTGGAAGGACATAAGGCTTAATAGAAACAGTCCTCTAGGTGCAGATACATATTGTTAGGTAATCTTAAATTTGCTTTGGCTTTGCTATGTGGTGGAAGTGGGGGCATTTTATTCATATTGTCACTCATGTTACTTTTTGATTAAAGTTATTTCTTCATATTTAGGTGAGGCCTGCAGCTCCCCACATCTACCTACTTGCCCTTACAGATTGCAAAGAACAAGGTTAATTCCTCTTCCTTATATGAGCCCCTCAGGCCTTTCAAAATAGAGATACATGCCTCACTCTGACTCACCTTCTTTCCTTTAAGCTGAACAGTTCCACTGTAGGGTCTCTAAAGCTTCAATTATTTAATCTAGTCTATTCTGGAAGTCCTCATTTGTGAGGACGCAGAACTGAACATATGCTATTGAATGCAGAGAGTGGCAGCGTTCTCCCAGAGAATTCCTTTTCCTAAACAAATGTGCAAGTGCCAAGAAGCGCCTTTGCATTTTTCAACGCAGTTCATCAGGCTCACTTATAGGACTTTTCTATGTGGCATCATTATGGATGAGTTTTTTGAAATTAGGTGTGTATATTTGAAAGTACCATCTTCTTTATCATAAATGGAAAGGATTACTGAGTCTCTGACGGTAGGAGAGTCAAAAAATGAATTTACACCTTTCTGTGATTAGATTAAGTAGCTTGATTAGGACAAACAGGGCTTATTTACAGTTGAATAAATAAGTTGGAGTTCTTGGAACCCAAGTAAGTATAAATTTTGAGGAAATACTTTGGAAAACTTAGAGTTCAGGATAAGTAATAGTGAAGACAAAACTAAGATTAACAAAATTATCAGAATTATCTATGTGATTGATTTTTTTAGACAACGTTCCCTGGCTTATGTTGTTCATGGGTTTAAGCTCTTTAAGTTTATTCTTTTATGCTTTTTAAAAGAAAGTGGAATAATATGCTACTTTCCCTCTGTCTATACCAATGGTTTGTTATTTGGGTACACCACCACTATCTGGTTGTAGTGTGACTGAAGTATTGGTTCATTGGAAATGAACAAAACTCTTTGAACTCAACCTGTACAATTAAGGTAATGAAGTAGCAGCAATCATTGCACTCTTATACTTACCTTTGTGATTTATTATACCATGTGTTTGTTTAGAATGTAAATAACACACCGTTAGTGTAATAGATACAGATGATTCAGCATCCATAGACATCTGGAGAGGATTCACTGGCAAGATTATCTCCTAAAGCTTCTGAAAATCTTTCTGTGGCAACCTGAGAAGGCATGGACATAACTCAAAGCCCAGTAGATAAGGCCAACTTCAATAAAACTGAAAGCACGTTTACACCCATCACTGATGACTTTGAGTCTTCCCCATCCCTGCTCTGCAACCTGCCCCAGATTTAGATATTTTTTTGGTATGTAAATTTTATTTGTTCTAATTCATTGAACCATTACATAATTAAGTTTTTTTCTCTTAGGCTTCTAGGCTTCCAAATAATTTTATTCTTTCAGAGAACTACTTCCCTTAAATATAGGGCTTTTTGAGGCATCATATTTTGCTAAGGGTGATTTTATAATATTCCTATGTAGCTCATCCCATGCAGTTTGATCTATATTGAATATAGCCTAGATAAAAATTAACCTGTGTGACAATGCTGTTAGTTCTGGACTGAAATTGTCATCTGGAATTACTGCCTCTTACCCTGGAGAATGGTCAGTCCAAGGTTGGGGGTACGTCTTAGAACTTGTGCCCATTTCGAGGACTAACAAGGAATTTTCATTCTCTGGAACCGCTGCCGGGAGACATGTTGGTAATAGACCAGTGCGTTAGTTGGGTGTGTTCTTGGAAGCGGAGGAAGAAGGGCAAACCTAGAGTTACAGAGGGAATGGAAGGACCAAAGCTTTGTAGTTAGAAGCTGGGCACCATGTAAGATAGAAGCACCCTTCAACCATTCTGCCTTGAAAAATAAATCCAACCATGGGAGCACCTGTTGTTTCTTTCGCAAACAGAGTATAAAGAGTCGTGATTTCTAGCTAATAGCTAGTATCCATCCTAAAGTTTGACTTTGTTCTGAATATAACCACAGAATTATGCACGGATACTCAGTTGAAAGGGGAGAACAAAAAGTCTTGCCAGAATAAAGCGAATTTTACCTTAGGTACACTGAAAAGTAGGTGTCAGCCAATCAAAAAGGCAACCACTGAATATGACAAGAGCTAACTCGAGAGACTCGTGGTGGAATGGAAAGGACACTGCCCACTTAAGGCCCACGTAAATCAACAAGCTACCCTGGGTAAGTTTCCCCAATTGTAAAATAATGTGATTGAACAATATTATCTCTTCACTTCCTTCCTACTCTAAAATTGTATGAAAGTATGATTCAGCCACAAAAATTGCATAAAATCGGTTACTCCTGAAAGGCGTGGAGTAAAATTGTTCCCATGGTATGTTGTAAATTTAGTTGGGTTGTGAAATGGGTCATAGGCTCCCCATCGTGTACACTCTCAGTATTTTCCTCTAACAACCTCATGCTCCCTCCCATTCTAGGTTAATGTCCTCAAACATTCTTTTCCCTACACCTGAGCAAAATATATGTTCACGTTCTTAAGTGCATGCAGTGTGTGATAGAGCTAACATTTAATTTGTTCCTACTATATGCCAGATATCAGATATATCATCTTTATAGCATTATTTAAAATTCAATACTAATTTTTCCATTTTTCAAATAATGAAATTGAGGCTCAGAGAGATAATAGATAAGTTGCCTAAGGTACCTTGGCTTATAAATAGTGGATCTTTGATTTGAATGCAACTGTCTCTAAATTTGAATTCCATGATCTTTCTGCTGTATTTTGTATGCTGACTTCCAAAATCTATACAAGAATTATTTGTTAAATGTGCACCTACTGAGACACAAATATCTACCTGTATATATCTGTACATACATATCTAGCTAGCTAGCTATCGAAAGGAGAGAAGTCTGAATCTTTGAAAAAAGTATGTGAAGTGGTGCCTTGCCAGAAGGACTTCATTTTTAATAAGAGTCAGAGCCTTGAGCAGAATGCATAAAGCTTTAACGATAAAAGTTTAGGTATCAATCAGGGGAGAATTCAGGGTACATATGCTATAGGTAATTATATATTAATTTGGCTTTGTTGTAAGAAGAGTGTTTAAGTAAAAGCTCTACCAGGTTATCCTTGTAGTGGGGAAGAAGCCAGAAGAAATGAATGAATGCCTGGCTGGATCTTTTAAGTAGTACCAGGGAAATATTAATAATAATATTAATAATAGTAACAAAGGGTGATATACTGAATAGAGATCCAGAATCTTTGTTACTTTCTTGCATTTAATTTTGTTGTTGTTTACATTTCTGTTCTGTTTTTAGGGCATTAGAACCTTTAAAATTAAACCTGTAACTTTTTCTTTTTACTTTTCCTGAAATGTATGGGTGGGAAGATTGGATGAGAACCTCAAGGGATGGGAAGGAAAACTTTATCTGAACACTCATTCATTTATTCGTTCAGCAAACATCTATTGAGCACCTAGCAGATTCCAGGTATTCTGCCAAGAGCTGTGTAGGATTAGAAGTAAACAAGGGATGGTCTTTGCTTTGGCTGTGTATATCAGAAAAGGGCGGGGACTCTGGAACTCTAAGAAGCTATTTAAAGATTCCCTTACAGCCTTATCCTTATCTGGGATTAACTCAGAACACTTTTTGGTCTGCTTATTTATCTATAAAATAAAAGAAAAATCATATTAAGAATAAGGAAGTAGTATAAAGCCTTTATTGAAATATATTTTTATTTGAGTATTGGCTGCTATAATGATGGATACAGTTGATCCTTCATAACCACCATTTCCAAGAAAGATTAGGAAATCCTTTGACCCTGTGTGAAAAAGAACTTAGGAAATCTTGGTCTAACAGTTGTGAGAGGGTTAAGGAAGTCCATCATTTTGTAACCAGGCATAGTGATCTTGTATGAGCCGTGTCAGGAAGTTGTCTGCATGCCGTCTTTGCTGATCACAGTAATCGGGTCATAAGAGAAAGAGCAGTAATAGAGTGTCTCTTAGCAACCAACCCCAGGAGAAAGAGAAAATTACTCAAGCCCAGCCAGGCCATCTAGCCAGGGAAGTAGAAAGAAAAAATATTTTGAAAGTCTACCGAAAGAGCTCAGGGATATGACTCTTACATGTGCTAGCTTCTGTAGGCTGGTTTTGTGCCTCTTCCTTTATCAAGAGAAAGAGAAAAAATGATGGGGAAGAGGAAAGGAGGCAGAGAAAGAGAGAGAAAGAAAGGAGAAAGGCAAAAATGAGTAAATTAAAAAAAAAAACCTAAAAAAATCTGAAACCTTTTATTTCTCTGACTTTCTTCCTCTCTCTTTTGGTGTTTTTTTGTTTTGTTTTGTTTTCATTTTCATTTTTTAACTTAGAAAGAGAGAAAGAGGCAAAGGGTGGATGGGAACAAAAGAAAAACTTGTCTCCTAAACCTGGAACTTGGCGGTCCAAAGCATGAGGGAGATGGGGTGTGGTGGAGTAACTTCCCGTGGCCAGTATTTCCAGTTGCGATCTGGAGCTCTTTAGAGGAATGGGCATGTGAAGTCTGGAAGCGATATGATTGGTGTTTGTTCTAAGATGTGCTTTTGCCTTTGCTATCAGTTGTATAGCTATTATTATAATATTTATCACTACAGACTTTGGTCTATGGTAGTGACTTTCAAACTTTTTTTTGATACAAATGTCAGTAAGAAGTAAATTTTATTGACAATTACAATTAATATATTGACAATTACATATATATGTATATATAAGTATGAAAGAAAATTTCACTTAATATATGCTCTCTATGTGATGCACACTCATGTTTTCTATTCTGTTTCATTTTAAAAATTCTTTTGGAAACTAAATTGATTTTATGACCCACTAATGAATTGCTTTCTACCGTTTGGAAAACACTAGTCTTGGATCAGCACTTGCTTTCCATTTTAATTTTATTAAAGTGGTGCCAAATAACAAGTTCAGTCATGGTGAAGAATCCTTGTCCAATACTGTGATGTTTAGAGTAACAGCTATTTAAGCTAAATATCTTCTTGTCTTTCAAGGAGGTATATCCTCAGATCCCAGCCTGACTTGGAATTTAGGTAAATAAACCTGAGGTAATTCCCCCTGGATGGTCAGTAGTGTAGGAAGGTGCCATAGGGTGGCCAAGAAGCCCTGGGCTGGACTCGGGAGATGTGGCTACACTTGATCACTTCCTTTTCTCACTTTGAACCCCTTAGTTAACAATAGATTGAATTAGATAATGTCATAAATTCCTTCTGACTGTAATAACTTGGAATTTATAGCTTGAAGAGGCCCCAGAAATCACCTAGTCTAATTTCTTTATTTCCAAGATTGAGTTCTAGACAAAGAACATTGACAGACACCCTACTTCCTTTAAGGATCTGTGTTAGGAACAAATATACAGAAAAGATTGGATGTTAGTTCCTAACTTCAAATAGCTCAGTTCGGTATAGGAGTATACCATGTACATATATAAAAATAATTTTAAAAAAGACACAATTTGCTCAGCACTACAGTTAGGGTAGAAATAAAATACAAAAACTCAGAAAAAGGATAATTTAATCTGACTGGGAAGATAATGGCTGAAGGCCACACTAGTATAAAAGGAGGAAGCATGTGTGCTGGACTTTGAGGGAAGGAAAAGATTCGTAAATGGAGAGATTCATGACGCTAGAACATTCCAGGTAGACTAAATGTTGTAAGTAATGGAAGCATGCAGTGTTAATTACCTCCTTTGAGTTATGTTTTTTGACTTCATTGAACTCACCAAGGTTGACTTTTTACCCCTAAATATTCCTATATTTTATAGCCTTTTTTCTTCCCAGCTAACGTGACTCCTTAATCCTGACCCATTGCCCATGATGAGGTGCAGTTTGATTAAGTGGCTGTCCAGTACTCCCTGCTGCTTGGAGACATAGGCTTATATAAACACAAGGTGTTGTTTAATTTTTTCCCAGGGGGAGGGATGAAACAAATAAGGAAATACAAATCAATACCTATTGTCTTTTCAGAACAAATAATGCCTGAATCTATTTCTTTTTCTTTGCTTTTTCTTAATGTAGAACTTTAGTTGGATTTCACCTTTCAGTAGTTTATAAACCATGGAAATACCCCCTATTATTGGGAATATTTGAAATAATATTCTCCATGAGGTCACTTTTTGTACCAGATTGAGATTTGTTCAATCAGTTAAGGGAGATGAGTGCAAAAACTAGAATTAATCTGAGAACGTTGTGTGTGTGATTTTGCTGCCATTTTGTGCCTTTCCCTGAGGAACCTTCAGGCTCTTACATAGCTCACTCAACCTTCCAATTCTTTAAAGCTTTCCTGTTGTCCTAATGAGACAAAAGGGTATATTGCTCTCTTGAAGTTCATTTCCTGACCTGGTTTCTTGCCTTGGATCTCTTCTAGAGCAACATTCCCACAGACTGAACTCCCCTTCTTCCTCTGTCCTAACCGTAAGATTAACAGTGACAGGAGCCAATAAAATCCCTCAATATTATATGGTATTTAACATTCATAGCACACATTCACAGCCATTACTTTATTTGATCCTCAGAACTCTTCTTTGATATGTAAATGAGGGGAGTTACTCTTTCCCTTTTATAGATGACTAAGCTGAAGTATCCAGCTGGGGGAGGAGGATGGGGATAGGATGTCACCCAGAATGACTGGCTATAAAGTTGTGGTATCAAGACCAGAATAACAGGGCTCCTGACTCCTGGCCTAAGGGAGGTAAGATGGGTCATTGAAGGTCATGGCTGGTATACAATTCACAGTATTTGTTTTCATACATTTCATTTTAGATGAAAAAACTGAGGCTAAGAGAAATGGAATGACTAGTATTTAGGAGGTCAATACACAGAACCAGATCTTTGATTCCCAGATTTTATACTTCCCAGCTTCTCTGTTGTGATCATAACAATGGACAATATAGGCATTACTTGAGAAACACGTATGTATTTCATAAATAACGCCTACTTATTTTTTATATCTTCTATGTAAAAATAGTGTTCTTTTAAACATGTGTTTACTTAGGACCCAATATTTGTCTAGCACTGTTAATTGCCTTGGGAAAAAAATAACAACAAAAACTTAAGATCTGAGGTTTCTATTTGAAAGGTTCAGAAGCGCTCTTGGTGAGATTTAGAAAGTAAAGAACCAGTTGGAAAGTGCTTAATGCAAGGCCCAGAATTTAAGTTCAGTAGGAATTTTGAGAAAGAATACATATTTTTAGGCCTATATTGGCAAAAGTAGGTGGATTTTGAAAGTTGAGTAGGTATAGATTGGCTGGGGAGGAGGATGGGATAGGATGCTTGGCATGAATAGAGACCTGTGACTCTGACAGCAGGAGGACAGGTTGTATACAGTGCAGCGGGTTCATAGGTGCAATAGGGGTTATCAGAGGGAGCAGAGAGGGAAGGAGTAAAGACTCCACCAGTTTTTCAGACTGGAGCCTAGGACCAGTGTGAGTTAAAGATGTAAACTGCTTGGAATTAAGGACCACACCTCATTTAGCCATTTGTACAGATTCTTACATGGTAATAATTAGAAATTAAGATGATGAACTTTGATGTGAGCAATCTTCCTAAATAATACTTGATACTGCTGATAAATGAAACTTAGGCACAGTACTTTTTCTGTGGGATTCAGGCTTAAATGGATCTAGGAGAATACTAGAGCTTCCGTTCCAAAGTACCTACATTTGCATGATATGCTAAGTAATGCCTTGTGTATCCTTCAAAAGGAAAAGTTCCTGCTATTAGGATAATTTGATATGCACTTGAAGATTTCTAATATGTTTCAATCAAATAAATCCTTCTTGGATTTTTTTTCTTTGTGGACTTTAGATAAATTTAATGATTTTTCTATATATTTACATGTATACCCAAATAGCTTTATAAGAACTCATTTAAATTATAAATCCACAGTTCTCAATCCTGTCTCTCTAGCATATCAACTCCATTTTTTGGTTTGTTCGTTTTTTAGGGGCAGGTTTTGCTTTGTCACCCAGGCTGGAGTACAGTGCCCTGGTCATAGCTCACTGCAACTTCAAACTCCTGGGCTCAAGTGATCTTCCCACCTCAGGCTCCCAAGTAGCTGGGACTACAGCTGTGCACCACCATATCTGGCTAATTTCTCAAAATTTTTGCAGAGATGGGGTCTCACTGTGTTGCCCAGGCTGGTCTTGAATTCCCGGGCTCAAGCAATCTGCCCACTTTGGCCTCCCAAAGATCTGGGATGACAGGCATGTGGTACCACGCTGGCTCATCAACTCCATTTTCTCTGTGTCCTTTTAGTCTTTACTGATATATATCTATAGTTTTTATAATATGTAAGCAAGGATAGACAACTTTGCATTTTCATTTAATGTTATAGAATAAGAATTCCTCTTATCATATTTAGCAAAGGCATTATAGTCCTTAGAGTAAACATACCAGAATTTATTTAACTATTGACATAGTACTGGTCATATGTGTTCCTTTTAGTGTTTTTCTGTTATACACACATACAAACAATATACACACAAAAAAATACATACGCTCATTCAATCCTCACAATAATCTTATAAAATGGTGCCATCATTAATTTCCATTTGATGAATGAGGAAACTGAGGCCCCAAGGAGTGAAATAACTTGGTCTGAGTCACGTAGCTGTGAAGTAGTGGAACCCAGGCAACCTGGCCCCTGAGCTTGTATGTGTAACAACTATACTATGCTTCCAGTTTATGAGCTAATGAAATTATAGAGGCAGACATGACATACATTTAGAGTAGAACTAAACTCTCTCAGGTTTTTATACATGTTAGATGGACCTGAAGTTCTTTATACTTCTAGAGGCTGCAGAACAGAACTAATCTCTTAGCCCTAATTTCAGTATAAACTATAAACAGCACGAAGAGAATTAGTTACAATGGTGAGCAGAGATTAGGGCATTTGTTATAGTTCTTACCTCTTTTATTTAGTTTTTTGTTTTTTAGGAAACATGAAACTGCCACATAGTAGGTACCCATTGAATGCCTGTTAATTTAAGATTTAAAGCAAGGAATAAATGGATAAATGGATCATTTAGTGTATGTGTCTGTTTCTTGAAGGTCTAATTGTGTCTTTAGAACTGTAGTTCAACTGTAATTGGTCCAGATTATGTATGATCGTTCTACTAAAGCAAAAATCTTATTGTGGGATTAAAAGATAACTCTGCAAACTGTGAAAGGATGCTACTGTTTAACTAGTTTCAAAATGTATTAGTCTGATCTATTGTCTTTTTCTGATCACAAAAGGGGAGTGGTCTCCCCTAAAATTTGTGATTAAGTCACCGGCCACCTTTTCTATTTTGGTAGTTGTGGTAATTGATGTTTCCTGGAAATTTTCCCCCTGTTCTATTAATGCTGTCAAAGGGGGTTACAGCCATGACTCACTCCAGGAAGTCCACCATCATTCGCTTCCTCAATCTCGCCAAACAGTCCCCATGTGCAAAATCAACGACTTCTGCAAATGAGTTACTTTATAGCTGTTAAGAACGTTCTAGAAAATACAGTGTTTGTGGTTCACTCTGTACTTCCTGCCAGGGTGGGAAATAAAACAAAAGTTCATGTTTTACTTCTTGGTAGTCTTGAAATCATTGGCCAGTTAGGTAGCTAGTGTGGGTTCATTAAAAAGAACTTTTACCTGCTGTCTAACAAAAGTCCCTTGGCACTCACCTTTGCAAAGTTATACCTGGGGACAGGTGCTTTAGCAGTCCAGAACTGAAGTTCATGAACTCCAGTATAGTGAATACTTCTTAATGGTGCACACCTGGCTTTACATTTTTGTATTTGTTCTTTGCTCATTTTTTATTAGTTAATGAACACATAATTCATTCAACACGTAACTTCGTATGTCTTGGCACTGTTGTGCAGTAGACACATTCTAGGCACAGTACAGACATAGCACTTGACCTTGGGAAGCCTCCAGTCTAGTTAATGTCAACTATGTTACTGAGTTAACCACAGGGAAAACAAATTCAGAAAATACATAGGCTGTGGGCTTGTCCTAAAGGAATCAAGCCCCAACCAACATGTGTAAAATTGTGCAGAATAAGGTTATTCACCTTAATTCTGTAATTTATTTTGCCTGGAGTTCGTGTCTTCTGTCCCCCTATACGTATAAACTCAGAGATGGAACTTAACCGTGCATTTCTTGTGGTACTTAAAATATTCTACTTTGGATTATAGTAATTTATATTCATATCTTAGCTTCTTTCCAAATTCTTTGAGTAGAACCAGTGTGTGACTCATCTCTGGATCAGAGATGTCTTCCTTTCTACCTTTCCCCTTCCCAACCCTTCTTGTCTCCTAATACAGTGTCAGATAAATGATAGCTGTTTGATATGCTCAGTTAATACTAGCTGTGTGATCTTAGACAAGTGAGTGAACTTTGCCGAGTCTCAGTATCCTCTTCTGTAAAAAAGAGGATAATAACTGTTCCTACTTCCTAGGTTGTTGTGAAGCTTAAGTATTATATTTAAAGTTTTTTCATAGTGACTGGCACTTAGTAAGCACTTACTAAATAGTATCATTAATAAATGATCTTACTGCTATTTATAAAGCAGTAGCATTTCCTTATAGGATTTTCTTATAGTCCTTTATGATTGATAGACAAGAGACACATAGTATAGGATTTCACATCAACTTTCTTTATATAGGAAACCAGATGTAAATATGCTGTTTCAGTTGAATACATCTCATATTCTTATATGATTGCTGACAAAACATTAAGTAAAAATTATGCCACTATTTTCCTTAGATGTCAGTTCCTGGTAGCATTGAAGTCACAGAATCTCTTCTGATACTTATTGCTGATACCAGTTTTACCAGAGGTTATGTTAATCAGTATCATCACCTAGTGGTGTAGCTTGACCTTTGGGGTTTGACTCCAGTTCTTTGTCTTCACTGTGAATAGAGGAGTCAGGCAGAATGATTTTTATATCCCCTTACCTCCTTCTCCCATCTTCTGCTGGTATAGAAAACTTCATGTAAAGAAGGGTAACAGTGACTGAAAAAATGCTGTGATGGCAAAGAAAATTGTAATATGCTGAGAAATCCAGTGCACTCTCTCTCAACATATATATGTGCATGCATATATGTATATATGTCTATATATGTGCCAGATATTTAGGTTGATGTATTTTTGTGTACAAACAATACACGCTTTTCCCAATGTGTTTATACTGTACCATCATTGACTTCTTTAACATCAACCCTTGTGGTTGACATGTAGAGATGATGGTCTCCATTTTACCAATGGGGAAGTTCGGGGTCACCAACCACTGTACTCTGTATCAGGGATTGAGTCCAGATTTTCAAAGTCCTAGGCAATTATAATCTTTCACCAAAATATGTATGTGTGTGTATAAGAAGATATCAGGAGATAATTTGAAAGCATAGATATAGGTTGAAGTTGAGCATTCACTTTTTGTTAAGTTGCTTAAGTTTCAAGTAAAAATAAAATTGCAGTGGATCTGTAATTTGTCATCATTTAGGGGCCTTCATACTCCTCTTCTTAATTTTTATCACAGTTGCCTCTGTCTGTGTTCTGGTAACTGGCCCCTGGAAGGTGCAATGTTAGAGTTGAATGGGATGTTCTCGAATCCCCCTAAACTTATCCATTACAGTACTCATTGCAGTTTCTAATTGTGTATGTGTGTAATTTGTAATTATTTGTTCCTTGCCTTCCTCCCAGACTCAACTGTAAACCCCATGGGGGTATACCATTGTATCTTAGGGGTCTAGCACAAGGCCTGGAAGGCAGTGGGTACTTAATAATAACTGCTGAATGAATGAATGAATAAATGATTAAGTAAATTGAACACAGATTTTTAAAATCCAGAATGTCAGTGCTAGAAGGAGCCTTTTAAGTATTTAAATTCAACTTACCGAAGTGCTACTAAAAATTTCCTGTGTTCCAATCACTGATATTGATGCTGTGGAGTTTATAGAGGCAAAAAGACATGATTGCCATCCTCAAAAATACCAATAATTTACTGGGAAAGGGGCATTTGAAATATGAAGAATGATTTATAACAGAGCTCTAGGCCATGCCTGTTAGGAACCGCAGAGATAGATACTCCTTGTAATCACCAGGCAGAGCTTCCTGGAGATGTATTTCATCTGGATCTTCAGTAACGTGGATCTTCCATGGATGGGAACAATGTGAGGAAAGGACAGTGTATTTAGTGAATGGGCCAATGGGGATGAATAACCAGGTCACAACTGAGGGACAGTGGGAGTTGTGAGTCCTGACATCGGGGCTCAGAGAGACTATGCCAAGTTAGCGCCAAGCGAGCTGTGTTTATTATGCTTGTACCTTTTCTGTCAATTACTACAGTCTTTAATTCCTTCTCGTAACTGTCCATGCCCACCCCCCTCTTTACTCTTCTCTCCCTCTGTCTTTCTTGTCAAAATCTGATACTTAGATAGTGGATGGCTTGTTGCAAAAACTGACATTGTTTGTGTATTAACGTGACAGATCGGTGGCCTGGGCAACAACATGCTTTCTATAATCTGTAGCATAAAGCCAAGTGAGGTGTGACCTTGGTACTTCCTCAAGCAGGTTTCTTTTGCTTTTCTTGTTGAGATTGTTATGTGGCTATAGGTTCACTTCATACCTTCATTGTGAAGAGGCCCTGAGAATATCAACCACCTCCGTAAAGGAGCAGAGCAATCTGGGTAACCCAGAGGACTCTGACTATGTCCAGGGGCCTCCTTGCTTAAGAACACATCGAAAGAGTTGATGTGTCTATTTGTAAAACCACTTTAGAGATGATAAAAAGCACTGTAAGAAATATGCATTTTTCTTCTGTTTCAAAAGGTAGGATCAAGGCAGATGAACAAGTTGATGAAGACACATTTGTGATCTTTTCTCTCAGAACTTGATTTTCATGACTTGAACTTTGTTTTCCGTGCTGTTATTACCAAGGCCCATACACAAAGGTGTACATAATACTTGCAAAAAGGAATTTCCATACTAGGACTATATTTAACAGTTAATTCATTTACCACTACCTACAACAAAAATGACAATTCCTGTTTGTTATTAAATTAATGCAAGCACATTGAAAGAGCAGAGGCAGGTTCTTGCCTGTGTAGCTGCAATTTGATGCCATATTGTGTAGTGGAAAAGTACTGGCCTGGCCATCTCCTGAAGGCCCTGTGGCATGGGAGAGGTCACTCATCCTGTTGAGCCCCAGCTTCTCCATTTATCCAATGTGGATGGAAAGTATTGGCATGCATTTATTTCTCCTTCAAGTGCTTTATTGTGTAGAAGTATATTGTAAATTGTTAGTGCTGAATGAATATGAAGGGCTGTTCTCATCTCACTCTCTGGCTAAGGGAAAATGGTAGAATGAATCTCAAGTACCTCTCTTTGCTGTTTTTGGCCCTAGTAGCTTCCAAACTTCTTGCGCTGATGTTCCTGACTGGTGATGCCAAATCTCAGTTTATCAGTCCTCCCCTGTCCTTAAGATGGAAACAAATGCTCCAGTTACAGCTCTACCATATATATGACAGGAAAGAATCATGTTGCCATCAGAACTTTAATTTATCAATCTTACCGACTTAAAATTTTAAATTTGCAAGCTTAATATTATTCATTAACAAAGTATTTTTTCATGCCTTAGCTTTTCTCCAGGGAACAAAAGGAAATGGCTCGCACTATCGCTTCTAATAAGCTCTCATTCAGCAAAGGATGGTGTGCCCTTAATTCTGTCAGCATGTGTATAAAAAAATGTACTTTAAGCAGAGATGCCTCACTCTGCAAATACAGTGCATAATTTTCAAATACGCCTTTGAATCTGCCTCCAACCTGCTCAGAAGCTGTGTTTTTCTTCCCTTCATTAAAATGTTCCAACCTGGAAATTTCATCTTTAGAATTCATACTTTTTTCGCTTCTTGTGAAGAGAACAACTAAATAATTTCAATACTTTATAATGATGACATGTTTTTTTTCTGTACAGCATTGACATGGTTGAGCTGTATTCTTTTCCTAATAATACAAATAATATTTGTATGTATGGATTTGTATCTATGCATGTATATGTTGAAAGGATAAGAGATATAGGGGTAAAGTTTGAGAAATTAAAACATAAGTATGAACCAGAAAGTCTTATAACTTTAGCTATGCATCTAAATCTTGAACTTGAAAGCAAAAAGTATGTCTGCCTCTTTGCTTACATATTAAATAGGCAAACATATCTGTTAGACCTGAACCACATTGTTCTCAGGATTTTGTGATAGAAAAGATACAAGCATAAATTTATTATAGAAAAGAAAATAATGTGTTCATTCATTCATTTATTTTTTCATACATTCAAGCAATATTTGAGAACCCATCGTATACCAGGTACTGTTTTAGGACCAAGAATAAGCAATGATTAAATGCTTTGCCTTCCTGAATTTTACATTACAAAGGTAGAGAAAGATTTTAAACAAATAAATGTATAATGATTCAAGTTGTGAAAATTACATAACACACATATGCGTGTGTACACAGACATCCCCAACATACACGGCAAGGTAAGGAGATGAGGAATTCTCAGTAATATAGAACAGATATAATGATTTCCTATCAGTTTCATCATTTTAAAGGCCTCTCTTCTTAGAATGAGTTATTTTATTTGCTTTTACCATGTCCCATTAAGCAGAGAAGGGAAGTTTTCTGCCATTTTTGCACCTAATGCTTTTGTACCTCATTTTTTTTAAGTAAAAAGAGCTTTTTCATAGTCTTTTTGAAGTCTGTGGCCTTACACATGTGTTTTATGCTTAATAATTTCAGGACAATCTTGTCCCCAGTGATTAGCTTAATAGGGCTCATGAGGGGTCACCACTGAGATGACTAGAAACTGCCCTCTTTATAACACACTGGCATTGTCCATCATTTGAGGGGAGCACGCAGGCCCAGCTTCATTTTGCCACTCAAATCTCACGTGGCCTTTAAGAACCAGTGAAAGTAGCAGGTGGTGTTTGGCTTTCAGTTTTTCTTAAATATGTCTCTTTCTGCTGCTCTCCAGACTCTGTGCCAGTTGGATGGTCAGGGTCAAAATACCACGAAATTGACCATAGATCACCTCAGTCTTTTCTTTATTAAAGTTTCATTCTAACCTGTTGGTGACTGTGGCTGACATTTAACTTCTCTCTCTTTACCTTCTGAACTGACTGGTTTTACAATACCATCAAAAAGTTTCCGTGGGTTTTATTTTTGTTGTTTTTTTGGTTTTATTTATTTTCATTTATTTTTAAATAATCTACTCCCATTCTACTTTTTCTATCCTCATTTCTCAGAATTTCCTTAATTTTTCACTTACTGATTAAAACGCTCTGCTTATTCCAAAACTTGCCAGCTCCTCTTTGGTGCATTGCCCTCCTTGCTGTTCTCCAAGTCCCAGATCAGCTTCTGCCTTCTTCAGAAACCTTTTGGTTGCTGACATGGCAATGGAGTGTGGTTGTCTGGAGTATGAGTGGACAGTGATTGTTTTCATTGCTCCTTTTGCCTTTTCTCCATGTCCTTTTTAGCCCTAAGTCTCATTTCTAAGCTTTCTAGAAATGTTGCTTTTACTATAGAACTACTATTTTTCTTATTTTTGTAGTTATTTTCTCAAGAGCAGGTGTTGGTAACCACAGGACTAGTGAGAGAGGAGATGGTGTCTCTCCCTTGGCAGTTGGCTTAATTAGAGAGGTTTTCTGAAGTGTTGGGGCTTCAAAAAGTCTGACGTGGGAGTTGTGGCCTGAGTGGTCTACCTCTTTGATTCTTTTGGGTAGAGAAGCTTGGAAAGTCTTGAGAAAAACATTAGAGATCATCTATGCTATCAATGTTGGCTATACCTTGGGGGAGATTTAAAAAAGAAATACAAATGCCAGGGCCTCATCCTCCAGAAACTTTGATCTCATTGTTCTGCAGTGGTCTGCACATCAGTAGTTTATAAAAGTTTCCCATGTGATTTTATAAAACCAGGGTTGAGAACTACTAGATTTACAGGGAAAAAATTAGGTTCCAAGCAAAAGTGATTTTTCCAGGCTTCTGTAGCAGTATGACTATAGAGTAGGGACAAAAACGTGTGTCTCCTGGTTTACAATCAGTGCTATTTCTACTGCATTTACTACCATTTACTCTCATTTGATTGCGTCAAGTTTCTGGGTAGCAGAGATAATTCCTGAACTGGAACCACACAGGAAAGTAGACCGGCGATTGTTCAGTGCTCAAGCTCTTTAATTTGGAAGCTGTTGGCTCAAGATCTAAGGGGACTCTGTATAACTGGGTCTATATAGAGTTCCCAGGAGAGAGTCATAGGATTTGGCTTTTTAGATTCCGTACTTCAAAATGTGGGATGTGCTCATCAAGGGTATTTGTGGTATGTGGAAAAAAGATTGTCCTTGTTGGCAGATGTCTTGGGTTCAAGTTAGGATTCTGTCTTTATGAGTCTCGGGAACCAGGACAAACTCTTTTTCTTTTGAGTTTTGTTTCACCCTGTCTTTATAATGGAGCTAATATTCTCATTTCCCTGAGTTGTTAGGAGAATTACTTGAGATGACTTATGTGAAAGCTGGTACATGATACTTAATAAATGTTAATTGAATTTGAAGTATGGCAGGTCTTTCTAACATTTCCTACAACAACCAAGATAGGACTAAATATTAATATATGGCCCAATCAGAATGGTGATTTCCTTCAGTTTTGTCTAGGACATTCAATAGGACTTGGGTGGTAGACTGTGGACAAATCTCACTTCCTGAAATTCGTGTGGCATGTGCTACAAATGGGAGGAAACAAGTGAGTCTGTATGGCAAATGCTAGTCCTTTCCTACAACATTTGTATCAAAAACACATTTTCCAGTCTTTCATAGTATACCTGTGACTTTTTATGTTCCTAAAAATCTGAGTTCTAGAAACATACATTTCTGAAAAAACTGGTAATTTAATTGGTTCGGTCTTCTATCTAGAACTTGCAGCCAGAATACATGGCTCTATAAACTTAGCTTGCACGTACAAAGTGATAAGTGGCTTGTTACTCCCTGAAGCCTGTTTATTTGTTGGGTAGAACCAAGTGTTGGAGACTTGTCTTTTTACACTGAGTTCTGCCTGCTTAAGTCTTTTGCCTCCTGTGATAACATTGAGCAACTCTGGTATTTTTTTCCACTTGAGAGCCTTTCTTAGTCAAAGATTATAATAAGGTAGCAAAAATAGAAACTAACTCACACCAGTCAAGTGAAGCTTGGTTTATCATATGTTTAAAAAATCCTAAAAAGGGTGAAAGCAATCACAGTAACTCTGGGGTCCTTGGATCCAGGAGTTTTGAGACTTTTACTTTATAGCCCTTCCATCCACGAGACTCCATGAACATCTCTGCTCTTTCCCCCTCTTGCACACCAGATCCATTGGGCTGAATTAACTGTATGCCCCCAATCACGGTAGATTTCTATAATTAAGAATAATAGAAATTACTTGAAAACCCTCTCTCTTGTTTCTGTTTTTGATTTTCTTTCGTTTATTTTCTTCGCCTCATCCTTACTCCTCCTTCCAGGTTCCCTTCCACCTCATAGATTCCTACTCTGATGTGCTTGGGATAGTCCTTATATATGCATGAATTTTTAGAAATATATAGTATTATTTTAATTTCACTAATAATCATGCCTAACATTTATCAGCCACTTCCCACATGCTAAGCTCTATTCCAAGTCCTTTAAATGTCTTAACTAAAATAATCCTGACAACAAATTCCATGAGGCAGGAACTATTATTTTATGTGTTTTATAAATTAGAAAACTGAAGCATACAGAACTTTCCCAAGGTCATATAGCTGGTGAGTTAGTAGCTGAACCAGGATTAAAATCAAGCCATCTGACTCTGTATCTCTCACTCTGAGCTACTTTGCTCTTTTGCCTATAGATCATGTTTCTGTGCTGTAGATCTTGTCCTATTTCTTACCTTTTCTTGCTGGGGTTGTGGCTCAGCTTAGTCTTTTTTAGGGGGGAGTTTCAAAATTAAGCAATGTTTATATTATTAATTATAATACTTAGATAACATTTCTAGAAGATTTATATTATATCAGGCATTATTTGTGGGAGTCAGATTGTTTAATTTGAATAGTTCTAAGTCATTGGTGTTAATTTTTTTTACAGATGAAAACACAATTACATACTCTTGCAAACAGGTCAAATGTGTGAAATATATTTAATAACATACACAAATACGGCTCAATGAGCATATAATGGTCAGGACCTCTGCAGTATCTTTCATATATACCCTCTACCAAATGGGAACCACGGCTCTACTATGACTAATGAGTTTAAACATTTATATTAATTTAAATTTTTCCATATGATCGTTATAGTCTTTTAGAAATCTATTTACATTGCAGCTCCTCTAAGAAATTTACTACTTAGAACACTGCAGAGTATTCCAGAGTGTGTATCTACTCTATTTTGTTGATACATTTCTCTACCGATATACCTAAAGTGAGGCAGTCATATACCTCCAACTCCCTGCTTCCACAAACACTGTCATGAACAAATTTCTGCAAGTGTTCTTACAAATGGGCAGAAGTTTGCTCAGGCTTGTGGCTAACAATCGGGTACTTGATCATTGTGCATTTCGATACTCAATTTCACTGGGTTCTTCCAAACTTTTTTTTATACAAAAACTATGCTAGGGTCCATTCCCCGCAATAAAGCATTAGGATTCTTGTTTTCTCCATGCCATACCCAGCACATAGTATTATATGACTTTATCGTTTTTGCTAATATAAATGGTTATAGAGTGGTTTCTGCTTCTATTCTGTACACTTGCAGTCCCCAGCCCCTGGGCCATGGACCGGTACTGGTCTGTGGCCTGTTAGGAACCGGGCTGCACTGCAGGAGGTGAGCAGTGAATGAGCGAGGGAAGCTTCATCTGTATTTACAGCCGATCCCCATTGCTTGCGTCACCGCATAAGCTCCACCTCCTGTCAGATCAGTGGCGACATTAGATTCTCATAGGAGCGCAATCCCTACTGTAAACTGCACATGCGAGGGATCTAGATTGCACGCTCCTTATGAGAATCTAATGCCTGATGATCTGAGATGGAGCTTGAGGTGGTGATGCTAGCACTGGGGAGTGGCTGCAAAGACAGATTATTATTTAATAGAGGGGTTTGACTGCACAATAAATGTAATGAATCATCCTGAAACTATCCCTCCCACCCCCTTGGTCTGTGGAAAAATTGTCTTCCATGAATCTGGTCCCTGGTGCCAAAAATGTTGGGGACTGCTACTGTATACGATAAGCTGACTTGGTCTCTCAAAATTACTGGGGAGAAAAGTGATTTGTCTCATAAGGATGAAATGTCCATTTTTGGTCAAATAGATCTCTGGAATTTTGGTCATAGGCATACTGCCTGTTCAGTGGGGTTTGTGAGTGGGAACAAAAGTTCTTCAGAATGTGGTGTTGCCAGGGAAGGCCATTTTACTGATGTTACTGAAGTGTCATTTTTTTCATTTATTGTGTGACAACTGTATTCTACAAGCTTTTCCATATACTTGGGAATAAAATTTTGAACAAAATAGAAACGTCCTTTTGGTCTTTTGGAACCTCTAGTCTAGTGAAGGGGATAGATATTAATCAAATATTTAGGCAAACATGTAATCATAAACCATAACGAGTGCTGTGAAGGGAAAGCAGAAGAGCTATGGTATATTGCAGGAGTATGGCATATAGTAGGATCTACTTACATTTATTTGATGCAAGTATATTTTGGGGATGCTGACGGTCAGAAAAGTTATAAGACAAGGTGAAGTGACAGAAGGAATAGTCAGAGAGAATAATCTGTGCAGAGACCCAGAGGCAAGAGGAAATCTGGCATCTTCAAGGGATGAAAAGACCAAAGTTGTTTTGAGGACTTTCATTCATGTATTTAACATATTTTTATTCAGTGCTCACTGTAATCCAGAATATGGCAGTGAACAAGAGATGGCAGTAGTGGGTGACTGAGATGAGGCTGGAAAAATAGGTAAGGGGCTCTATCAGGCACTCATTCCCCTTGGGTGTTCTCTAAGACAAACAGCCTATGTTCCAAGAATCATTCTTCTAGGAATCTGGTTTCACATCTCTTTTAACCTTCTGTTTACCCTTCTCTGAAGGTGCTGCAGTTTGTCCAACACCCAGTTTGTCTGAGAGGCCAGTAACTAAGTAAAAGCTTTTTAAGTTTTACCATCAAGGAGAGATGTATTCTTGACATTCCTTAGTGTTATCAGTGAATATTCTTCTCCTTGTTCTTCTCTTTTTCTATAAATTGAGCAGTATATTATGTGTTGTTCAAGGGCAGATAGTCTCTGCAGAACTGCTTTAAAAGCAGATAGCATTTGGGCTCCGAGCATGTCATTTGGCTGACTGATACCCGCCAACTTTTGTTTCTTTTTCCCCCAGAAAGGCCTCACTTGCTATGTGACAAATCAGGCTATCATCTGATTCCTCAATATTGTCAGCTAAAATGCTTAACAGTTCTTTAAGAATTTATTACTTTTGGGCTTGCTGTGGTGGCTCATGCCTGTAATCCTAGCACTCTGGGAGGCCAAGTTGGGAGGATTGCTTGAGGTCTGGAGTTCGAGACCAGCCTGAGCAAGGTTGAGACCATCTGTACAAAGATGACAAATTAGCTGGGCATCGTGGTGCACATCTGTAGTCCCTGCTACTCAGGAGGCTGAGGCAGGAGAATCGCTTGAGCCTGGGAGTTGGAGGTTGTAGCGGGCTATGATGACATCACTGTACTGTAGCCTGGGTGACAGAGTAAGACCATCTCAAAAAAAATTTATTACTTTTGTTGTTGTTGAAGAGTGTTAGAGTCTTCTCCTTTTCCGTGAAGTGATGTGTACTGAAAGGGAAATACAAGAAATACAAAAAGGACCTTGGACAATTTCCACCAACTACTAATTTCCAGGCCTTATAACTTAATGTTTTACATCTACTGCTTTTGCCCCCTACTTTTGAAGTCTTGAAGGGAGAATGGCTGGTGTTGAGGGGAGATTTGGTTATTGGCCTCTGCTTCATTTTCTGAGGAATAAAGTGGCCATATCATATGATGCAGATAGTTTATGTCATGGGACTGAGACCACAACCTGGGTTTTCCTTGGCTGTGTCTTATGAAGAACCTCTCTTTTGTCATATCTAATTCACTCTTTAAATATCTTACATCTCTCTTATTAACTCTCCCACCCCTGATCTGTTCCTTTCTTGATCCTGTATTCCAAAGTCACTTCTGAAGTTAAGTCAGCTTCCATAGCCACACACGAGCTCCTGGTTCTCATTTGTGTGAAGCAGCCTGCAGAAAGTCGATTCCTTCTTAGGTGGACCAACCTCTCTTGGGTTCTTTGGTTTCATCTCCTGCTCCTCCTCCAGCATCTATTTCCGATACTGCCGGTCACATTGGTTCTCCTTGACTCTTCTTTCTTCCCTCCTCAGGTAATGATAGCCAACCTGTTCTATTTCCCCAATATTTTGCCAGCTACGGCATTGAGCCCCCTTGACATTTTGGCTTTTTCCTAGATTAGACCCTTAATGGACTCTGGAACTTCTTATCTCCAGGCCTTGGGTGACTAATTATTCTGCACTTTGCACTCAGTTCCTTCTGTAATATTGACCTAATCCTATTAATGGTCTATTAAAATTTTGAATGAGTCTGCAATGCCTGTGGGAATAAGTCCTAATCCAGCCAGGAAACTGTGATCCCTTGCTAATTAGATCTCCCTGTTTCAACTCAACTCCAGTTGCTTCCCTTTTTACACCCTTTATGCTGGCCCAATTAGACCATGTGCTAATTCTCTGAAGACACACTGTGCTTTCCTTCATCCGTTCCTTCACTTAAATGGTTCTCTCTGTCTAGAGGACACTTTCACCCTTTCTACTTCCACAAATCTATTCTATGGTATTTATCAAAATAGTACCTTCTCTGTTAAGTCCCACCTGATTCTTTTTTTTTTTTTTTAGCGGAAAGTTATTTTGATTTCCTCTTTCTATTACCCTTTATGGGCATTTCTGTTATGTTTCTTAGCATTCTACAGATGAAAAACAAGGCTCTGTTTAAATATTAATAACTGGGCCACAAAAATATCAAGTAGAACCATGGACATTTAACTCACATTTTAACCTAAAATGCCATATTCTTTCCACTATACTACATTCTTCCTATTGTATATATTTCTGCCTTACATAGTGTGGTTAAAGGCAGGATACTAGAAAAATATCTAACTTTTTGTATGCTTAGCATAATATATTCTAGTCACTGTTTCACATATTTTGAGTTTATTTAATTTCATTGTCATAAAATTTCTGTAAGGCAAGTAATCGTATTATTTCCACATTACACATGAGGGAATGAGGCACGGAAAGGTTGTGCAACTTGTCCAAGGTTTTGCAGCTGGCAGGTGACAGCCAGGACACTACCCCAGGCAGTATGGCCTCATAGCCTAGGCTTGCCATGCAATGCTTTAAATAATCAGGAGCTAACAGTGGAAGTCCAAGCCACTGACGTAATTTTAGAATTATGGGCTATGATATTCCTTAGTAACTTTTGCCAATGGAAAACCAATACGTCTCACTGATACAGGTTTCAGGATTTGAATATTTTTAAGGATTTCTGTGTTGTGGACTTTTGAAATTTACAATTTGAGATAAACTTTCCTGCTTGGAAAGAATTCAGGTGTAAAATGGTAATTTGTATTATTTGAAAACAATTCCAGTTGTATGCATTCATTACACATAAGGATTGGGTATAATTGCTTATCTTACCTTCTAGAAGTTCATGATGTTATTGGAAAACCATCATACTTTAGTAGTGAGCATTTGGAGAGGTATCCTTTGTATAAGTATGATGACAGAAATTGTTAATCCCTGTTTTCATGTTTGTCTTTATAAGATCTGAGGTAGAACAGAGTCATAGATCTACGGCCCATTAGAGTAGGAGATAGTTTAGTAGATAACACAGGTGCTACTTTGTCAAGTTGTATGGTTTCAGGGCAGTTTACAGAGACAAAATTTTTAGTTGAAAGGATAATGAAATTTCAAGACCATTATTCATAATAATGTTTAGAGACTAGCAAAGTGCTAACATGGAAAGCACCAACAAGGGGAGAAGGAGAAAGTACTGACCAGATACATTGCCTCTATTCCTAAAAAGATTCTTAAAAGATTTATGTAAAATGCAATCTATGTATATCCAGGAGAATGTGATTTTCTTGAAGCTGAAGACTAGGTTTTATACATTCTTGATGATATAATTTAATTAATATTTGAGGTGAATGAAACACACTCAGAAGAGTAGTGATATTCTTTATTTTCTTGATTGGTGAAGTAATTGATAATCATATATGAAATTTGCATCAGCAGAATTTTATCCATTGCTTGCTCTATGCAAGACATAGATCATAGTTAAAAACAGAAGGTATGGGTGCTTGACTTAAAAATTAGCTCTTTATCATGATATACTGCCTAGAGAATAAGAAGGGCAATGTTGGTGAATTTTTTAGGGCAAAAAGTGCATGTGACCTGCTCTTGATATTGTAAAACTAGCTCTCAGTGCTTAACCTGTGAAGGACATGTTAGTTTTGTCAAGAATTTTACAGGGATATTTTTACTTAGGGAACAAAGAGAACTACAGTTGTCAAATGTGTTTGTGAAAAAGTGAATCTGTATTTGTTAAAAGGCTCATTCCTTTATTCGGCATTTACTGACACTATGTAAGAAACCCTGTACTGTGTATAAGTATTATTTGGGGAAACTTTTCAGTTGTGCATGTATGTGCATTCATGTGTGCTTGTTGGATCTCAGTGTAAAATACATTTCTTTTTCTAGTCATGGTCAAAAATATCTGAAAAACTGCTGAAGGGACATAGCAGTTTGCGCTGGTATAGAGTTTACAGTTAAGTAGGTATAATTATAACATAAGATAAAAAGTGGTAATGCTGTAAGAGAGACAGAAATATCTTACTATATGAATGCAATGGAAAAATTGAATAAAGACATCAGCAAAGGCTTAGTGGAGGAGATGACTTTTGTACTGGACTTTGAGCAGTTGCTTAATTCTGTATGGGGTTTGGGGTAGAGGAGTCAGGATGAGGATTAGTATATGCAGATATGAGTAAAGGTGTGGAAACATTCCATGATATTTCAAAGAAGCATTGCATTTTTTTGTCTACTGATTGCAGAACTAACTTTGGCTTCTAAGTTTAAGAAAATGCGAGCACCTTGAACAAATAAGGAAGTGAAACAAATGGAGCTGGGCATTAGGAAATATTCCTGTTGATTTATGGGTAAAGGAGCTAAGCTCTAGAGCACAAAGAAGAAAAGTACATGGAGTCACATGATAATAGTCTATAATTACTTTGAGATTGCTCTATAGAGGATGCTGTAATCACTTAGTACCTGAGTCTTTTGAGGAAAGAGTAAGGGACATTAACTCTTCAGAAACTCTGTGACTATTGTTTGCCATCCAAAGTAAATATTAAAGAGCCATAGAATTTTAGGTCTGAAAGAGAATCTTTTGAAAACCACTACAAAGAATTCTATTTTCTCTGGAAATATTCAGAATGCCCATGGGTGGTAGACTTGGAGTAGTAGAAACATCCCCAGAATTCAGTCCTGCTAAAAAATGGAGCAGGGTTCCTCAGCATTTGCTGAAGTCTTCACGTTGAGCCTAGATAATACTGTCCCTGGGAGAGTGGCCAAAGGAGTTAGGTGCTATGACATTAAGATCTTTTCCTATTCTACAACTTCCCCCTTTTAAACTTGCCATCTTGATATACCGTTAAAATAATGTAATTTTTAAGAATTTGTAGTACACAAAAACTTATTGGGATACTGGAATTTTTGGGTTTTAATCAATTCCAATTACATCTTGTATTTTAAAGAGGGGAAAATCCATTAAAATGCTAGAAAAAATAATAAGGAAAATGCTAGAATTTGTCTAGGAAGAGTTTCCCTATTGAGAGTGGTTTACTAGCTCTTCACTATGATGGGTCTAAGCTCATGAAATGCTCCCATATTTACAATTACATTCTTTAAGTTATCAATTCTCCCAACACTTGCACTCCTTACAGGTGTGATTTGAGAATTAAAATTGGGTAGTGTTCTCCTTATCCTTTGAGGTCACTGGATTGATACTGTACAAATAATAATAGTCTTATTAATTATAGTAATGTGTAGCATATTGGTATTAAACTATGAGCTGATATATGGAGCAGTAGATATTGTATTTTTAGTTCATTTCCTTAGGCAAATTCAAATGTTGTACTTACACAATTACCTCAGGCATTCACAAGTTATATTTCTATTGCAAATAGTTTCCCACAAATATGCACTACAGTGGTACTGTTAGTTTTGCATCCCATAGGCACCTTTTTAAGCTTCTGAAGAGACTGAAGGAGAACTTAGATATGGGGTAAATTGTGTCTATGTATAAAAGATTCAGTAGGGATTTAAGGCACTTCCATCCCACATGAAACATTAAACATATTATCTGAGATTCTCTTGAAGATGGACTTTTTCTTGATTCTGAAGAGTTCTCTACCTTTATGTTTTATGAAACAGGTTGAGGGCAGTGCATTTTAACTAATAAAGCAGGTAAACACAGATAAATTGCATTATCTTTCTTAGCCTTATAATAGCGGTGGTTGCTATTATAACTTTTAAAGATATATTCTTTTACAATTTTAAACAGTTTTTTTATGGAAAATTTCAAACATAAGTGTTCCTTTTTCTCTGTATCTACACCAGCATCTATAATTTTAGGACTTTTTGTAAAAGCCGTTCTCACTGGGGTTAGGTGATATCTCACTGTGGTTTTGATTTGCATTTCTGTGATGATTAGTGACACTGAACATTTTTTCATATGTTTATTGGCCATTGGTCTGTCTTCTTTGGAAAAGCTTCTATTCATGTCTTTTGCCCACTTTTTAATGGGGTTGTTTGTGTTTTTTCTTGCTGATTTGTTTGAGTTCCTTATAGATTCTGGTTATAAGCCATTTATCAGATGTATAGCATGCAAATATGTTCTCCCATTCTGTAGGTTGTCTGTTTGCTCTGTTGATTGTTTCCTTGGCTGTGAGGAAGCTTTTTAATTTAATCAAATCCTGTTTATTTATTTTTGTTGTTTCTATGATTGCCCTTGGGATCTTGTTCATAAATTCTTTGTGTAGGCTGATATCTAGAAGAGTTTTTCCAATATTTTCTTCTAGAATTCTTGTAGTTTCATGTCTTAGATTTAAGCCTGTTATCTCTCTTGATTTAAATTTTGTGAGTGGTAAGAGACATGGCTTCTATTTCAGTCTTCTACATGTGGCTATCCAGTTTTCCCAGGATCATTTATTGAATAGGGATTCTTTTCCCCAGTGTATATTGCTGCCTACTTTGTGAAAGATCAGAAGGCAGTATGTTGATGGTTTTACATCTGGGTTCTCTGTTCTGTTCCATTGGTCTATGTCTCTATTTTTGTACCAGCACCATGCTGTTTTGGTTACTATAACCTTGTATTATAGTATATCTTAAAGCCCGGTAAAGTGATTTCCTCCAGATTTGTTCCTTTTGCTTAAGGTTGCTTTGGCTATTCAGGCTCTTTTCTGGTTCCAAATGCAGTGTAGAATTATTTTTTCTAGGTCTGCAAAAAATAGTATTTTGAAACAATAGTTGCTGGTGTGAATATGGAGAGAAAGGAACACTTATACACTGTTGGTGGCACTGCAAACTAGTGCAACCTCTATGGAAAATAGTATGGAGATTTCTCAAAGAACTAAAAGTAGACCTACCATTTGATCCAG
>NW_012133858.1:15706890-15708311 GCF_000956105.1 Propithecus coquereli | reverse complement strand
TAGCAGAGTTGTGGTCTTAATTTTAAAGGCACTGTAAGTAAATCTACTGAAATAAGCCTACGTTATTATAGCCAATACTTTATTATAGTGATTTCTCCCATTCACCACATCTAGGGAGAGGGTCTATGTGTACCAAGCATAGTATGAGTTTGTTTTTAACCAGATTATCTAGAAAATGGAGCCTGGGGCAAAAGCTTATGTGCTTATTGCATGAACAGACCCAGGGAAGCAAGAGAGAGGGAAAAAGAGAAGACAAGGCAGGAGGGAAAGCACATCCAGAGGAGTACATTACCAAGCTGTCCACAACTTCCTGACAAGTGCAGCTGAGTGCTCGGTTTCACAGCACATCTTCACAAAGGCCTCATGAACTAGTGTATCTCAGGATAGTCCATTAATAGGAGGGAGGAGAAAAAATTAATATACTGGTTTCTGATTCCAGTTGCTCAAAGTACATGTTTTCTATTTAGTAATGGCTTTTCCAGGAAACCTGTTTTATTAGTACTTTCATTTTCTAAAATAATTCTCTTATGTATGGTTTTACTTTTTAAAATGAAAACTATGGAAAAGAAAATTCTCAGAATTCGTTGTCATAGGTACTTATCTAGTCTAATGGGACTCCAAGGAAGAGACAGGCTTTTTCAATACTCTATACCAAGCCTAGTTCTGAACTTTAATATCTGATTTTTACCAATAGAATGAGATCATGGGCACACTTATTTTCCTCTTAGTAGTATATATTGATTATTCATTTGGGATCCTTTATTTTGAGGTGAAAAGAATGCCCTGGTTATATGCCCATGTTTTGTCTTAGTCAGCAGTTTCTCATGTCTCTTTCTTATGTTCACACATTTTTTGCTTGTAATTGGAATGTCCACTTTCAAGGAAATATTTTTGAAGAGATTCTTGACAATTTCATATCAGCAGGTTGATGAAATTATTTTCTGTACATTGAGTAAAGTAGATAATTATGTAAAAATTCTAGCTGTAGCTTTGTCTACCTTATGATAAAAATTTTTTGGAAAGCAAACAGTTGCCTCAGTTTGTAGACATCTTCCTTTCCATTGATAATAACACCAACTTTCTTGGATATGTCAGCCTTTCCTGGTTTTGAGTCTGAATTAGATTCATAAACAAAAGATGGAGAGGTCTTAACACTTGCTGTAGTTAGAGTACACGACATCAAGACTATTCAGAGGTCTTCTCGCAAATTATCTGTGTGCCCTTGAGAATGACACCTCTACTTTCGATTCTGTTTCATCCATCCTATACAGAAATTGAACAAGATTCTCCTTAAATATCCTCTCTGCTTTGGCCTTTGAAGACTTTAAATGACTAATTTTGGGATTAAACATTTCATCCTGGCGAGGTTGGGACTTGAATACCAGGCTTTGTCCCTAGAAGAAAATTTGACTTGTTCCAGG
>NW_012133858.1:15701485-15705055 GCF_000956105.1 Propithecus coquereli | reverse complement strand
AATGAAGTGAAGCTAATTAGTACCATATTTGGGGTTTATTCCAAATACTATGCTCTTCAGCCTGATCCTCTACTGCCTTTCCCATGTAGATACTTCTTTTTGAATTTTTAAAAAATAATTTGTATATTGTTGTATTAGCATGTTTAGCCAATTTACATGAACTTCATATGTATATATATGTGTGTCTTATCTTTTTGGGTGTTTATTCTTAATTTTGTCCTAGTTTGGAAACATATACAAGTTAGTTTTAATTTTTTCTAAATTATTCAACTTTTAATCAAACAAACGAATTTTGGTCAAAGTTGAGGATCTAAATTGATTTTTAAAATGACCTACTTGTTTTGCCAATGCCATTTAATGAATAATCTTACCTTTACTCATTAATTTGTGGTATCTCTTTTACTATACATTTAGTATATATGCATGCATGTTTTGTTTCATTAATGTCTAACTACTCCTGTGTAAATAACCCCTCAGTTCATTTCAGATCTTCTTAGCTGTCTTTGCAATATCTTTAAAAAGAAAGAAGACTTGTAAGCGTCCAATTCTGCCTTTCTTATTTTTTTTTTAAATATTCTCCACTGTGTCAGAAAATGTGAATAGTGTGCTGTCTAGTCATGACTAGGATAGGACCTGAGTAGAAACTTTACCAGCTATACAGCCCTTTTGTTTATCTACCTTTCGGTGAGGTGCAGAATAGGCATTTAACCAGCTTTTGTTCATTGCCTGTTCTGTAGAAGGCTGGCCTGAGAAATTCTTGCATCCTTTATGCACTTGGTCGTCATAACATCCTCATGAAGCATCCATTCCGGAGCCAGCAATGGCACCTGGGACTTCTGTGTTGCTTTTTACTTGTCATTATACTGATGCATACTAAGAACACTGTGTCCAATCACAGTCCCTCATTTTTAAGTGGGCTCAAAACAGTATCAGATTTGGAGTTTTAAAAAGTATTAAAGCATGATTCTTTACCCCAAAGGTATTATTACTCTATTTAAATAAATGGAAATGCTGGTATATGTTCATGTTTCTAGTTTTTAATCTATAGTCTTTAGTAAGGTGTAGGTTATTTGTTATTGAAATCTTGAAAAAAATCCTCAAAAGTTTGATTTCTTGCTTTTAAAGTAAAATATTTGGGGCGGTATGGGGAGTGGAACGAACCATCTTAAGTATAATATGGCTAAATTCGTGACACCTGATATAGTAGCTATAGCCCTATGTGGCCATTGAATTTGAATGTAAGTCTAAATTAATTAAATTACATAAAATATAAAAAATTAGTCTCTCATCCACTTGCCACATTTCAAGTGCTCTAGCCATACATGGCAAGTATTGGGACAATATGGACTATTTCCCAAATTGCAGAAATTTCTGTTGTACAGTGTTGGTCTAAATGATTCTACAAATGGAAGATTTAGGAAAAAGGAAGATTAAGTATTGAGGTATACCTCATTGGCTTCTGTAAGTTTTAGTACAAAGAATCCTTCTTTTAAAATATCGATGATTGATGAAACATTGAGGTATGGTTTAAATTAATTTATAGACATTAATCAACGGTGCAGCAAGATGGATATATCATTGACTATAAGGATAGATCAATACTTATTGTGCCTATTTCATAACTGAGAGGATTAAGAGGCCCTCTACAACCCAACACCTTAAATGTCAGAGAAACAAAGGATGCAGGTATTTCAATGAATTTTTGGAAGTTCTTCTGTTTTTAGAAACATGGTCTTCTCACATTTATACCCCTGTTGGTTTGGGTTGAACTGCTGTTCTGAGTCCTTTATACGTAAGGGACACTTAAGATGAGACTTTTTGAATTCTACGTACTGGTCTAATTTCAGATCCAATTTGAAGCTGAAAACCTTACTATGAAAACAAACAAACAATAAAAAACATACAACAAACTAGAACCCAAAAAGACCATTCCATGGTCTTTTACCAAGTTAGGATGATATGGAATCAGAAGATATTGTATGATATGATATGCTCTTGGAATTTATTTATTATTTTAAGAATGTCCCTGAATGAAATTGAAGTAAAAATAAAACCAGGAGTAAATCTCCCCCTTTATCCACAGATAGAAATGAAACCTAGTTGAATTCCATTTATGGAGTACTTCGCTTTCATTTTCATCTATTGGTATGCGGGATCTGGTATTTGGGTTTTGACTATGATGAGTGAGTGGGGATTAATATGAGAAATTCCACAATGAATAAGTGGAACCATTTGGTGTTATGTCCAAGAACGCTCACATGTCCTGGTTAAGGCTGTGTGAAGTGAACTGGACACTCCTAATGTGGTGGCCCCAAAGATTGAGTTTAATCCTCTGCGTGACTGCTTTCACAAGTCTTTTCAAGAGCCTAAGTACCATAAAATACTCCCACAAAAGCCTTCATTCCAAAGAATGTGTGTGTCCGCTCATGTCAAGAGCTTTTAGTGTAGAACAATGTGCCTAAAGCCACAATCTAATAAACAAACAGATAATCTAATCCAGTTTTGTCTAAGTAATATAATGTCTCTATCAAACTATTTCCTGCACCTTTAGCTCTATTTAGAAAGAAAGGGTTCTGCGTGGGAACGTATGTATATTTTCTCTTAATAGGAGGCCATGTAGCTCCTGTGACTGGATGTCTTGTTTTTCTCTTCTGGGTAGCTCTAGTTGTTTATGGTGGGAATTTTCCGTCTTGGTAATTTGGTATTTTACTTAGTTTTTATTGTAAAGCATAGAAATGCGTACACCTTAATTTAAGAAATATTGTTGCATCACCTCCATCTCAGTTAACAAGGGCCAGGCCAGAAAGTTCCCACTTGTTTTCAAGCCTTTTTGCCAGACTTTGACCTTCCCATTAAGTCAAAAGGAATAGTCTATTTTCATGAAACAAGTTTAGGGATTCCTGGGGGGGGTGTAGTGGGGTGAGGATTTGCAAGGGTCCAAATCCTAGGTACTCCCCTTTAGACTGCTGGGTAAGTACTCATTTGTCTTGTTGAGGATCATGGCCCAGTAGTGGGTAGAATCTCACTTTTGGGGAATTTCTGAATATTAAAACCTTCATTTTCAATGTGGTGACAAGATGTTGGGGTCAGGGTCAGTCATTAGTACTGTCCACATTATAAGTTGTTGTTTGCCTCATCTTGCCTGGAGAATTATATTTATGTAATATGCTTGGTAAATGCCTACTTACGGTTAGGATAACTGCCCTGTCGTGGCATCCTGGGGCATTTTCTGACTGTACCCATTAAAAAGAAGCCTGAGTCTTGTATTGCCATTAATTGGCCCTAATGCTTGGAGTCATGGAATCATATATTGTCACTGTTGGAAGAACATTAAGTGAGTTCTTTAAAGAACATTAAGTGAGTTTCTCGAATTAATAAAGCTCGAATCTTCTTTGTAGTATTCATGTGAGTGGTCTTCTTGCCTCTACTTGAACACTTTCAGTTACTAATATTTGGCACTTTCAATTCTCAAACCAAGGATTTTCTATTTAGCTTTTACTTTTTTTAAGTCTCAGGATGTATAAATACAGTTATACTCTCTTCATATATCTTTGTTAATATGTGAAACTC
>NW_012133858.1:15692426-15701260 GCF_000956105.1 Propithecus coquereli | reverse complement strand
GTAAAGCTCCAACTTTTTGTTAAATCAAACATTCACTTTTCTCAGTGCGATAAATTTTATCACCCCCCTTTCTAAGGCATTTCCTTGAAGCTCATTGCAAAAGCTTTGTAGTAACCTTTTCCCTCTGTTTATAAGGTTAAATAGATGAAGTAACTTCCTCTATGCCTTAGCTCTGGTGCCTGTGAACTTGGGCAGACTCTTGATTTTTCTGAGGCATAGTTTCCTTATCCATAAAGTAGAGCTAAAAAAAATATCCTACAGAGAGAATATGTAACTAGTTTAGCTGAAATTCTAACTCAAACTTATTTCCTGAAATTCCTCAACCTAATATCTAATATAAGGTTTTTTCTTAAACATGGGTAGCATGATTATAGTTACAAAAAGAAAAGAATAATATGTGTGGAACAATATAGAACAATTTAAAATAATATGTTTAAATTTTTTAAACAATGCTGAAATATGAAGAAATTCTCATAAAATTATGTGAGTCCAGAAAACACGTAACATGAATATGAGAGCTTTCGCTCTTGCCTAGACTTGTCCCTGTACTGACCATCTTTTTCTGAGGTTTACAGCACTGTGTGCAGACTTCCCTTCTTCATGGCACATTTTGGGAGGCAGAATACTGGTCCCCAAAGATGTCCACATCCTAATCTCTGGAAGAAGAGCACATGTTAGGTTACATAGCAAAGGGAAATTAATGATGCAAAAGGACTTAAGGTTGCTAATCAGCTAACCTAAGATAGTGAGATTATCCTGGGGTATATGGATGGACCCTGTCTTATCACAAAGGTCATTACAAGTGGAAGAGGAAGACAGCAGTGGTCTTTGGGGTGATGAGATGTGAGAAAAAACTCAACATGCCTTTGCTGGCTTTGAAGATGAAGGGAGGGGCCACAAGCCAAGGAATGAGGCAACCCCTAGGAGCTAGAAAAGACAAGGAGATGGATTCTCTGTAGAAATTCCAGAAAGGAATGCATCTCTGCCAATACGTTGATTTTAGTCCATGGATACTCATGTCAGATTTCTATATAGAACCTGTAAGACAATAAATTTCTGTTTTTTTCAACAATGAAGTTCGTGGAAATTTGTTTCCAATAGAAAACTAATATATACAATATTATATTGAAATTATCCATGTATATGTCTGTTCTACCTTCTAGATAATGAATTTCCCAAGGGTAACAATGCTGTCTTAAAAAATCAACTTAGCACAGTTCCACATTAAAGGAACGTAAAATGTCCTGTCAAACACTAGAATTAGTGTTTTCTAGGTGTCACCATGCCTGGCACTGTCCTAGGTATTTTGCTTTGAAAATTTTATTTCCTTCCTGGGAACACTGTTTAACCTTACTGAATCTTAATTTTCTCATCTGTAATGTGAGTTCTTGGACTAGATCAGGTTTGACAAACTTTTCTGTAATTCCAGGTATTACATATTTTAGGCTTCGTAGGCCATATGGTATTTGTCACACTACTCAGTTATTCCAGTGGAATGCAAAAGCAGCGATCTACAATAAGTAAGTGAATGAATGGGCCTGTATTTCAATAAAACTTTATTTCTAAAAACAGGACATGGGCTGGATGGGGCCATTTGGTTTTTGTTTGCTGACCCCTGAACTAGCAGACCTCCTTAATCTGTTGTGATTCCCTTGAAATCTAATTATTTTGTGAGTTTATAAAGTTGTGCCATTAGTCTCAAGTAAGTCAAGGAAGTGCTATAGGACTTGAAGAGGTGATTAAAGTGATGGGTTGGGTCTGTTTATAAGAAGAAGCATAATATTGTGGACTCAAGTGCCAGGAAGGCAATTGCCACCATGTCCTTGGCAAATGGACTTGGGACAAATGCTCTTTAGGATGAGACATAAGGATATCCTTGAATGCCAAGGCTGAGCTCACTGAACTTGAAACTCAGAGAACTGGAACTACTGTTGGAGAAATAAAAAGGAGCAATAAATCCATTGCACTCCGGAATGAGAGACCTTCTGAGGCAGCTGGCCAAATGAAGCGGGAGGAGGGAACAACTTCCTCAGTCAGCTAAATTATGTCTTTGGGCAGGCAGAGCAGGTCTGCTAAAATAACAAGGTGCCTGAACTTATGCCTAGAACACGTCACCAAATTTTGCAATTTGGGACTGTCTTCCATCACATGACCTGAGGGATTGAAGAAAGCAGAGTGAATGAAATACAAGCAATGACATTTTTTTGAGTGCCTTCCTAGAGACAATACTTGATTTTTCAAGTGAGATCCTTACTTTTTGAACTATTTATTCTAATTCAAAAACCGTAAGTTCTTGGATCATGAGCAGTCAATAGATTTCGGGGGTCTTTTGAGTATTGCCATTGATCTGGGACTTTACCATTGTAGGTGTGGGGTATGGGTTCATAGATCAAAGTGGGCAAAGAACAGCCTTTCCAGAACTAAGCAAGGGACACTGGGATATATTTGTTGGCCTGATTGCCTACTGGTGGCAGTAGTTGTTTTGACTTGGCTGTATCACTGGATTTAGTGATAAATCTTCTGAGGACAAAACTACCCTCTTTGCTTGGTATGTTACAATAGCTTGTTTATGTCTTGCAAATTGCTCAAGAACAGTTTGTCCATTAAGAAAAAAAAGTGACCTAGTAATACTCCCATACCCAGGGAAATGTCGGGTTAATCAGTTGCACAAGGGCTTGACGTGCCAAGTCAGTACTGCCTCGGGGCTCCTTATGTGGTTCCTTTCCAAGATTTCTAAACATTCCGAGGAAAACACAATATTTGTTTATTTGGCTGCTAGGACTTCATTTTGCTATTGTTTTCGTTATGGTCATATGCTTGTTCTCTCGCTTGCTCTCTCTGCCTTTACCCCTAACTCTTTGGAACCATGATGTGCTAAAAACCACATTAAGCATATAGCATGTACTCAGTAAATACTTAATTACATTTTGTCTTTGAATTTCTAAATGTTTGTGAAAATAGGGTTTATGGTTAACTTACATAAAGAATCATCTCATAGTAAAAATAATTTGTATTTACTTAGGACATTATAGCTTTAAACGTGTTCTTAAATTTATCTACCTTGGTCTACACAACCCTGGGCAATGTAAAAGACAAGTGCTGTGACTCTCATTTTAAAGACAAAAACATTGTGACTCAGAAGTTTCATGATTTTCCCAAATTCACACATCTAGTAAATGGTTCATGTGTGATGAGAAGTGAAATATTTTAATACCTCAGGGCCATTTCTTTTATGTATCTAAGTCACCTAACTGCAGCACTGATCAAGTTAAGAGAATATTCTTTTGGTAGAGATCTTCCCCGTGGGGATGTTCAGTTGAATCTCTGTCTCTTTGTCTTTCTCTCTCTCTCTCTTCCTCTCTCTCTCCCCCCCTCCCCCTCTCTTGGTATTTCTTTCTCTCCCACACACACCTCTCACACACATACTGTATGTACACGCACAATTTTAAGATTGGTAGCCACTCAGTTTCTCAGGTTCTTCCTTTAAAGGGTAATTTATTTGGCTAGGATTCATTGGTGTAGTTGTCAAGAATTCATGCATATACCCACTCAGCAAATATTTTTCCAATTCTTCTCCATCTCAACTCTATGAGGCACTGCAGGAGGTGCTGTTGGGATGGAATGATGAATCATACCTGATGTCTTCCCTCAAGGAGCCCGCAGTACAGTGAGGTAAATGGCTCATATGTTTTCCACAAGATACATCATGATAAGTGCTCTGGAAGTACTATATAGAGCTAAAGGTGGGAAGGTGTGCCCCTTTCTCTGGGGGCAGCCAAGGACAGCTGTGCAGGCTCGGCAGATGACCTGGACCTCCAAGAATAGCTTCAGTTCAGATACAAAGAAATGGTTGAAGGAAATGTCCTAACAGAGAGAAAGGTGTGAGCAAGTTCTTGTGGTCCAGGAAGCAAGGTGAAGCATTCCAGAAGATAACTGGGTGTGTGGCTTAGCAAAAGTGAGCATTCTGAAAAGTAAAACTTCCAGAGCTGCTGTTTGCAGTAGCAATTTCAAAGAATGCATGCCCACCACAGCATTGCAGAGAGAGGGTGTAGGGTGAACAGAGCTTGTCAAGTTTCTCTGCATTTCCTAACAGGAATCCAACCTTACAGGACTCCTCCTGTTCAGAACAAGGTCCTGTCAAATCTTGGGAAGCCCAGAGCAGACCTTTACCAAGCCTGCAATACTCCAAAACCATAATTTTCCCAAACTCCAGCATAACTGCCATAGAATCAGTTGGCTACGTATGTGAGGGTTTATTAGGGTTTATTTCTAGGCTCTCTATTCTATTTCACTGATCTACAAGTCTATCTTTATGCCATACCACACTGTTTTGATTACTGTAGCTTTGTGGTAAATTGTGAAATCAGGAAGTCAGAGCCCTCCAACTTTGTCCTTTTTCAAGATTGCTTTGGCTATTTAAAAGGGAAGCAGGTATGGAAGTTTTTAATCTGGCAACAGTTGTATAAGATGTCTTGGAAAAAACTAGGCTAGGAAGAATGGAGGTCATGTAGGCTATTTCCTTAGTCTAAATATGAGCTAACTATGCATCAGGTATTTTGGTGGCAATGGGGGTGGAGAACAGTAAATGAATTGGAAAAATTTGGTGTAATTTAATATCGATTGCTTATATTCAGAGTGGGTGGCTAAGACAAAAAGGAAAGGGGTTTGTAGCCCTTGTGATTGGAAGAACTATGATGATGTAAATAGAAGAAATAGGGGGCATGAGGAGTTCAGTGGGTCTGTGAGTTAGCATGTCTGAATTTGGATTTGAACACTGAGCTGTAGGTTCAGTTGGTGACGCTCAGTCAGCAATCAGAAGTACACACATGAAACAAATGAGTTCCATGATTATTCTCGGTCTTATGTTGCTTATAAATGGTATATACATTTAGAATTGCTTTTTTAATGTAATGCATCTATGGTTACCATGGTGGCAGGAGTCTGATATGGGAAAGTGGTCGGGGACAACAGCAAAAATCGGGATCTGGTTGATGGCAGCTTCCTGAAGCTTCTGTGCCTTGCCTTAGCTAAGAGTAAACAGAGTGCTACATGGCTGTTGACATGTGTTTTATTCTGAAGTGACTATTATTACCAGGGTCTGAAATCCTTAGCCTTGATCTCTTGGAGGCTAATGTTCCTGTTCTCCAGCTGAGAGAGACTAATTCACCATCTTGTGTTGTAAACACTCACTCATTTTAACTGATTACACCTCCAATGATTCTCAAATCACTAAAATTACTAATTGCTATTCCTTACACATCAAAGAGTGAATCCTGAATAATTAACCCCAAATAAAATTAGATGAATTGGCCCTTTTAATTAGAGTCCCTGCTGCTGTTTGTTCTGAGCTTCCTTTTCTTACTGTTAAGAGACTTTTAGAATGATTAAAACTGTTTAAGACTTAAACAGCCAGTGACCTTTTAATACAATATAAATCCATGAAAGCAATATTTCAGCTAGCAGGTGGTGAAGTAAATTTTTAGAGCAAGTACCTGTCAGCTACAGTATTCCTTTGGAAAAAAAAAATACATGCCAAAAAACAACCACCTTGAAATGAAATGTCTCTATTTGATTATTTTTAAAGCATGTATGCATTTGCTGAGCTTCAGACTTGATGAAATAAATGGCAGGGTTGAAGGAGAGTGAGTAATGGTTGGCATCATTTTATATAAATAGTAACAAGAATTTTTCAGTAAGAAGAATTTGAAGTCATTTGTGCATAAAAGATGAAGACTGAAGAAATCACAGAAAACCCCTAGCCTCATGTAACCGTTCTTATTTTGAGGATTCTCTTGAAGCAAGGGAATGGGCCCCAATATTGCGGAAAAGGAAGTTTTATGGGATTTCATTGCTGCTGGCCGTCACCTAGGGTTACA
Source organism: Propithecus coquereli (assembly GCF_000956105.1). Lineage (NCBI taxonomy): Eukaryota > Metazoa > Chordata > Mammalia > Primates > Indriidae > Propithecus > Propithecus coquereli. Next base: position 15,695,384 of record NW_012133858.1, on the reverse strand, counting down.
GGTCTATCCATGCTTTCATCCTGGACTTTGTTGAAGATATTTCACGTGTTCCTGGACCTCTATTCCAAGTCTCCTAAATAGTAAGAACCTCTTTTCTTCATATCTTCTGAAGTTGTAGGAATAGAGCAGATTTCCTCTTCATTCCCAAGAAGTCTCAGTTTGTCACATGAAATCTTCCATGTCCTGTGGTGAATGTGTCATCAGCTAGAACTTTGGGGTCACAGTGGGTTTCTTGGTGTGGGTTTTACACTGTTGGCTGTTTCTCTTTATCATACTGGTGAAGAATTTCTCCATCTGTGAAATAAAGTTACCAGACTAGTTCAATGACTTTTTTCCTTAAAATTTAAAAGAAAATTTTGACTTTTCATTCTGAAATAATTTCAGACTTTATAGAATGGTTGAAAAATAATATAAAAGATTCTCATTTAGTCTTTACCCAGTTTCCCCAAACATTGACATCTTATATAACCACAGTAGAGTTACAAATCCAGGTGATTAAATGAATTAAACTGACACAATACTAGTTGCTAATATGTAGGCCTTATTTAGATTTCATCAGTTGTCCTGCTAATACCTCTTTTCTGGTCTAGAATCCTATCCATCAAGAATCTCATGTTGCATTTAGTTGCCTTGACACCTTGGTATCTTTAATTTCTGGTAGTTGTTCAGTCTTACTTTGTTTTCCATGGAGGTCAATGACTCTTAACCAGGGCTACACATCAGAATTATGCAGGGAGCTTTACAAGCTACTTGTGTCTGAGTCTCAAATCCAGAGATTCTGAATTAAGAATTCTAAAGTGGGGACTGGATGTATATAGTAGATGAAAGTGCCCCAGGAGATTCTGGTGCAGACCCTTGGTTAAAAGTCAGAGACGTTTCAACACCTCAAGCACAAACATTTTGAGATTCTGTCTGTGTAATAACTGTTTGTCCTCTTCCCCCATTTCTCTGCTCTTTTTCAATTTCCATCTCTCCTTTATGGGATTAGATCTGACTCTCCAGCATTCCTGGAGGATTTGAAGGAGTTTCTAAATACCCTATGGGATATACATATTGTTAAGACCTATCAACATATCTTTTATTGCAGAAGTAAGATCAAGTATAGCATGGATGGTTGCAATGTTTCTGTAGGTTAGGGTCTCCCCATAACCATATGGTGACTTAGGGATGAGGACCCAATTCCTGTACTTCGAAGACATGCTCTCAGTAAGATTTTTGGGAAAACAAACAAAAAACCTCCAATAGGTGGCTACTTTAAAGCTTATGTTATTAACTGTGCAGTTATTAGCATCATGGAGAACCTATGACTCACCACTGTAAAAGTACTACAGGGTTGGATTAGTATACTGTATTAACCTTATATCAATAATTGGAAAAGAGTAAAGCTGACCATGGGAAAAGTATGTGTGTTCATTCTATCAGAGTTCAATCCAATTTAATATATATTTATACTAATAATATTTAGTAACACCATTATTACCATTTACTGAGCAACTCCTATGTGTTCTATATGCTCTGTGCAGAGATTAGTAAAACAGAGAATCTGCCCTCAAGGAGCTCTTAGTCTAGTAGGGGAAACCCATAGACAGGCAATTAAACTAACGAAGAGCAGAAAATTTGCTTTAATAGAGCTGTATCAGGCAGGAGCGACGTTTTGTGATTGGAGATGAGGCTGGTTCACTCTATAGCCAGATACAGCAGTGGTGAAATGAGTTAAATGGCCTGTTTAAAGTATTTTTGTTGTGAAACCACACTCCCTTAGGAACTTTGACCATTGTTGGAGGTAAGGTAAGCTTCTGGCCTCAATGGCCACCACAAGGTGATGTCCTATCCCTATGGAGAAGGGATATTTTTGGAATATTCTGTCAGCATACTGATATTTGTTCACTAGCTTCTTTTATTTTTAGTGGTAAATTAAGATTTTTTTTGTTTCCCTGGGATATTGCCTCATTCTATGTTGACAACATGAATTTTTTATTTGATTTTTAAACTGAGATAATTTAACATTTTAGCATTGGGGCTGAAGATATCTCAGTAGTTGGTAGATTGATCCATTAACCTTAACTTACTGCCCTGTTTATTTTGAATGCCCATCTTTGGAAGTCAAACTGTATGATGTGGTTTGTTTCATGAATAACAATTACTATGATTTTTTAAGACAAGTGACACTTGGTGGATTCAAAAGTGCTATTTGGTTCTAGTCCATTTGCAAAGCCAGACTGCCCTAACTTCATATTATTTAAAATCCATTCAATATTTTGAACTGAGAAATTGAATTTGTTATCTAACAAATGGAAACCACTGTGTGATTGAGATAGAAGCATATACATACAATATGTTTAAATGCAATACGGTAAGGTGTCTTACTTTGGTACAGAGCATTTATCTGCAATTGAAATGACTGGGCTCTTGAACTCACTACAGTTCCAGAGCTAATTTTGTATTAGCTAAATATGGGGTAAAACTGTCTAGTTAAAAATGTTGAAGAGGTCATCTACTTTAAAGATAATAATTCTTTTAATTTGAGAATCTCAAAAGGCATTTCAAGCTAAGTTATTTAGACAGATGACAGGGACATTAGATTTTGGTTTGGGTAAATATAGTGATGCCTTAAAATTAAACATGGTAAGTCTACATTTATTTCTTTGAGGAATCTCCATACTGTCTTCCATAGAGGTTGTACTAATTTGCAGCCCCACCAATGTTGTATAGATGTTCCTTTCTCTCTGCATCCACATCAGCATCTGTTGTTTTTAGACTTTTTAATAATGGCCATTCTGACAGGGGTAAGGTGGTGTATATCATTGTGGTTTTAATTTGCATTTCCCAGATGATTAGTAGTTCTGAACATTTTTTCTTATGTTTGTTGGCCATTTGTCTATTGTCTTCTGAAAAACTTTTGTTCATGTCTTTTACCCACTTTTTCATGGGGTCATTTGTTTTTTTTTGTGATGATTT
>NW_012133858.1:15674824-15691275 GCF_000956105.1 Propithecus coquereli | reverse complement strand
TGTGATTCATTTAAAAGTATCTTCTGTTTGATTTTTTAAAAGTTCATGCCTGTAATACACATCTATTGTATAATAATTAAGCCAAAAGGAGAGAGAATGAAAAAGAGTACATATCATCTAATGAGCTATAGGCAACCTCTGTTAACATGCAGAGGAAAGTGGGACTGTATTATAAGCACTATTCAGTAGCCTGCTCTTTTTCCTCTAGTGGTAATATATCAGAAACAGTTTATCATATTCTTCCTCCAGATACTCTAATACTTACTTTCTCAGTAGATTTAAGTCTTTGCCCAGATACTACCTTGGTGAGGTTTCTCCCAATCCTTTTCTTCAAAACTGCAACATCTCCCCACCACCCAAGTGGTCCTGTACCATTCCTTGCCCTGTATTTCTTTAGAGTACTTGTCACCATTTGATATTTAGCATGTTTTGTTTATTTTCTTAAGCCTTGTTCTTCAGTTAGAGTATAAATTCCATGGGGTCAGTACATTTTCTTTCTTTCATTTATTTACTTATTTGTTCCCCTCCCCACCAGGGTCTAGAATAATGCCTGACACATAGAAGACACTCAGTATACAAATAGATTTCATATATAGATCAACGCCATCATTTTGATAACTTACAATTTTCCAATGTGTGATTATTGCAGTTTATTTTTCAACCAATACCATATTGATGAACATTGTGATTTTTTTTATTATATTGCTTTGTGATGAAGAGTCCTTTATGTGCTTCTCTGCATACTCTCCAGTTACTTCCTTGGTAGGATAATTTATGCAAGTGTTATTGCTGAATTAAAGTTTATAAATATATTTAAGGCTTTTGATTCCTTTTACCAAATTTTCTTGAGAGAAGTTTTATCTAATAGCATTTCTACTCATGCTAGTGGCATACAAGAGTGTTAGTTTTCCTACCTGGTTCCATCATCAATTCTGTGTTCCATCAATATTTTTAATCTTATATCTTCCTTTTAAATGATATTGTTTGTTAGAAAATTATTAACAGAATTAACAAGTTATTTTTTAAATGACAGAAAATTAAAGTGAAAGAAAAATAGGTTAAGTCTTTTAATGTATAATAAGAATCTGGAATCTAAAGATGAAAACTATTAATAAAAAAAAAGTTACTTGGTCAAGGTCACACATCTTCTCATTCACAGAGAAGGATGTGACATTTAAGGAAGGTTTGTAGTTGCTATTCTGATGACAATGAGGACAGGGAACCAGGAATGCCCAAGCCTTGCCCTAATAATTATCACTTCTCACAGAGTTCTCTCAAAGGAACTGCACACTCAAGAAGAGGAGCAAAATGGGAATTCAGGCACTGCTTTATTAATAGCTCCACGAGTGCTCTATCTCCCCTGGGGACAGAGGTCTGTGATCACACTCAGATGGTGCATAGGCTTTGGCTCTAGGAATAAGCAGAATTTTTATCCCATCCCTCCTCATACTACCATATCTTGTGAGCCAGCGTGCTCCGTGAGCTGTAGCCCCTGAAGGACCTGGCTTGACATTCTGATCATCTTCCTAGCGGCGTCAAGAAGAATGCTCCAGACAACAGCTGGCTGGTCTGTCCTGGGGGCTAGATGCTGTAAAGGTCTGAAGCAGAAGTATAAGAAAGAGACCCCCTGGGTGCTGCTTTCCAAAACTGAAACCCTTACAGTAGTAGCTGGATCAGTCAAATTAGCGACCACTCCCAAGTCAGAGAGCAGAACAGAGTGGTATAAAAGTGCTTGAAAGAACAGATCATGGCAATGCCTTCATATCATTAGTTACAACCACTGTCTAGTAGGTAGGTTGAGAACGCTGAGCAGTGAGGCATTAAGTGGGACTTAGCCTCAGTTATTCTTGTGGCCTGTGCCATATCCCAACATTTCACGGTGGTTCTTAAAACCATACTCAGCTGAACATTCAGAAACATTCAGAAACTACACATTTCTAGGCCCTGAATGTTTCTCAGTTCTTTGTGAGTGCACTATTTTAAAATTATAAATGGATAAAATAATGACAGATTAAATATTTATAAAATTAAGAACAAGTTTCCCTTCTATTCTCATTTTTCCGTACAAAATTCAGCTTCCTAGAGTCAACTTGGTATTGCCAATTTCTTGGGACTCCATTTAGAAGATATTCCATGATACTACACACTTATGTGTATGTACTTTATTACACAAATGATAACATTATACATGCTATCCTAAGCCTTGAAGGATTCATCTTGACCTATTTCATCCAAGCTACTTTCTGGTGCAATTTTCTTGGTGGCACATGTATTTCGATGTGAACCGAAGGTAGAGTTGAAGGTAAAATTCTAAGTAAAGTCTTTATTTACTTGGTTTCATCATACATTGCCTCCGGCCTGTGCTGTGAGGAGAATGCTGCCGCTGTGACAGACTCCATTGCCCTCCGGAGACCATTCCTGCTGCATTTGTTTTACCTTCTCTCTGGTTCTCTTTACTCAACCTTGTTCAGAAAGCTTGATCTCTTCCACCGAGTGGTCAAGTTTACACTTAGTTGCCCTTTTGTGCATAAGTGAACAGAAAGAATTGTCATAATTGGATAATGCAGACACTGTACAAATCACTTACATATAATTTAGCTCATTGATGTTCAAACTGAAGGTTGAGACCCCACTTTTGGGTCACAATCAATTTAGTGGGTCACAACAAATATTAATATTTTCAAAACTTTCCAGGTGTTTTACATGTAGTAAGCATAGTTTTATGAAACTCCTTTGTCTGGTATGCATGTAGTTGTGTGTGCCCAAATAGAGGTCTTGTGTCATAATATAAAAGATCCTTCTCTAACCTGGGTTGTGGTCAAAAAAGTTTCAAAGTTACGGTTTTAGCTGCTTTGATCCACAGAATGACACCGTGAAATAGATATCGTTATCCTCTTTTAATAGGTGAGGGCAACTGAATCTGAGTTAGCATTGTTTTACCTGAAGTACAAGGTAGAGCTGGGATTTGTGTTTAGTGTTTTGGTGCATAAAGCTTTGTACTATTTTCTTTCAGACGTATTTCCTTTCTCTATTAGTTACTATTAATGGAAATTAATTCTTAAAGCTATGATTTGGTAACCATGACTAAATTTTTTTCACCCTGTGTGTGTGTGGTCCAACCCAATCTCTTTTGGCCTCAAAATTTATATTGTTACTAATTTCAGAATGCCCTTAGTGATTTTGTACTTACCTTAAGGTTTAGATTTTCCTCAGAGAACCATAAATTCTCCATACAACCAAAAGCTTCCATCTAGAAGGCACTCTGGAGCCACGTTACTCCAGGTGAAGCCCACGGATCTATGTCAGCGTCCCTTGGGAGCCTGTTAGAAATGCAGAATCCCAGGCCCCAACCCAGACCTTCAGAGTCTGCATTTTATCCAGATCTCCTGGTGATTTTAGCACTGCCATTTGAGAAGTACTAGTCAGAGACATGAGGGTATTTTCTTTTGAAAATTCATTGAGCAGTTGAATGGCTTTTTATTTTTCAGTCATTGAACTGCATTTACTGAGAGAGTATTGGGGCCCAAGCCTTGTGCCAGGTGGTGGGGATATAAAGATAAATCATGAGTGGGCTCTACTTGTAAGAAGCTTCAGTTCTAACTAGGAGACAGTGACCGTCATACATAAATGCAGTAAAGTAGTACAGGTGCTATGATAGAACTGCATAGGAGGCACAAAAACTGGCTGCTATCTACATCTCTAGGTATGTGTGTAGGTAGGTTTTATATCGTGTTTGTATGAAGAATAAAGAGAGTGATGCTTTCTTTTCCTCCCTTTCTCCCTTCCTCGTAAATGAATTCAAATTTCGTTGATGGTTTGAGTTTAATTGTTCCCATGCATTTTCCACTTCTATCACCCATAGTCAATAATTTACCTACTTGGCAGGTAAATTGCTGTTATTTTTCCCTCTGGTTGGGCCATTTATTTCATGAAATGGTAATCAAGCTCTGCATTCAGGCGGATACCTTTCCTGTCGGCATGTGCTAGGATAACTACAGTGGCTAATAGCTCATCTGGTACCAGGTAGTCACACTTGCTTCTCAGTGCCTCTGCCTTTGTGCCCCTGGGTGAGAAAGGATAGCTTGAGAAAATATGCGTAGCTGGGCTCTCTAGAGTTTTTCCTCACTTCCTTTTGGAGTTAATAATGTGCATAATAGACTGCTTTCTGAAGTAAATAGGCAGAGAGCTGTGTTTGGGAATCAGGGATATAATACTTTATTTGTCCAACTCACCCGTTAGTGCCTCATGGTGCTACCTCTGGCACAAAGCAAAAATCTTTTGAATATATTAGCTGAATCATTTGGGTTGATATGGACCAAATCAAGTGAGGTACTTCTTAGCTCCTCTCCAAGGTAAAGTGAGAATTGCTTTCTAGGTCTGTATTTCTTTAGCTGTGTAACTTCGAGTAAACCATTTTACATGGAAACTGAGACATACATGTATTTTGTGTGTAGGTATGCTTTGGCCAGTGAGGTAAGGGGGATATGGAGTGAACCAGGCTTGTAGGCAAGCATCTGTGGCCACGCTTCCCCTCTTCTAGGACAAAACTTAGATTTTGTCCTAGATTTGATATATTACTGCCAGCTACCTGATGGTGGTTTGTTTTTGTTTTTTTCTTTTTCTTATTTCTCTGTTTGATTGATTCAAAACCCCTGTAAGATAACAGGATCTGGGAGTTGAATTGGGATTTCCCCTGCAAGGCAGAGCGGACAGGGTATGCACTAACGTGGAGGTGTGCAGCCTAGCGTTGATAGTGGGAAGGTGTCTCAGCTAATTTCTCCAGGTGCTTTTCTCCAGGAGGGTCACCACATAAACGTCTAAGCTCCATGCTGTTTCATTATTTTCAAAAATCTACTGGAATAGAAACGATCTCCACCCCTCCCCCCACTCACATATATACACGTCTTGTTATTTTCCCATCTTCCTTAAACATGTAAATTCTGCCTCATGTCTAAAGCTGCACTTAGAAGCATTTTCTCTTGTTTACTTATATGTTAAAATGACGCGGTAGAAGTGAGAATTCTTATAACTTTTAGTCTGATTTAGGATAGTTGTCTTTAAGAGTTTTTGCTTCCAGCTATCCCAATGAGTTTATGCTTAACTCCAAGGGGCCCATTTTCTCTCCTTTTGTCACATTTGTATCTGTTTTCTAGATAATTATCCATTCCTCTATGTCTTTTGAAAATGTGAGCTTCTCTCTAAAGAATGTAGTAAGAAGCCTTTGATGGTTGTGCTTGAAAAACTGAAAACTTTGGTCTGACTTAGTAATTGATCTAAATAAAGCAGATAATTATTATTAATCATGAGGGCTTTTAAAAGTCTGCCTAATTTTGCCTAGAATATAGAGTCTATGTTGTTTCCAAGTTATTTCTTTCAAGAAATACGTCTCATTTTTCTTTTCTGTTGCTTTTCATGTTCCCAGGATTGCCATCAGCCCGTGTCTCGCTATGTTTAGGTTCTATTAGAGAAACAGGGTAAAAAAGGATGTAGTTGGAAAGGACAGAAAGTTGTACCTTTTATTCTAAGATTAATTAGCTGGAACATTTTGAACTGTTCGTGTGGCTTTTGTGGGCCTGTTTGATAACATGATCTCCAAGGTCTTGTTCAGTTCTGATTCTGTCTGATGTTCTGACAATTCTCTGTGACATAACAGAATCTGAGGAAGTGTAAGAGGATGCTCAGAAGTCCTCTTTTAAAGTGAGTATGAAAAAGACATAGGTCCAGACAGAATTTTAAACCCGAAAATCAGCTGTGAACTAGAGTTGGTAGTCATGTCTTCAGCAACCTAACCCCTCTTTGCCTTACCACTTAGGATCTCAGTGTGAGCATGCTTCTCATACATTGTAACTTTGAAAGCCAGAAAAGAACTTGGTGACGGTTCTCTTTACTTAACAGGTTTTAAATATTTTTTTTCTTGCAATCTGTGGCCAAATGAGATTTTTCTGGCTGTACATTAGAATCACCTGGGATTGACTGATTGATTGATTGATTGATTGATTCATTCATTCATTCTTTCATTCCACCTCCCCCCATCACCTGGATTTAAAAGGAGTTCTGGTGCCTGACCCCTCCCCCTCACTCCTTTTCTCCTGTCCGGGAGATTCTGATAGAGTTGGTGTGAGGTGGAATTTGGGCCTCAGCATTTTTAGGTAAGTTTCTTTAGTAATTCTAGTGTGTAGCCAGTGTTTGAAAGTACCGAATGGAGCTAATAAAGGTTATGAGACTTACAACCCTGGTAAGGAAACAGACAAAGTACTTCTCCCGATTTGTGTACCCAGGAAAAGAAGTAAAAATTTTCTATATGACATAAGTTATTGAACTTAACTAATCCTTTAGACCTGAAGTAGAAATAATAGGGTACATTGCTTAGCGCGGTGGTTCTCAATGTGTGATTCCAGACACAATAATATCAGAATCATCTGCAAATTCATTAGAAATGCAGATTATTGGGCATCACCATAGACCTACTGAATCAGACTCTCTGGGGTTGGGACCTAATAATCTGTATTTTAACAAGACCTTCCAGAGATTCTGATGAACTCTAGAGTTTGAGAACTACGAGCATAGAGGGTTGTTGTATGAATGAGAGGTAGTGTATGGAAATCTTAACACACCGCCTGGCATTGTGAGTGTACTCTAGAGATACTGTGCTTGACTGCTTAGTGGTCTGGATTTGGCGGGAGCTAGACTTGAGAGCACTTAGCTACTTTTCCAATTCTAAGATTGACTTACAAGGCAAATGGAGACCAACTGAACCATTTCAAAGGTGTATCAGAACATCTAAACCAATTTGCCGTCCTTCCACTGTGCCCATCCTTCAAATCTTAGACTCTTCTTTTTCTGAGACTGAAGTTGTGTTGTTTTAATACTATCCAAAAGCAACTCATTTAATGATGGAGAGAAATGATGGAGATTGCTGCCCTACCATTAAGTGCTGAATGACTGAAATGCAAGGAAAAGCTACTTATTCGTAACTAGAGAAGACCACTTCCCCAACACATCAAAAACATTATTTTTTAAAAGGAAAAGGACAAATAGAGAAAAGGTTTAAAGATGGAAATTTCTGTTTTCTCAATAGAATTTCTTGCAAAGACTATTTAAAAAGATTCCATAACATGAATCTTACAGCTGTTGGATATGTGTGTCTGTAACTCTGATCTTAGAGATGAGATACACTCTTTCAACAATCTAACTACAACGTGCTGTTCTTGTTGGTCAGAGACGTTGGAGTTTCTTGACATCCCAGAGTCTTCTCACTTCCTGCTGTGATTGTGTATAGATTTCGAAATTGGGTGTTTCTTATTCCTGTTTCTCCAAATCTGTCCTGCACATACTTTTATATTTTTTTTATTTTTTCAAATGTTTTAGACCCCCCCACACACATACTTTTAGATTAGTCTTTAGTAAATCATATTCTAACCAAGTGTTCTGTTTTCTGAAATCCTTGATGGATTCCCTACTGCATGCATGGTAAAATTCAAACCCTTTGCCAGATGTGCAACACACTTAAAACGCTTATTTTCATCACCTCTCTAATTTTTATAACTCATGAGTATTATTTTACATTCTTATGTTTTTGCTATGTTATGACTTACTCCTTATTCTCCATGGGCTGAGCTTTTTGTGTTCCCCTGTCTTTCTACCTAGAGTGAACTTGCTCTCTACATTGTAATACTTCAAGACAATTATACGGTCCAGTAAGCCTTCCCTGTACCTCCACCTGGACATAAGCTTTACTTTGTCTTAATTTCCAGAAGTTTGTACATCTTCATAAATTGCACTTTGTGTTTTCCTTACTTGTGTACACATTTTTCCTCTTCTATTTGATTGAAAATGTATTGAGGGTAAGCACCAAGTCTTGTATTAATGTAATTTAGTAACCCCATCCCCCAACCCAAGTTCATCCCCTGCTCTTCCTTAATGTATTCGACCCCTCTAGACTAGCTTTTATGCCACTTTTAAATATCAAATATGATGCTCTTTCTTCTGAAAGTTAAGGCTACTAATTAAACTGGGGAGAACTAAGATAGGGAATAATTGCTATACCAGGCAAAAAATTACATGTCAAAGCCAATTACAAAGGACTAAAATGCCAGCAAATACATCTTTTTTAAGAGTACTGTAAAATTGCATCCCTGTTAACTTAATGTGTGTGTTTCCTTTCTGCAGGTGATTTTCTTCCACCCCCACCTCCACCTCTAGATGATACCAGTGCCCTCCCATCTGGCTCTGGAAATTTCCCTCCTCCACCACCCCTTGATGAAGGTGCTTTCAAAGTGCAGGTAAGAGCTACAGTTGAAGTCATGTTTATAAGCCATGCCAGGAAGCTCACGAATTTAGTGATTGTTTCTGTGGTGGATAAACATTTATCCAGAGCCTGTAGAGAGCTTTACGACTTACAAAGAGCTAAGGTACTTTAATGCAAAATGCCCAACTCAAGCTTCTCAGAGTTCTGCTGGCTTAACCCTCTGAAGCCCTGGAAATCTTTTTACCTACTAATTTTGTGTCAAAACCCCAAGCCCTTTTTTTTTATTTTAGCATGTTATGGGGGTACATATGTTTAGGTTACATATATTGCCTTTGCCCCACCTGAGTCAGAGCTTCAAATGTGTCCATCCCCCAGACGTTGCACACCGCACCCATTAGGTATGACTATATCCATCCCCTCCTCCCCCCTCCCACCTGCCCAATACCTGATGAATGTTATTACTACATGTGCACATAAGTGTTGATCAGTTAATACCAATTTGATGGTGAGTACATGTGGTGCTTGTTTTTCCATTCTTGTGATACTTAACTTAGTAGAATGGGCTCCAGCTCTATCCAGGATAATACAAGAGGTGCTAGATCACCATTGTTTTTTGTGGCTGAGTAGAACTCCATGGTATACTTATACCACATTTTATTAGGAAGGACATTTAAGAAGTCAACATTTTTTTGTTATCCTGGGTAACACAACCATGCCTTCTTATTGCCTTTGTTCTCTCTCTACAAACATTGCATTTGAAATGAGTAAGGCTGACATTTTAAGGCTCTGGTTGGTCACTGCAGGTCCTGTTGGTCAGCAACATGTTCCTAGCAAAAGCAATATCAAAAATTCTTACGGTTTTCTATTCTGGGTAACTTCAAGGATGTATATTATAGATATGTACCAATTAAATAAAACTTTTGTGTTCCAGAAATTGGTGATTGTAAGGTAACTCAGGGCTGGAGTCAGAGGTGACATTAGAAGTAGTTCTCAGACTGTGTAATCATCAGGTGACTGGTGACCAACAGCCACATTTCAGGCTGAAGAACTCATTCATGTCGGGAAGAAAAACTAATAAAATCATGGGATTATGGTTATAGTTTTAGGTGTGATTATGTTAATATAGACATAGAAAAAAAGAGCCTTTTTTTTCTTTTAGAGAAACAAAAGTATTCGTGGGTAAAATGGAATGATGTCTAGTATTTGTTTCAAAATAATGAGACTAAAAAACTACTGAGTGAGAATGTAGGTGAAAAAAGGTTAGTTACGAGTTAGTAACTGTTGGGTGCATGGAGGTTTATCCTAATATTCTGTCTACCTTTGTATATGTTTAAAATTTCTCATAAAAGTAAGTATAAAAGAGGAAAAAGCCATAGGGAATATCTGCTTAAATAATTCAATCTATTGTCTGACTTTCTTTCTCCTAAATTTTGTGTTGGAGGAGATAAAGGAAGAAGTGATTCATTCATTCAACAAATATTCTATGTCTGTGTGTGGGCATTATTCAAGCACTAGGAATTTTATAGCAAAAAGACAGACTCGGTTCTGCTCTCATGGAATGTACGAGTTTATGGAACTAGTGGAAGTAAACAAAATATTAGCATATACATTACCAGGGCATTAGAATGGATGAGTGCTATGGCTGACTAAACAGGGAAGGGGATATGGCTTACGTAGGGTGGACAGAGTCACTGATGCCTCACTGAGAAGGTGACACTTAAAGACTTGAAGGAGGAGAGGCAGGAATGGCCACATGATCTTCTTGGGGAATATATTTCCATATAGTAGATGCTAAGAAAGAGAAGAAGCTTTTCATATTATCGATCAGCTGAAATTATAATAGTAAGTTCAAGTTTTAACCACTAAGTTCAAACTCAGTTTGGAGTCTAGATGTTTTAAGGGCTATTAATCTTTTTTTTTTTATTTAATCTTTCATATATGTCACAAATTTCCTGCATTTTATTTTGCTGTAAGCTAATAAAATCAAAGTTCAGGGGCCAACAATGAACAAGAATACTACAATGTTTATTTTATGCAACAGAATCCTTAACAAATAAAAATAATGTGATTTCCATTATTTTTAGTTATTTTTAATAAAATTAAAAAAAAAAACCCTTAGTGTTTTGTTTTTATATACCTTTGCTCTTATTTTGTTGAGATTGGTTTTTTTGTATATTGTTTAATATGCACAACGAAAAATTTCACTCTATTTTCTCTCTTGGATTATTGTGGAACTATTTTGTTGCATTTTAAATCTTTAATTCTCAAAAGGTTGCTTGAACTAGTTACAGAAGACTTGTGTTTGAAAAGTAGTTATGCAGCTTTTTGTAGTTACGCTATCTTGAGTGGACCACACTGTCGAGCTCCACTTTCCTCATAATTAAAAACCAGGTGAACATACCTACCTCTTATAGTTAAATGAAAGACAGATGGATTTGAAAGTGTAAACCGAAATGGCTGCATGGATATTTTGATGTTGTGGCATTACTATGTAAGAGCAATAATAAGTCTTTGCCAATGGGTTCCATTAAAAAAATCAAATACAGGGCTTTCATAAAATTATAAAAAGTCTTTCTCTGTATGGACCTTATTCTGGTAAATGTACTCAAGCACGGCTTTGTTTTTGAAGAGGGAGGAAATAAACAAAAAGCCTGTTGCCATGTTGGCTAATGTTCCCTGTAAAACAGAAGGGAGGAGGATAAAAAATAAAAGTTAGCCAAATGGAGAGGGACGGATCTGGTAGCGAGCGGCATGTTATTTTTGAGACTCTTCATATGGAAGATTGTTGATGAGTTCTAAGGAAATGGACATGCCCTTCTCTTGTGTGGTGGGGACTTGCAAGTGATAGCGGCTCGGCCCTACTCTGGCATATTTGTACCTCCTTTCTATACGGGCTTAATGTAGCCTAGAGTAGTATGATCACTGCAGAAAATTTTGCTCTTTTTCCTCTCAGCCATGGTGAAACCTTATGTTGCCAAGTCCAAATTATAGCTGGTAAATGTGTGTTTTTATGTAGAAGTCTGTTTATGTTCCCAGCCAAATTTTCAGGTCAGAGCCAAAAGAATGTCTACTAAATGTGACTATAAGAATTGTAAGATTTTCAGAGCTGAGAGGGACCTAGGAGATCATTTAGTCCTACCCTGGAGCCAGGCATCTAGTTGCAGCCCTTTTGAGTATGTGCTGAATGAATTAATTCCCTTTTATTGGAAATGGGGAAACTGAGACCCAGGGAGTTGTAGATTCTGTAGTTTTGAGAGAACGCTTACCGCATTTGACAAGTCTTAACTCCTGGACTTGACCTTCTTCCCACTGTTGCAGATGGCCTGTGCCCTTGATTTTACTTTAGTCCTCTACTGGACTGTAAGGCTCTGAGATTCAGAGTAGGGGTTACATGTTTTATGTGGAAGGACCAGGTGCTGCTGGAGCTTTGCTTGGCTCTCTAAATTTTGATATATGCTGTAAACCTTTTTGTCTTTACGAAGGCAAATAAATATTTGATGTCAAGGATTCTTGTTTTGACAATTCTCACTTTTATGGGAAAAGGTGAATCTTGGAAAACAAAGGAAAGATTTGGTTTACTTCTCTATCAGGATCAATTTGACCTCAGTGCCTGTGACATTTGGAGTAACCCTGTAGCAACCACTTTATTCATTCATTTGTTCTTCACTCACTGCATGTAAATTGAATACCTGCTATTAGTAGACACCTATGTTAGGGATTATAGCCTTACAACTTGGCATCATTGGTCTAGTGTTCTGAGTTTCAACCTTGGGACTGTCAGCTTTGTTCTGATCTGATGCCACGGCTGGCGTTTTCTTTCTCTTTTCAGCCAGCTCATGGACAGGTATATAATATTGCTTATTGTAGTTACAAGGAGGGAAAATGTCTCTTAGAATTTCAGGTTTACAAGTGAATTAGAGATTATATATCCAAGTCCCTTTCTGTCGTTTGAATCTTGTAATTTTTTTTTCAATTTAACAAAATGTTTATAGGTAACTGTTATACGTGAGGCAATGTCGAAGGATAAAAAAATGGATCAGATACAGTACTTAGAATCAAGTTTGGGAAATGCATGTAAACACAGTCTTTAAATTAAGGTGTTTTATGATAAATTATGCTGTAGTCACCATGCTTTGATCAGAAGCACAAAGTCCTGTGTTAGTGGTGGAGGGTGAGGGACATAAATGAACTCTGATTGGGGGATGCATGAAGTATTCTTGGAAACAATTTCAACTGAACTGAACTTTGATGGCTGAGTAGGTCCTTAATTTTCAAATAGGGGAATGGATTTTTCAGCAACAAAGTAAAGAGAATAAAATCATACAGGAGAGAAAGCACAAACTAAGTGTGATAGACATTGAATTTCTAGCTGTGGAATTTACCCTTTATTCTGAAACCATTGACAATTTGTTGCAGATGTTTTTATTATTTTAAATGTAAGAGTGACACCCCTAGATAGGTTGTTGGATGCCAAGTAGTACTGTTAATGTACTATAAGGCAAAATATGTTGCACTTGCAGGAAACCCCATGCAAACAATTCTGAGTTGTCTGGTAAACTTCCTTGAGATCCTTGAGGACGTACCTGCTGGTATCTGATGGCTTTGAGTTTATGTACTCAATGTTTAACTTCCTCTTTCTACAACATCTTTGCTTGACTTTTCTCCATGACCTCCAGTTGACAACTCTAACTACACTTCTGTCACTGTGGCCCAGCCCTGTAGCTTGCTTTTAGTTGCCTACTATCCAGTGGTTGCTTACTGCTGGTGTTCTTCTCTCCTTTCTGTTCATTCAGGGAGCATGGCTGTGTGTGCTAGTGTAACCCCGGGC
The DNA here is from genome assembly GCF_000956105.1 of Propithecus coquereli. NCBI lineage: Eukaryota > Metazoa > Chordata > Mammalia > Primates > Indriidae > Propithecus > Propithecus coquereli. The sequence continues at coordinate 15,678,199 of NW_012133858.1, read as the reverse complement.
CCTTCATCTCAACAAACAGACTCATTTTGTCCATTGCTGATTATTCCAAATGTTAAAAGTTTCTTTCTCTTATTGAACATTAATTTTTTTCCTTTATGATTTTCTCACACTGATTTCCTTCCTACCCTCTTAAAAAATGATACCAAGTCAGAGGAATGGTCAGTTCAGGAGAGAGATAGGTGCCCTCTGCTTCGAGGAGTTAATCACTAAAACTACTAAAAAAGGTGACTTTTCTAATGAGAAAGTGAGAACAGAGTAACATAAGCTATGCCCAGAGTTAGTGAAAAGAGGAGGAAGAGAAACTTCTGAAATCATTTGCTTTAAAGTCAGCTTCCAAAAGCTCTTAAGCAAACTCAGTCCTATTCTTGTGAAAATAATTCAGTTCAAAGCTCATAAATGTGCATGGTCAATGGTGGCTTCTAATCATTTTTCCACTTACCCATTTTATATATTTCATTTAACAATGATAATTTGAAAATCTGGTGAAGGTTTAGCAGGACTGGCCCTGGAATTTGTGTCTTGTGATTCTGTCTAGTACTAGCATGGTCACAGGTATGGAATGACAGGATTTTACCTCTAGACATAAAGAACTCAGGCCCACAGCCATGGTGACATTCATTCATGAACTCACAGAAATTGGAAGCTGGACTGGCTTTATATGGTTTGGACACACCTTATCTTAGAGGTCATTCCTTCTGCTGCCTGTTAGTGTGATGAGGAAGGAGGAGGCTGAGTGTAAAAGAAGAACCTGGCTACTGAGGTTAAGAGTGGAAGTAATGGACAGTGTTGCCAGAGCAAAACCAGAACAGTCAGCAAAACTTTAGTGCACTCTGAAGTGCTTATCCATTCTGTAGGGTGAGAATACAAGGATATCTTGATCCATGAAAACACACCAAAGGGGTGATTGAGATGCTTATTTCTTACTGGCCCTTTGCCTCGTTCCTTTTGGGTCAGCACTCCCTAGTTGATTTGTAGGTTGTTTGTGACCCTGACAGCAACAGTAGCAGCAGCAGCAGCTTGCTTTTCAATTATCACCTACTTTTATGGTCCATATATGTAGGTCAGTGTGTGTTTAGCAAGGCTGGGTAGATTCTTAGGCATGTTGTTGGCTCTGGTTAATGTGACTTTCTAGAAGCGAATATCAAAGTTTTCCTGTTTTCTTTTTGTTCTGAGTCATCCGTTGGTTATTCAGATGAGAAGAGAGGGAAATTTTTGGTGTCTGGACTTGTAAAAATGTCTTTGACAGTAGCAGACCTAGAGTCAGCGAGGAGTATTCCATTGTTTCATTTAGCATCTGGGACCTTTTTGCATGAAATGTCATAGTTTCTCCTCCTTATTTTTTAAGAATTTGTTTAAAGAGGTAAACCTTTCCTTTCCCCCGAGATTGATAGTGGAGTATGTGTACACATGCATACACCCACCTACTCACCTTATCAACCCTCTATCACTACCATCAGGACTTTGAAATAATCTAGGACAACTCCTTCATGCTTTCTGTGGTAAAAAATTTGTTAATTGCTGGACAAAGAAAAGTCTTAAGGGGAAAGTGGTTGTGGTCACTTCTGCTATATGTAGGGATAACTGATGAGGTTAGCTCCTGAGTTTCTGTGTAGGGAGTTATTTACTATGCTTGCATATTATGGAAAATTTCCTTTGCTCAAAGTTAAATGAAAATGCAATTGGTTCTTTCTGAGTCATTGGAAGTTTTTATCCCATTTTTGTCTCTCCTATCAAGAATCTTAGTGATTTCTTCAAAGCTGAAATGTATTTTTTTTTAACTTACAAAAAAGTAATGTGCATTTTTCTACTTATATGAATGTAATGTAAACAAATCAAATCATATAAAGTATTTTCAAATATGTTTCTGTGTGAAGACAGCTATGATCTGCATATATAGCTCCATCCCCAGTGAATATGCCAAATGAAGCTTGAGCTTTCTTCTCCTCCCTTCTTCTCCCCAAGCATTATTAAAACCATTTGGAGAATGTGTTGTAATAGTTTTAACTTTATAGAAAATCTCTTTTAGGAATTGTTTCTTTCATTAAATTATACAACCACATTATTAATAGTTAAACTATAATTTTTACTTGCTTATTGTACTGTTTTTTGTTTGGTCGATTTTTTTCTTGTACTCATCATCCTGATATATTTTTTTTTCTGCCACAGTACTTCATCACTGTGTAGTTTATAAGAAGGCTATGTGGGTGATATATTTCTTGAGTCTTTGTGTATCTGAAAATGACTTGTTTTTGCCTTCATATTTGATTAAAAATTTGGCTGCAAGCTGAGTCGAATTTCCTTTACCTCAATATTGTAAAAAGATTTACACACTGTCATTTAATATCATTTAGTATTTAGTGCTGCAGATGAAAAATCAGATGCCAGTCTGATTGTTTTTCCAATCTAGTAACTTCTCTTTGTTTGGCCTATAAGCTTTATTTGCAGGATTCAGCAATCTTACTACACTGTGTCTAGATACAATTCCCTTCACCCTCACCCCGCTATTCCTACCCAGCATTCAGTGATTCCATTTGATTTGAAGAAGAGGGATTTTTTTAGCTAAGGGGGATTTTTTTTTGAAGTATTAATTTGAAAAAAACATTTTAATATTTCATTTGCCTTTTTTCTTCTTTATGGACTCCTACTCCATGCTGTTGGATTTTTTCTCTATCATTCGTATTGCTTTTCTTTTTGCAATAGTTCCACCGTATGGAAGAATTCATGTTACTTGCTTTCTTTCTTCCTTTTTAATTGTTGTGGTGATAGTCTGCTTTTGACTGATAATGTGATATCCACCTGAATTTGGGGAGAATATTCAGTATGGGGTGGCTCTGGGTCTCTTATTCAGGGTGACTTAGATAGCTTGCACTTCAAACTCTATCTTTTGTCTAAATCATGAATGTATAGTTCTTTAAAAAGCAGAGTGACCATACGGTGTACACATCCAGTCTTCACCCGGTCTGTGTAATTAGGGGAGCAGGCCAGCAGAAGAGTCGCCCACATTAGATGCATAGGCCAAGAGCTGATCAGCAAGCTTCACACCAGCCCTCGAGGATATTGCTTTGGGGATACACAGGCGGGCGGGAAGGCCCCTACTTCCCTTGCCGTGCATATATGCCACGTGAGGGCAGCAGCAGCTGTGGCCAGCCCTTCTGTGTGGTGGTCTCCGGTTGAGTTCTCAAGCACCCTGAGTTTCCTCCCTCACTATTTTGCCCATCCATGACTCTGCTTCTCAATGACTGTCACCAGGAGTGTTGATGTTTGTGGCAGAGTACTTTTTATTAAAAAGGATAAACTCATTATGTCATTTCACTGCTCTTTTGGCTGGCTTTCATTATATACCCCAAACATCCCTTCCAAAGAACCTTCTCCCAC
>NW_012133858.1:15671088-15672450 GCF_000956105.1 Propithecus coquereli | reverse complement strand
TGACATTATTTTAGCATCCTTGAGCTCTAATTCTTTTCATTAGCAATTATATCATCCTTACACTCAGAGCAAGGAATAATTGAATGGCTTTTAAATGGAGTATTTGATGGTACAGTGCATATTGAAAAGAAAATGACAGACTGCTCCTGAACACATTTATTCAAACCATAACTTACTACTCTATGTGCACTTCGGAGTCAAAGTCCTGTATCAGAACTTCAAAGAGTACCTGGCTGGCTCAGAGTTACGTATTTCATGAAGAGATGATCAAACAATTGAATACAAAATACAGCCACCAGAAGAGTATTTCACTGTGCACATCCAGAACACTTCATCATTTTTATTATCATTTTAAATCAAACTATTTTATAAGCGAAGATGTGCCTAGAGGATTATTTTTATGTCCTTTTAGCTTATTGAAAGTCATACAGTGTCACTTTAGTAATTCTCTTCTGACCCAGTGGGTATAGAGACCAGTTTTGGACCATGGCAACTACATGGAAATGTTTTCATAGAGTTTCAAATTCATTAAATGAGACCCTCTCTCCTCCCGTTCCTACTCTACTGTGTTTCTCTCTATAATGAGGATTTACGCAACAGACCCAACATGGACTAACTTATTTCAGTTCTACAGAAATGGCTCTCGTGTGGGTTTACCACCTCCTCTGATCCCCCAACAACCATTCTTTTTCTGATATCTTCTACCTCTTTCAAGAAAGTGAAACTCTTGGTGATTTGTTCTTTTTTTTTTTTCCCAATTTTTTAAACTGTGGTAAACACACATGAACATAAAGTTTACTATCTTGACCATTTTTAAGTCTACAGTTCAGTGGCATTAAGTACATTCATACTGTTGTGCAACCATCACCAACATCCATTTTCAGAACTCATTTCATCTTGCAAAATTGAAACTCAATGCTCATTAAACAATAACTCCTCATTCCTCTCTCACCCAGCCCTGCCAACCATCATTCTACTTTTTGTCTGTATGATTTAACTCTACAAGTACACTTTATAATTGCAATCATATAGCATTTGTCTTTTTGTGACTGGCTTATTTCACTTAACATCATGTCCTCGAGGTTCATTCACATTGTAACATGTCAGAATTTCCAAGTTTTCTGAGGCTGAATAATATTCCATTGGATGTATATATCACATTTTGCTTATCCATTCATCTGTTGATGAACACATGGATTGCTTCCCCATTTTAGCTACTTCAAATAATGCTGCTGTGAATGTGGATATATAAATAACTTCTTAAGACCGTGCTTGCAATTCGTTTGAGTATATACCCAGAAGTGAATTGCTGCATCACAGGGTAATTCTATTTTTAATTTTTTGAGGAACCACCATGCTGTT
>NW_012133858.1:15652645-15671038 GCF_000956105.1 Propithecus coquereli | reverse complement strand
ACTTAGATAGCTTGCACTTCAAACTCTATCTTTTGTCTAAATCATGAATGTATAGTTCTTTAAAAAGCAGAGTGACCATACGGTGTACACATCCAGTCTTCACCCGGTCTGTGTAATTAGGGGAGCAGGCCAGCAGAAGAGTCGCCCACATTAGATGCATAGGCCAAGAGCTGATCAGCAAGCTTCACACCAGCCCTCGAGGATATTGCTTTGGGGATACACAGGCGGGCGGGAAGGCCCCTACTTCCCTTGCCGTGCATATATGCCACGTGAGGGCAGCAGCAGCTGTGGCCAGCCCTTCTGTGTGGTGGTCTCCGGTTGAGTTCTCAAGCACCCTGAGTTTCCTCCCTCACTATTTTGCCCATCCATGACTCTGCTTCTCAATGACTGTCACCAGGAGTGTTGATGTTTGTGGCAGAGTACTTTTTATTAAAAAGGATAAACTCATTATGTCATTTCACTGCTCTTTTGGCTGGCTTTCATTATATACCCCAAACATCCCTTCCAAAGAACCTTCTCCCACGCCTCATCCTTTTTGTTGTGGCACCTTGAAGGCAGCTCAGGTTCTGGTACCTTGTCCCATTTATCTCAGCCCCACTCTTCTGCCTGTGAGGAGTTCCTCACAGAAAAGTGCTCACTGATTACATCATCTAAGCCAAGGATGGTTTTAGGAACAACATAGCATGATGATTCACAATGCACGTGCTGGTTCCAGGCCTCCTGGGTTCACACCTGTCTCCCTGCTCACTAGCTGCATGACTACGGCTGTGCTGTTTGACCTTTCTTAGCCCCAGTCAATCCTCTGTAAAATGGGCCTAATTATTGTGCCTGCCTCTTGGGATTGTTGTGATATTTCAAAGAGATAATACACACAGGGAATGTTGTGTGTGACTGACTCATCCTGAGACTCAGTAAGTGCTGTTACTGTTTTGATATTCTGGGGTAGCTGGCCTCTGCGCTGGGATCTGCTGCAGTTGTCGCTGCCACGTGACTTGTACCACGCCTCCCCAAAGTTCACCAGTGATCCCATCCCTTACTCTTATATGCTTGGGGAGTTTACGCGTTTTTGGAAAAAAAAATACTCCCACAAATTTCCTCTGTAAAATGAATGATTGAATTAAATAATCAGGTAGGTCTCTTACAGCTGTAAAATTCAATGCCTTGGTAATAAAATATCACTTCTTTATAATTTCATGGTGTTTACAATTTGCAGACTACATTATAACAGCACAAATATAACGTACCATGTGAAAAGAAAAATCGAGGCTCAAAATTGAGGCAATTTATTTGGGATTTCACAAGTACCATGGAACAGTGATTTATTTTTAAATAGACAAAAACAAAAAGGCATTTTGGGGACTTTTTACAAATGAGAGAAGGCAGATCCTCTTAAATCCTCGAAAAGCAACTCAAGTCATCAACAATATGTGTTGATGGCTAGTGGCCAGGGACCACCAAGGTAGCTTTCTTTGTAATTCTTTAGTGGAAATAAACACATCTTCCATCCCAGCCTCCAGCATATTATCTAACAAACCCCTCACAGATTGTGCCATGTATTTCTTATCCATGGATTTGGTAAGTTAGCCCTGCTGGGTTTGCAAATCCTTCAGTTCTTTTGTAATTTACATAATCCACTCAACATGGGCACAAAACAACTTGTTCTGTAAGAAGAAGCAAAAGAGGGAGTAGAGGATGCCAGGACCAGAAACCTAGGGCATTAACTCATACTTCATTTCCAAATATAGTACTTTGAAATTCTAATGTTTTAGGAAGGATTTTTTTTTGCATAGCTAATTTTACTTGATCCATTGAAAAGTCAAGTATTTTTGCACTCTTACTAAATAACTTAAACTGTATTATTGTGTGTAGTACTTATAACAGCCCTTGAGGGGTTAAGCTATTATATTATTATCATTATTTTATCATTAGCTTTTGTTGGTTTGACCTGCCCAAGGCCTCCTATCCTACAAATTCTAAAATTGATTTTTTTTAAATGCTTTCAAATATTTTATCTCACTTGAGCCTTTAAAAAACTTCTGAAAAGGGAGGGTTAGGAATATTTCTCCATCTTGTACTAGTGAGGAGACCGAGGCGCAGAGAGGTTAATCACCGTTCCAGGTTTCCATGGTACTAAGTGGCCCAGGTAAGAATCAAGCGTTGTAACTTTTGAGACATGCCAATCTGTTAATATTTCGCCCTCTCTCTTTTACAGTCATTGCTTTGTTACTCTTTTTTATATTCCTTTTCAGTTGAGGAAAGAAAACACCAGTTGTCACTGTCCTTTCCAAGTACTTTCGTTATTTGCTCGTACGAGTTCTGTTGTAGAATTCTCTATTGCAATATTGTCTTTTTTTTTTTTTTAATTGTCTAGATTTCTGCAGATTGGAAGAAGTCACTTTGATGTTAAAATATAGAAAAACTATTTACAGATCTTTAAAATGGAATTATTTCCATATTTTTAACTTATATGTATCTTACCAATAAAATTTAATAAAGATGTCAATCTTTATTACTGTAAAAAATAAGTAAAATTGGTGCTACCTAGTGGAAAAAATGTTTCTGTGGCAGTTTTTTTAAAAAATAAGGATAGAGATTATACAGGAAAGAGAGTTTTCACATTATAAGAAATATGCTTTTTCTATAATTTTTTGAAATAAAGGATTTGATTTATGAGAGGGAAGAAACTAAGGAAGAAATATCTTCCTTCCCTGATAGTTTCTCTCCTTCCCTTTAGTGCTTACAGAAGCGTACATCTGTCCTATTACTACCTCCTCTTCGGAACTGTAGATGACACATAAAGATACGTGATTTGGGGCAGATTAAGCCTTAGAGCCAAATCTCAGTTGCTATAGCCATAGAACTAGTACGACAGTATGATAATCCTATACCTCCTGTCTTCTGGTTTGTGTTAACGGGCAGATGAAAATAAACCAATGATAGCAATCCTAATTCAGTAATTAAAGGATTTATCTTACAAATATAATTTTGTGACATTATTTTAGCATCCTTGAGCTCTAATTCTTTTCATTAGCAATTATATCATCCTTACACTCAGAGCAAGGAATAATTGAATGGCTTTTAAATGGAGTATTTGATGGTACAGTGCATATTGAAAAGAAAATGACAGACTGCTCCTGAACACATTTATTCAAACCATAACTTACTACTCTATGTGCACTTCGGAGTCAAAGTCCTGTATCAGAACTTCAAAGAGTACCTGGCTGGCTCAGAGTTACATATTTCATGAAGAGATGATCAAACAATTGAATACAAAATACAGCCACCAGAAGAGTATTTCACTGTGCACATCCAGAACACTTCATCATTTTTATTATCATTTTAAATCAAACTATTTTATAAGCGAAGATGTGCCTAGAGGATTATTTTTATGTCCGTTTAGCTTATTGAAAGTCATACAGTGTCACTTTAGTAATTCTCTTCTGACCCAGTGGGTATAGAGACCAGTTTTGGACCATGGCAACTACATGGAAATGTTTTCATAGAGTTTCAAATTCATTAAATGAGACCCTCTCTCCTCCCGTTCCTACTCTACTGTGTTTCTCTCTATAATGAGGATTTACGCAACAGACCCAACATGGACTAACTTATTTCAGTTCTACAGAAATGGCTCTCGTGTGGGTTTACCACCTCCTCTGATCCCCCAACAACCATTCTTTTTCTGATATCTTCTACCTCTTTCAAGAAAGTGAAACTCTTGGTGATTTGTTCTTTTTTTTTTTTCCCAATTTTTTAAACTGTGGTAAACACACATGAACATAAAGTTTACTATCTTGACCATTTTTAAGTCTACAGTTCAGTGGCATTAAGTACATTCATACTGTTGTGCAACCATCACCAACATCCATTTTCAGAACTCATTTCATCTTGCAAAATTGAAACTCAATGCTCATTAAACAATAACTCCTCATTCCTCTCTCACCCAGCCCTGCCAACCATCATTCTACTTTTTGTCTGTATGATTTAACTCTACAAGTACACTTTATAATTGCAATCATATAGCATTTGTCTTTTTGTGACTGGCTTATTTCACTTAACATCATGTCCTCGAGGTTCATTCACATTGTAACATGTCAGAATTTCCAAATTTTCTGAGGCTGAATAATATTCCATTGGATGTATATATCACATTTTGCTTATCCATTCATCTGTTGATGAACACATGGATTGCTTCCCCATTTTAGCTACTTCAAATAATGCTGCTGTGAATGTGGATATATAAATAACTTCTTAAGACCGTGCTTGCAATTCGTTTGAGTATATACCCAGAAGTGAATTGCTGCATCACAGGGTAATTCTATTTTTAATTTTTTGAGGAACCACCATGCTGTTTTCTATAGCAAATGTACCATTTACATTCCTGCCAACAGTGCACAAGGGTTCAGATTTCTCCCCATCCTCACCAACATTTATTTTCTTTTTTTTTAAATTTAATTTTATTTTAATACAGTAACCATTCTAATGGATGTGAGATGGTATCTCATTGTAGTTTTGGTTTGCATTTCCCTAATGATTAGTGATGTTAAGCATCTTTTCCTGTGATTATTGGCCATTTGGATATCTTACCTGGGGAAAATGTCTATTCAAGTTCTTTATCCATTTTTGAATTGAACATTTATTTTTTGTTTTTGAATTTTATGAGTTCTCTATATATTCTAAATATGAATCCCTTATCAGATATGATTCACAAATACTTTCTCCCATTTTGTAGATAGCCTTTTTACACTGTTGGTAGCGGTTTTTGATTTCACATTTTTACAAAATCCAGCTTGTCTATTTTTTCTTGTGTTGTCTGCACCTTTGGTGTCACGTTAAAAATTCATTGCCAAATCCAGGGTCATGAAGGTTTTGCCCTATGCTTTATTCTAAGAGTTTTATAGTTTTAGGTCTTATCTTTAGGTCATGGATCCATTTTTGAGTTAACTTTTATAATTGTGTTAGGTAAGAGTCCAAGTTATTTTTTTTTTTCTTTTTCCTTTTCTTTTTTTTTTTTTACATGTGGATATTCAGTTTTCCCAGCAGCATTTGTTGAAAAGACTGCCCTTTTCCTACTGAATGGTCTTGGTACCTCTGAGGACAGTCATTTGAACATATATGCAAGTGTTTGTTTCTAGACCCTCTATCATAAAAGTCTGTCACTATGTCAGTACAATTCTGTTTTGTAGCTTCGTAGTCATTTTTAGAATCAGGAAATGTAAGTCCTCCAATTTTGTTTTCTTTTTTCAGGATTCGAACTCATTTTATATTCTATATGAATTTTAGAATGGGTTTTTTCTATTTCTGCAAAAAATGTCATTGGGATTTGGATAGGGAGTGCATTAAATCTGTAGATCACATTGTGTAATATTGACATTTTAACAATATTAAATCTTTAATCCATAAACATGGGATGTCTTCCATTTATTTACATTTTCTTTAATTTCTTTCAGAAATCTTTTCATTATACAAGTCTTTTACCTCCTTGGTTAAGTTAATTTCTAAGTATTTTATTTTTGGTGCTATTGTAAATGCATTCTTAAAAAATTTCCTTTCTAAATTATTCATTGTTGGGTGATAGAAATGTAACCATTTTTTTGTGTAGACTTTATATGTTGCTACTTTGCTAAATTCACTAATTCTGACTTTGTGTGTATGTGTGGAATCTTTAAGGTTTTTTACATGTAAGATTATATCATCTAGGCTGGGTGCATGTAATCCCAGCAGTTTGGAAGGCCAAGGCAGGAAGTTCCCTTGAGGCCAGGAGTTTGAGACCAGCTGGACAATATAGCAAGACTCCATCTTTACAAAAATTTTTTTAAAAAATTAGCCAGGCATGGTGTTGCACACTTGTCCTTATATTTACTCAAGAGGCTGATGTGGGAGGATCACTTGAGCCCAGGAGTTCAAGGCTGTGGTGAGCTACGATTGTGCCACTGCATTCCAACCTGGGTGACAGAGTAAGACTCTGTCTCAAAAAAAAGAAACAATCAAAAAAAAAAAAAGCTCATTTTTGTCTTCTACAAATAAAGATAATTTTCTGTCTCCCTTTCCAATTTTGATCCTGTGTTCTTTTTTTTTTTTTTTTTTTTTTTGCCTGATTACTTTGATTAGGATTTTCAGTACTATACTGAATAGATGTGGCAAAAGCAAGCATCCTTGTCTTGTTTCTGAGGAAAAGCTTTTGGTCTTTCACCATTGAGTATGATGTTCCCTGTGGGTTTTCACGTATGGCTTTTATTATAATGTATTGAGATTCCCAGTTTGTTGAGTATTTTCCTCAAGAAAGGATAATGAATTTTGTCAAATGCTTTTCTATATCAATTGAGATGATCACATTCTTTTTTTGTTCTTCATTCTGTTAATGTTGTGTATGACCTTGGTTAATTTTTGATATTGAACATGCTGCATTCCAGTACTAAATCCCACTTGACCATAGTGTGTAATCCTTTCAATATACTACTAAATTTGGTTTGGAATATTTGGTTGAGGATTTTTGTATCTGTGTTTATAAAGGATATTGTTCTGTGTTTTTCATGTAGTGTCTTTTTCTGACTTTGGTGTCAGAGTAATACTGGCCTCATAGAATGAGGTAGTGAGTGTTCTCTTCACTTTAATTTTTTGAAAAGGATTAAGAAGGGTGATGTTAGGTATTCTGCACATGTTTGGTAAATTCACTAATAAAGGCATCAGGTCCAGGGTTTTTCTTTATCAGAAGATTTTGGATACGGATTCAATCTTCTTACTAATTATACTTCTATTCAGATTTTATATTTGCGTTTTAGTCTTGGTGCATTTTGTGTTTATAGGAAATTTTCCATGTCATCCAGGTTATCCAATTTGTTGCCATACAATTGTTTATAATATTCTTTTAAAATGCTTTTCCTTTTTTATTGTAGGGAGATTGGGTCTCACTATGTTACCCAGGCTGGTCTCAAATTCCTGGCTTCAAGTGATCCTCCTGCTTTAGCCTCTCGAGTAGCTGGGATTATAGGTGCAAGTCACCATGCCAGGGCCAAAGTCCTTTTTATTTTTGGAGAATTGGTAGCAATGTCACCCTTTCATTTGTGGGTTTAATAATTTTCTTTCTTTCTTTCTTTCTTTCTTTCTTTCTTTCTTTCTTTCTTTCTTTCCTTTCCTTTCTTTCTTTTTTTCTTTCTTTCTTTTTTTTCTTTCTTTCTTTCTGATTCCTTAGTCTGTCTAGCTAAAGATTTGTCAATTTTTTTATCTTTTCAAAGAACCAACTTCTAGTTTCTTCAGTTTTTCTCTATTATTTTTCTATTCTCCATTTCTTATCTTTATTATTTCCTCCCTTCTGATAGCTTTGGGTGTAGTTTTGTTTTATTCAAGTTCCTCAGGTTGTTAGTTTACATTGTTGATTTGAGATCTTTTTTTATTTTTTTAATGTAAGAATGTATAGCTATAAATGCCTCATTAGCACTGTTTTTACTGTGTTCTTTAAGGTTTGTTTGATTTTCATTTGTCTCCAAGTGTTTTCTAATTTCCTTTGTGATTTATTTTTTGATCCATTTTTTTTTTGTTTGAGTTTGTGTTGTTTAACTGACACAATATTGTGAATTTTCCAGCTTTACTTCTGTTATTTATTTCTAACTTTATCTCATGGTACTCAGAGAAGATACTTTGTATGATATCTATTTTTTAAAATCTATTGAGATTGGTTTGTGGTCTAATATATGCTCTATCCTGGAAAATATGCCATGTGCACAGGAGAAGAAATTTTATTCTATTGTTGCTAGGTAGAGTGTTCTGTATATGGTTATTAGATCTATTTGGTTTATTGTATTATCTGGTTGTTTTATCCATTATTGAGAGTTGGGTATTGAAATCTCTAACTATTATTATAGAAACTTCTGCTTCTTTCAGTTTTGTCAATTTTTGCTTCATATGTTTAGATGACATTTTATTAGGTATGTATATATTTACAATTGTTATATATTATTGGTTTATTGAATCTTTTATTAATACATAATGTCCTTCTTTGTGTCTTTTGTCTCTTAGCTTTTTTTGATTTAAACTGTATTTTGTCTGATATTTTGCTACTCTGCTCTTTATAGGTTACTATTTACATGAATATCCTTTTCTATCCTTTCACTTTAACCTATTTGTCTCTTTGTATATAAAAGGAGTCTCTTGTAGGCAGCATACAGTTGGATCATGTGGTTTCATTCATTCTGCCCATCTGTTTTCAATTGGAGAATTTAATCCATTTACACTTAAAACAATTACTGTTAAGCAAGGACTTACTTTTTCCATTTTAGTACTGATGCTTCTCAATTTGTGATGAGGTTACATCCAGATAAACCTATCGTAAGTTGAAAACATTGTAAGTTGAAAATGTATTTAATCCACCAAACCTATAAAACAGCATAGCTTAGGTTAGCCTACCTTACACATGGTCAGAACATGTACATTAGCTTATAGTTGCGTAATCATCTAACTCAAAGCTTAGTTTATAATAAAGTGTTAAATATCTCATGTAATTTATTGATACTGTACCAAAAATGAAAAAAACCAGAATTATATGGGTATTTGAAGTATGGTTTCTATTGAGTGTATATCACTTTCACACCAGAAAGTCAAAAAAATTGTAAGTCAAACCATCGTAAGATGGGGAACATCTGTATTTATTTTCTATTAATATATGCTTCATAACTTTTTTTTGTCCTTCATTTCCTGCATTACTGTTTTATGTGTGGTTAGTTGATTTTCTTTTGCAGTAAAATGATTAAATTCCTTCTCATTTCCTTTGGTGTATATTCTGTAGCTATTTTCTTTGTGGAAACAATGGGGGTTACATTTAACGTCTTTAAGTTATAACATGCTAATTTGAATTAATACCAATGTAACTTCAGTAACATACAAAACTTTACTTCTTAATAGTTTCATCCCCACCCCTTTCAGTTGCTGATGTATCAAAATATATCTGTATATATTGCGTATCCAGAAACATAAACAAATAATTCAGTGCATCCATTTCTTAAATTATGTAAAAGATAGAATGTCTACTTATAAACCATATTACAATAATACTGGATTTTAGACTTATAATTTTTTAAAAGAATATAGCAATGTAGAAAACAAAAAGTGAAGTTACACACTATTGTTTTGATTATGCTAGCTTTAATAATTGCCCACATATTTACCTTTACTGAGATCTCTATTTCCTCATACAGCTTTGAATCTAGTGCCCTTTCATTTCAACCTGCAGAACATTTCTTGCAGGACAGATCTAAAAGTATGAACTTTCTCAGCTTTTGTTTTTCTGGAAATGTCTTAATTTGTCCTTCACTTTTAAAGGAATGTTTTGCCAGATATAAGATTCTTGGTTGACAGTTTTTTTTTTTTCTTTTAGTACTTTGAATGTATCAGCTGTCTTTTGGCATCCAGAATTTCTGATGAAAATCTGAGAATAATCTTACCTAGGATTCCTTGACTCACATCTTTTGGTGCTTTCAAAATTTTCTCTTTGTCCTTGTCTTTTGAAAGTTGGAATATAGATGTCTAAGTGTTTGTCTCTTGAAGTTCATCTTTCTTGGACTTTTTTGAGCTTTTTAAATGTTTGTATTCATGTCTTGCATCAAATTTGGGGAGGTTTTGGCCATTATTTCTTCAAATATTCTCTTTCCTTTCTCTCTCTTATCCTTTTGGAATTCCCACAATGCATTATTTGGTATACTTGATGGTGTCCCACAGGTCCCTTAGCTTTGTTCACCTGACTTGAATCTTTTTCCTTTTTCTTCCTTAGGCTCATTAATTTACATTGACCCACCATCTTCAGGTTTGCTGATTCTTTCTTTTCCCTGCTCAAATCGCCTTTGAGTTTCTCCAGTGAATTTTTCACATTGGTTCTTGTACTTTTCATTTCCAGAATTGCTTTTTGGTTTCTTTTTAAGTTTTTTTCTCTCTTTATTGATATTTTTATTTTGTTCATAAATAATTTTCTTGAATTTCTCCTTGCCTTCCTTTAGTTCTTTGAGATGTTCGAGACAATAATTTTAAAGTCTTTGTCAAGAAGATCCACCATCAGTTATTTTTTAGGGACCGTTTCTCTTGTTTTTGTTTTGGTTTGAATAAGTAATACTATCCTGTTTCTTTATATGTCTTCTGATTTTTTTTTAAATTGTTGAAAAGTATACATTTGAATCTATTAATGTGGCAACTCTGGAAATCAGATCATCTCCCTTCTCTAGGGTTTACTGTTTCATGGGGCTTTTATTAATTACTTTTTTTGTTCTTTGGGTTATTGTTTCCTGCCTTTATGCTGAGTATCAGCCTTAGGTACAAACTTAAGGTGTGAGGTATTTTCTGAGCTTACACATTCACCTGGGTATGTGTGGTGACTTTCTAATTTCTTCCATATGTGTGGTTGCTTTTAATGTCCTAGTCATCAATGTCTGTTTCTCCAAATGAGAAAAAGAGAAAAATAAAGGGAAGACAAAAAGTATTGGCTCTTTAACTCCCCTGGAAGTCACTTCAGCTACAGTGGAAGGTGCAACATCAGTGTTGTCTGTCTCTTTTTCTTCATGTCTGTGATTAGAATCAGCAATCAATGTTCAGTGCACAGATCCTTGATATTTGGAAGACTATGTCCTTTTTGCTCACACTGGGTCATGCAAGCACCAGGCAAGCTGTTCCAGAAACATGTGACAGCTGCCTGCCAAGGGACTGAGAGGTGGGGGATGGGTAGCTACTACTGTCTTAAGAGCTGAAATTGACCTAAATTAACCACAAATTACCATCCCAGGCTTCCCTCGAGAAGTTGGAAACTAGTAGAATCCAAATTTCCAAAATAGTTAACTCACAGAGATTCTGCCAGTGCAATGGTTGTCTGGGTGCATAGACAGATTTCTGGTGCATTCTACTCTGCCTCCTTCCCAGGATCCCTTTCTTCTCCCTTGATTTTCACTGAACAGAACTTTCTTGATTCATTTGCTATATATGCAGCTATTCATTTTCTCTCTTCGTTACCAGATCTTCCTCCTTCTTTTTTCCTGTTTGTAAATTTAGGTGCCCACTCAGAGTTCTCCCTTTGTTCTGCCTTCTCTCAGTAGAAGTCACAACTATAATGGAGTCAGCTTTGCTCTTTGTTTCTCTAATAATTTGAACTGCTTATGACTTTTGGCACTGTCTTTTCCTTTGACAACTATTGTTTTATTTACCTGTAGAATCTTTCCATAGGGAAAACCTTCTGTCTCTTCACATTCAATATGTCCCAAATTCTATTCATCATGTTACTCCAAGACTTACATTCTGATAGAGATGCCACCATACTTTCTAGTCTACCAAACCCTAAACTTTGTGGTCATTGATGATATGTCTTGCTTTTTTCATACATCCGTTACCAAAGTCTGACACTTTTTGGCTCAAAAATGACTCTCAGGTTTACTCTCATCTCTTTATTTTTCTGCCCACCATCCTAATTCATTTCTTCTCTGTATTACAATTGACTCATTGCCTTGATTCTGTCTTTTTCATATTCCAGCTGTGTATCCATAACCAGTTAGTATTCAAAAAAAGTTATTTTCTTCCTATGACTTTTTATTGCCTGCCACATTGAATTTCTTCTCTTGGTTGATTTTTCCAAGTACTCCTCCCCCTATACAGCACACCTTATTTCCCACTGTGCTTCCTGTACAGTCTTTGCTCTTTTGAGGCTGATATCCTCATTGTCAGCTTTATATGTCAGGTTCATTTTTCCTGTGTCTTTCTTGCGACCTACACCATCCTCATCTTTCAGTGGATCAGTAATCCTTCCCATTTTTAAAAGCCTAACTGAATTTTTACTTTTTTCCTTATGTGTGTCTGATACCTCTGAATCATCCTAATGTCTCGATTCTCTGTATCCTCACTCTTTTAACTGAGTAGCATGGCGTAGTGACATGTGCTGAGAGTTTAGTGCTTGGAGGCTCTGCTCTGTTTTTTACTTCTGTATTTCTCATCTTTACATGCAAAATGGAATATTAATAACAGTTTCTTAGAAAATTATTTTGAGGATTAGTTAAGATAATGAGGATCAAGTATCCAGCAATTTCTTGTTCATAGTAAAGGTGCTATGAGTCAGTTAATGTATAAATTAATTAAGACTGTTTGATTTTTCTGCCACTTAATATATTTCTCTTTGTGGAATGATGTGATCATTTCATGTACACTAATCTTGCCACCAAACTATTTTATAAAGCCAGAATCATAAAATAACATGGGGACACCTGTAGAAATCATTTAAAATCATAAATCATAGTGCACCAGATTTGAAATGGTCTCAGTACATCTGATCTTTCTTGTGATGAGGAAACTGGAGGCCAGATTTCTTAAGTGAACTGTTCAAGGTGACACAGTTATTAGGAAAGCTGGCACCAGCCACGACTGGCGGTTTCTTGACTCCTGGGCTTATACCGTTTCTATTACTTTCTTGTTCATTTGCGTAAAGGCTGGATCACAGGTCATAGTTATTATTCCATTGTGAGAACACAGAGTAGAATATTTGTGGATTGATTGATTCATTCTTTCTTTGACTTGGCAATAGGAATTCTCTCGGAAAGTATGTACTATACTTATCACCCTTTTGATGCTTTTGATGCTGTTGTAAGCATGTGGAGAGTTCAACATGTGCTGCTTCTGTGCCCTGACTCAGGGTGGTGGGGAAAGGAAATGGGAGAGGAAGTTATATACATCTTGAGCAAATCAAGCTTTTCTATTTTTAGTCATTGCTACTGTTTGGAAAGTACAGCCCCTCCTCATGGCAGTCTGGCATGTGTTTCCCTAGTGCCATTTAAGAAGGCAAAAAAATAAATATGGGAACTTTTTTGTAGTGAAAACAGTTACTACATGAAATCACGTAAGTTTCCCCTTTTTCTCTTAATGAAACCTCAAACCCGCCAGGCACAGATTCCTCAACCTCAACTATGCATGTCAAAGGCTCATGCACAATAGGAGACCAGAGTCAGCAAAACCTGGTATAGCAAGATATGCTCTGCTGTCCCAGAGAAACAGGGGCCAAGGAAGGCACAGCGAGGAAATGGTGATGTTTCTTCATATTCAGTGGACATCTTGGCCAACTACCAGCTTGCTGCCCCCTAGAAAAAGCTGAACCCTGAACTTGGCAGAGAGACAAGCAGCCCTTTGCTTAAGCAATTCCTTCTGCCTGGGTTTCTCTCCTTGATAAAAGTTTCCCTGAGTATCTTATCTCCTTCAGTTCAAATAAATGATTTACTTCTCTTTAGTAGTTATAATGGCATTTTGGGGGTTTTTCTAATGTAAGGCTATGTCACTAATCATTAGAGAGCAATAAAGAGCCTTATGATGGTAAATAAAATGATCTGAGGTGGATTACTGTAATGCAGTGGTACTTGACTGGTAAGAAATGGCAGTGGTAGAATGGCTTGGAGTCAACTTCAGGGGTCCACTGAGGCAGAAAAGGGCCTGAACTTAGGTGTGGGCCATCACCATGGAGAAGGGACCTAGAGTTAAAAGCGATTTGGAAAGTAGGCTCCGTGGCGGTGAGAGGAGTCCAGGATGCTTTGCAGGATTCTGAGTTTCTTGAGAGGAAATGTATTTGCTTCCTGTCCCAGCCTTTGCCAAATAGGAAGAGTCTTTGAAAAATCAGAACTCTTAGGCAAGTGTGATGTGAACATCAGTAGAGGAAACGTTGGTACCAATGAGCGAATATTGCCCTTCTTAATGAGAGGGGCTCTGCAGTCTACAGACATAAACAGCTCCGCCTAGATAAAATTGTAGCAGTAGGTTAAGAATAATGCATTGCTGTAATTAATGCTAATTTGTAGATATTGCTGTATTATTGTCATTGTTTTTTAATTGGATATATATTAAGTTCCAACAGGGTGCTATGAATAATGCCAACTTATCGTTGATTTATCAGAACACTCAGAAGATTTTATAAACACCAATAAATAGAAACTCACAGCACCCCTTCAAGGTGGTAAATGTCTTTGCCATTTCTACAAATGAGTAGCAGTGAAGTAGATTGTGTTTGCTCTGTTGGCACTGTGGGTGAGAAAACAGAACTGTCGGATGAGAGAAAAGTATTTTCCTTGTCCCCGGGAATTGGGTTAGAATACGTCAGTAAAGAATTATCCTTAAATGTGTTCAGAGTTGTGGGATTTTAATTAAATTGTTCCAGTTATTGTTAACACTGGATTAGCAACTGGCAACCAAATTCTAGGCCAGCAGGTTTCAAATTCAGTGTAGAAAAGTATTGGAGAGGGCTGAAGGCTTTTAAAATGCAGATTACGAGGCTCTGCCTTCAAGGGTTTAGATTTGATAAATCTGCTAGGGGGCCTAAAAATATCCCCTTTTAATGGGCATATGAGATGCTTCTGTCCTCAGAGGAGGCTCAGCTTCCCTTTTGTACTACCGCCTTTCCTTATTTTAGGATCTGTCTTTGGCCACCCAAATCCAGCATTTACCCTGAGACCAAGACTGTTTATTTAATAACTACAGGGTCTCCTAGAACTCACCTAGTATAATCCTGATCCTCTCTTTTGTAGAACACACCACCAACAAACATTTACAGAAGGCCTACTACATGCTTAGCATTCTAATGGACATGTATTCCTAGTACCTTATTTCACCTGGACTTCAAAATGTCCCTGTGTGGTTTGTATTATTACTCCCCTGTTCAGAAGAGGAAACTATTATGAGAGTATGTGTCTTGGTCAAACATCACACCAATTTTAATTCTTTTGATTGAAATCTGGTAAGGCTTAGATTTCTCTTTAAGTTTGAACAACAGATGGAGAGCTATGCAGCACGGAGGGAGTTTGCAGTTGGCAGTAGAGCTTCTAGACCTAGTCTAAGTGGAATATGTCATAAGGGAAAAAGTTCACATTGGAATGGGGGAGAGATGGGAAGGAAAGTTGGAAGTGATCAATTCAGCTTTTCATTATTTCTTCATTATTTGTCTCATTTCTTTAATACAGGTTAGGTACTGAACTGTTGCTGAGTAAATAGTAGATGTTTGATTATCACTTGACTCTGAATATTCTATGTAAAAGGAAACATTTCTTAGGAAAGCCTGAGATGAGGCATGAGCAGGATTCTGGGGTAGAGAAAGGGTTGTTAAGTTGAGACGAGAATAGTGAGGCTTGAGACAACATCATTTCTTGCTTCCTTTAGACTTTTTTTCAGACTCCACCTAGCAAAGTAACAGTCTTGTCATAGCAGCCTGTTAAATTGTATTTCTGGGGTCTCAGTCAAAGATATTTATGCACTGTGCTCGAATTACATTTGTGTGTTGTTTTATGGATTCGTATCTGTTCCTGATAAAGGTGAGGTCAGTAGCTTTCTAATTTGGTCTTCTACTCACTTTTTATCAATGGCAACCTTTTTCATAAAAATAGGAATTCCTGTTTGGAGTGTTGTTAATGAAAATTGTCTGTACACTGCCTAAAATATATGTGATTCATACCATGTGTTTGTTCCCACATCAACACTAAGTCCCAAGATACAATTACCCCTGCCCACTCTCTCCTTCGTCATGGGGACTGTGTTTATCCTCTAGATATCTGCACCTTGGATGACAGCCAAGCTCCTTATCTGCCTAGGTTTGCACACCTGCGTGATCTGACCACAGCTGACACTTTAAGCCCGATCCTACTCTGTTTTTACCTTAAAGGACACTTGTGTTTGCCAAGTGTGCTTGCATATTGCAGTGTTCCTCCTATACCAGTATGCTCATGTAAATATCTTCAATATTTCTTCTCCATCCAAGGTCTTCTCAATTCTCACTGCATCCCTGCAGCTCTCTGATTTCTCTATTCAGCTGCTCTTTCTCCTTCCTCTCTCTTATTTTTTTTTCCTAACATCTTACATTTCATATACTTACCTGCCTGCATTCTGCCCTCTAATATGGTTATTTGTGGATAAACTAATCTTTCTAATGCAATTGTAAGCATTTGGAGGGCAGAAAACCACCGATTTTTCCTCCTTCCTTTCCCCCCTCCCTTCCTTCTTTCCTTCCCTGTCCTTCATGTTAATGTGTCTTGAATATTTGATAAATATTTATGGAAAAGTAAATGAAAAGTGTCTTAAATGGGGAAGTAGGAGGCAAAAATAAGAGTTGGAGCTTGGCTTTCTAACTGTAGTTATGATCTAATTTTTGGTAACCTAATAAGTCCATATAATCTCAGTTTGATGCTGGAAGGCAAGACCTTTCCCCTTTTGTATTTTCTGCCTGATGTCATGCAAAGTGCAAGAGCTTTGGAGCAAAGTGTTTGAGTCCCAAATTCTAATTTTTCCATTTATTACCTGAGTGACTCTAGAAAGGTCTCGTTTTCTTTCTGACCCTTGGTATCTTCTTTGGTAAAGTAGGAATAATAATATGTATTAATCTATAGGATTTCTGAGAGCACCCAGTGAAATAATGTGTATGAACGTGCCGTTTGACACTTGGGCACCTCTCCATTGATAATGACAGTGTAGAGGGAGCTGTTTTCTTCCCATGTTCCCAGTGGTAACTGTGTCCCAGGCTGTGTGCGGTGGACTGCGAAGCTGGTTAGCAGGGCTACTGGCTATAGGATATTTCCCAGAACTGCCTTGGAACAGGAATTTCAATCAAGATAAAATGATGATCAGATTTAGGATGCTTATTAGGGAGCCGATGCATCTTTTATTGCCAGAAAATATGATTCCTGCCATTTTAGATAATTTTCCCTGTATCTTAGCTTTGAGATAAGACATGTGTGTTTTGCCTTCTCCCTCCTGCCTGCTCAGATGCTGCCACTTCTACCTATCTTTGTCCCTTCCCATTAATCAGCTAGTGGCTCTCAAAACAATGTAAGTGAATGTGCTTCCTCTAGAGTTGTTATCAGTGACCTCATTTTTGAGTTGGATATTTCAGATTGTATTTTGTTAGTATCTGCTCTATAGCTTCTGTATTTTCAACTATCAAAATTACACACTAAATAGAAACAGAGAATTTGGGTTCCAGTAAATGACTATAAATGGCAAAAACAAAAAGAACAACAAAAACAAAGAAAACTTTAAGCTCCTTATAATGACACATAGGTTCCATTTATGTAAATGTGTTAAGAGGACAACATTTTCAAACTAGAAGAAAACATAGGAAGCAGACCTAAAGCCCTGATTTTGCTGTTGAGAAAACAGAGGCTTAGAAAGGGGCAGTGATTTGCTCAGGGTCACGCTACTGAATTGTGGCAGAACCGGGACAAAATGCCCAGGCTAGTGCTTCTCTGCTCCCTGTGCTGACGTGTCCACCTCCTTGTTCACTACAGAGAATTCTGAGGTTGCACTGGGTAGGTAATAAGTATCTTGTCTGGCTTTTCTGTTTGTTTTCAAAGTCTTGTTGACTTTTCTAGGTCAACATTCCTGAATATTCAGTCATGTTCTGACATGAGTGCACTTGCGAGTTTCTTAGGAGAAAACTACTATACTATCATCTCTGACTTGACAGCACATTTTGAGTGGGAGGACCAGGACCAGGAAGCTTTGATTCAGGTCTCTGTGCCCCACTGTTGTCACTTGGCTGATCCACCAGTGGTAAATCACTTAAGCTTTCTGGTTCTTTTTTTCCTTTTTGGCAGGATCATGGGATCTTAACAGATGCTAGCAGAGGTTCTTCCTGTCTCCTGTGTTTGTGAATCTAAGTATCTTCATCCATTTTGTCATCCCCCTTCCTGGAACTTCTGTTGTACTTGCTGTTTGCACCTCTGTGCCAGTACAGAGGAACTCGCTTGAGGGTGCACTTTTCTCCTCTGTGATTTGTCGATCTTGTCCCACTTGTGAAACTGGACATCCTTGTACAGTGCCTGTGCTCCTCTTTTCTACAGAGTTTACTCATCTGGATGATGGAATGAGAGTAACTTTCCCATTTATTTCCTAGGTTCTTAAGATCAGTTGAAATAATGTATGAGATATCACTTTGCAGAAGATATTTTACAGTATGAGGTGTTATGGTCTTAGTCCTATTTTAACGCCTTCACTGAACTGTGATCCCAGACAAACAAAATCACCTCTGTGGGGGAATTTTATTATCTTTAAATGAAAATGTTGGAATAGCTACTTAAATTCTTCTTCTAGTTCTAATGTTTGATGAGCCTGAGTTCCCTTTTTTATGGTAATCATCTATAGTCGATTATCTTGCACTTCCCCAAACATCCTGATCAATGGTGCTTGGCAGATAGAATCAGAACCACAGATGTTTGAAGGAATTTCTCAACCTCTGTCCGTTTCTGTGGTATGCCCCTTTGCTTTATAGCCCTGGCTGCATGACATGGAATACGGGACATGGGAACTGAGCACTTTCTCTTGGATTCCAATTTTGGTAACATTTTGAGAGGTCATAAAAGGGTTCAAGAAAAATAAAATGTCAGAATGATGAGCCAATGCATAAAGCCAACATCA
>NW_012133858.1:15648493-15650530 GCF_000956105.1 Propithecus coquereli | reverse complement strand
TCATCTTTTTGTCACAGACCAAAGGTTAGATTCACCAGCCTGTTTATGGACCTTTGGTCAAGCGCCTAGCTTTGGTTCTGTGGGCTTCAGTGTTCTGAAATGGAGTTAGATGATCCAAAATGTGGTTCTTTTGGCAGGAAGGCGGGGGGCAGGAGATGTGTGTTGGCCAAACATTATCTAGTTTGGGTGAGTGTGTTAGGGATAAAAGGGATAAAACGGTAGGGAATATGAAAGAAAAAAATTGAAGAATTTATCAAGCCTAGTGTTTAGGTTTTACCTTGATATGTTTTGCTTCAAGTATACTAGAACCAGGAGAAACTTTGTCTTCTGTTGTTACAGTATTTCTTGTTTGTTCAATGCCACGTTCCCAGTTGTCAAGCTAGTATTCTACAGGACTTTGAATTGTGAAATGTTTTCTCTTTTATGAATGCTCTTGTATTCACTCCAAAGATGGCTTTTGAGGCACTTTTCCCCACTACCCTTAACCTATGAAGTACATGATATTCTTAGATAATAATGAGATTCAAGTTTGGGCCTGGTTTTGCACATTAAAAAAGTTGAATTGTGTTTCTGTCAGCCATTAGATAATAAGCTTCTTAGGGAAGGGGACTGCCTTTGTTTTTAAATCTCTGTCTCCTCCACATGGTTTTACAGAATCTCAAAGAACATAGTGTGTTGGATATCTTTTGGCAAAGGTATAAGTAATATTATCCAGTAGACTATAAGCATCTTGAGGGTGGGGATCATGCCTTCCTTAGACTTCATACTACTTAGCGCACACTATTTCATAGGACAACATGGGAGAAAAGCTATCCACACAAATCAACAGTGAGAGTTCCCCTGTGAACATTGGTATCATGGAAATTTAGACAAAGAAGAGTCAGTTGCCAAATCAGTAGGGTTATCAGTAATGTCTTCACGGAAAGAGTACATTTGATGAGCTACATATAAGTAGGTGTTTGGAAAGGTAAGCACTTCAACTAAATGAGTGGGGAAGAAGATGAACATCCCAGCATGAACTAAGTCATTTTTTATCCTTCCAACATTTTTAGTCTCATTTTATGAAATGCCATTTCTATTAAATAAAACAGATATATTTGGTGTAATTCTCACCACTGAATACTACCTATCTAGGCATTACCAGAATCATGTGATGAGCCTGCTCATATAGCATGGGAGATTCTATTAAGTGGCAATGGTACTGTCTCCATTTTTGTTTTTATCTAAATCTCTATACTGCTATTTGGATTGTCTATTGGTATTTTCGTGACATCATTAACCATATGACATAACATAGGTTTTTTTTAGATAAAAAATGATAAATTCATTCTATACACACACATGCACACCCACTCCTACACCCCTACACACACACATTCTTAAATATTCATTGTGTTAGAAATCGACTTAGAACCATTTTTCTCAGACCAGCCATCAGTATGACCCGACAACTTGTTATTAATAGAAATGTAAGTTCTTCAGTCTCACCTCAGACCTAGAGAAGCAGAAACTCTGGCAGGCAGAGCCTGATAATCTATGTTCTAACAAGCTCTCCAGGTGGCTCTAAATAGTCTAATATTTGAAAACCACTGATCAAGGACTGTGTTCTTCATAGTTAATTCCTGGCACTATTACACATGTTAAGATGCATAGAAGCCCCATCTACTGAAGCACCGCCCCTGCCCGCTGTAGCTCTTATTTTTACCTTTGATCAAAATACTTTTGAAAGTAACATACTCAGTTGACTGTCAACCAAAGCATTTATTTTGAGACTGTGGTCGAAGTAATAATTAAGTAGCTAACATTTATTGAATACTAATTATGTGAACACTTGACATGTATGAACTCATTTGATTTTTACAACTACTGTGTGAGTAACCCAGAGATCTCTGGTAAATTGTTTAAGGCCACGAAGCCAGCAAGTGGCAGACTCAGGTATCAAATCCCTGCAGACTGACTCCAAAGCCTGTACCGCTATTCTTTTTGTGGTAGGGGTGCTTTGAGAGAATAATTTAATAAAAGTGATCACAAACAAAT
>NW_012133858.1:15452783-15647703 GCF_000956105.1 Propithecus coquereli | reverse complement strand
GAAGATGATGGAAGTTGTTGATGATTGGGTCAGGGTCTCTAATTCTAGAATATGAGCTCCCTAGGGCAGAGACTGGTTCTTAATAAACTCTACTATTCCCCTTGATCCTTTGTTTCCCTTAACAGCCTGAACAAAACCTCCCTTTTTAGCAATTTTGTTTTGATCATTAGGTTCCTGATGTTTTTTTCATAGCATGGGACTTTCCAGTTAGTTCTGCTTCCCTACCTCAAAACTGAAATTAGTATTTAACAAGTAAATTATTGCTATGCTAGGCAAGATCCTTTTATTTTCATCCATCAATAACAAATGCTCTCACCATTTCACAACTACTAAGGCCATAATCAGTTCAGGCAAGGATCATCTATGGATGCTAAAATCATCGGGTGAAAGATTTTTGACACGCTGAATACTAACAGCATCTCAAAAGTATCACCTCATAGTCGATTTATTAATTTATAAAGGAAGAGGACACTTTTACAATGGTGAAATTTGGTAGACACTACCTTAATCAAAGCGTCAAACTTGGCATCACCAAATATAGGCCAAACCGATATCATTAGCTTCCTGACGTGATGCAACGGGAAGGACATGGCATCGTGCATGTAATATTCCTGCCAAACTTATTTAATCTGAATCTAATCATTAAATAAAACCAGATTGCTGAACTTTTGTAAGACACCTGGCCTAAATTCTTTCAAAAGTCAGCTTCATAAAAAACAAAAAATAGGCTGGGAGCCTATTCTAAATAAAAAGAGAATAAAAAAGCGTGTCACTTCAATGTGTTATCTTTGATTCGAGTTTAGACAGAAATTAACAACAATAGATAAAAAGACATTACTGGGCCCACTGGTGAAATTTCAGCAAGTGTGCATATCAGACAATGTCGCACCCATGTTAAATGTCTTGGATGTAATAATGATATTATTAAAAAATTAGGAGTTCTTAAGAGATGCAAGCTGAGATGCACATTGGTGTTCTGTACCATCTTGCAAATGGTTTATTTGGAACAGCAAATGGAATTTATGTCGATAGAGAGCCAGTGTGGTGAAATGTTGGCCATTAGTGAATCTGGATGAAGAGTGTGTGAATGGAGTTCATTTTACTACTTGTGCAACTTTTCTGTGAGTTTAAATTTTTCAAAATAAACGTTTGGATATAAAGAAGGAAAAAAGATAAATAGAAATGAATGCTGTTTCATAACTCATTACTGGTAGTCGTTCTTTGTCACCTGTAGTTAGTGGCTTAGTGATAGTTGGGCTAAAATATTACCCATGTAAAGTCAGACTCTTAACAGTGGCCTGACTTTATTTCACTCACATGCTGTACATTTTAGTTCTAGGCTCTTGTTCCATGAACTTACAGTGAGGGAGTCATCAGCCTGTAATTTTACTGGTGGCACTGAGAATCATGATTTTCCAAGTCATAATAAGCCCCAACTGTGGTTCAGTGAGATTTTATCACATATATATTTGTAGAATGAATGGAAATGCATATCTTATAGATAGTAACATCCTATGACTGGTTTATTCATGGGGGTGTGGTGGTTGTTAGTAAAAGGATGCAGTCATTAGACACTTTTTGTGTCCTACCTCCCATCCTCTTATCCCACCTTCGTATACCAGCTCTTGCTACAGTGACCAGCTGTGCACAGGCATGACCTGCTAGCACCTGGCCTCAGCTGCAATGCCTTTCACTCATTTTCTGTCCTGGGCATTCTCTGCCACCATCCTACTTCTTGGGACAGATATGAGAAAGTGTAAAACCCCATAGGCAATCCGAAACTGCTAGAAAGCTGCAGCCTGAGTGTAAATATCTACTCTCCCATCCCTCAGGTGGAACCATCTGAGGCACATTTTCAGGGCTCTTCAGAGGACGAGTCTTCTCCCAGGATGATGGAGTCCTAGTTGCCCACGTTGCTGACCAGCTCAATATAACACCTTTGAATTGGCTTTTTTTTCTTCTCTACTTAACTCTTCGTAGTCCCTCAGTACTGTTTCTTGGGATTGGTTCCCAAAATAAATGACCTACATGCAAACCTTTGTCATGGGCATTGCTTTTTTTGGCAGGACCTAGGCTAAGGCAATGGAATCTTTGGAATCTTTCTAGTTATGGTTGAAGAGTGTGGGGGCTGTTATTATTATAATGACCACTTTATAAAAGTTTGTGCAGGATCTGGAAAAGGCTTTAGGCACTGAGTCAGGAGAACCTTCCTTGTTTGGCCTTGGGCAAGTCATTTAACCATCTGGTAACTGGCAAAGCTACAGCGATAGCTAAAAAGAAAACATGTTGGTAAGTCTGTAGGATTCTGCTAGCTGGTTATAGAACTGTTGTTCCTGGTATCTAGTAGAAGGTGCCAGGAATAGCAAGATAGCCCTTAAATCTAAAGGTACAAAGAGAGTAAATGAGAATACCAAGAGAAGGACTGGTGATAGGCCTTGGGGCGGGACATTCGTTATTTGAACTGAGACATAAAAGGGAGACATGAGAGTAACACAGGCCCATTCTAATTCCTAATGGGGATTGAAATGTCGGAGCAAAGCTATTATCATATTTACAGGACCCCCACCTCACGTTGCTCTATTGTCTGGTTTTTGTGCAAAATTCCACAGCCTTAGGCTGGAACTTGTTAATAAATTACATCAACCTAATAGGAGAAACTGAAAACGGAGAGCAGTCCCAACCTAGAGGGAAGGGGGAGTAGGGAGGCTGAAAACCAACTGAAGTTTTACAAGTACAGGCTGGTTGTTCACCATAATTACTTGTTTCATTGTACACCTCAAGGTAATTCTGTGACTTTTGAGTCTTTTAGTGGTTAGATACTGCAGTGACTTAGGGCATAGGCAGTTGATATATTTTCTCCTACACTAAAGTACTGATGTTGAAGAGCTGATTAAATCCTGTCTCTTTACTGATACCCCAAGGGAATACTTAATGAATGATGCTTCCCTTAAGAAGAAGAATAATTAACAATAGCTGTATTTTTCATATTAATTTATAGTTACTGGTTGCTATAATTAATGCTATTTATGAAAATCATCATAATTATAGCATTTTACAATTTACAAAGTATTTTCCCATCCATTTTCTTATCTGAATCTTGTAATATCCCTCTGGCTTAGGTGGGGCAGGTGATGTTCTCTTCATTTTATAGATGAGGAAACTATGGCCCAGGGAAAAATTTAATCAGACTTCAATCCACCACACTTGCCAATATATTATGCTGTCTATGAGTATGTGGAAATATACTTATGAAATTCATATGTATTATAATATTTTATGTCTGCACACAAGAAAATCAAGTTCACTTGGTTCTCAGTTGCCTCCCATAACAATAATGTCCTACTTTTCCTTGTTGTGACCCATTACCAAGAATGTTCACATGAATTTTAAATGTTAGATCTTTTTCTTAATGGTACCAAAATATTTCCTAGTTATTAATGCCCTTTGAGATAAAGATGAGATCACCTCTGATAGAGGAATTAGACCCACTGGCTTTAGAGAGTTTAATCAGACTGGAAATTCAGACTCGGAAAAGAAAATCAAGCTGTCATATCACTGTTTTTCTATTTTTGGCTGTGGCGAGGGAGCCGAGGAAAATGTCTCAATTTCACAAGGCCATCCTTTCAATCTAGGCCATATAGCCTGATATACACATAAACACAAGTGTGCACATGCATGCACACGTGTGCACACTGAGCTTTTTTGGTTCTTTTAAAATACCATATCCTAGAGCATTCGCTCCTTCCTGTTGTACATCTGGCTGCTTTTACCCAAAGACCTTGGTATGAAAAAGATTATTGGATGGACCTGTGCCAGAGTCTGTCATTATTCATTCATGTATTTATTAAAGAAATATTCATTGAACACTTACTTGGGTCAGGCTCTAGACAAGATTCTAGGGAAACAGGAACAAAACAGACAAAATTCTAGCTCTCATGAAGCCTACATGTTCTAAGGGGAGAGACTGACAATAAACAGACAAATACACATAAAAGATATTGTTAGATGGTGGGAGATATTCTTAGAAAAATATACAAAACAGGATGAGGGGATAGGGTAACAAAGAAGGGTCATA
Source organism: Propithecus coquereli (assembly GCF_000956105.1). Classification (NCBI taxonomy): domain Eukaryota; kingdom Metazoa; phylum Chordata; class Mammalia; order Primates; family Indriidae; genus Propithecus; species Propithecus coquereli. The sequence goes on along the minus strand of NW_012133858.1, from coordinate 15,643,628 downwards.
ACAGTACTTCTGGAATGAGACCATCACGAGGCTGCTCTAGATGATGTGAAATGTGAAATCCATATTTAAAGCGAGCTCTCAAACAAGGAAGCCGACTGTCTTGTGAGGTAGGTGGCTATCTAGGTTTGGCTCCCAGGGCCTGGGCCATAGCTGCATAAGCAGTTGATGTTAACAGTGTGCCTGGGATATATCAGGTCCAGGAGGAGTTAAGTCATGTTGACTAAATTCATGAGAGACTGACCAACACAGTATACTAGATCCCATTAAGTTGCTTTTGCACAGGGACATTTTAAATAAGTTCCAGGACTCAGGGAGGGTGGCCTGGTGAGCAAGCTACTAGGGCAAAAGGAGCTAGTGATCTAAATAGGCAATGCCATTACGTATTACTCCTGACATCGCATAGTCGCTAAAAGGGTGGATTTACTTCAAGGGTTGTAAGATTTAATGCTAGCCTATCAGGACACTCTAGTTGTTGTTCTTGTTGTTGCTGCAGGTATTCTAGTTTCCTGGCCAATGCTTTATCTAAACTCATGCAGACAGTAGATACTGTCTTGGTATTTAACCTTCTTAGACAAGTCTAATCGAGTTGATTAGATTATAGTAACTTTCTCCTATTTCATTCCTATCGAGTTTTGCTGAAGATATACTTAGGGCTCTTGGTGGAGTCTTAAGAGACACTCACGTCACACCTACACGATCATTCTTATATTGTCACTTTAAAATCTTATTCTCACTTCACTCTGCCTCCAAATCCTAGGGCAACCTCACTTTATATTTCCTTGCTCTGAACTCTAGGCAGTTTGCTCGTTTTTCCCAAACCTGCTCATAATTCCTGGAAAAGCCCTGTGGCATTGTTCCTGCCCTATACTCTCCTCTCATTGATTCTGAGTGCAGGTAAACAGGCATTGACTTATGAAGTCCATAGGTCCTGACTTCATCATCAGTGCTTACTGCCACTTGCTTCCTCTGCAGCCCCTTGGCCAGAACCCTGAGAAGTCTCTTTCTAGTTCATGTTTTAGGAACATTGCTTGGGTCTTCCCATCTCTCTCTCACACATGCACACCTAATAATACCCACCGACCCCCAGACTCCAAACACTCTCATGTCTTCAAATACCAACTCCTCTCTCTGGACTGTCGGTCTCCCTTCCTTGCCCCTTGCTGCTCCCATAAAATGCCATCATTCTTGGCAATGGTTTCTGAACACAAACAGCTTGTGAGATCTCTTCAGTTCCTTTTGCCTCTTAAGTGCGGGGATGGAGGCATTCATTTTCTTGCATTCTCATCCGAAAAAAGGAAAATTGCTTCTAAATAAATGTGTCTGGAGGAAAATCACCTTGTATTTTTCAGTTTTCGTATCTGTCAGAAAGAGATAATTTTACCCCCAGTCTATCTCACTGAGATTTTATAAAAGCTAAAAAATAAATGAGGTGCAGAAAAAGTTAGACAAAGCCATAAGATAACCTGAGAAATTTGCACTTATAACAATATCAGTGGAAATTTCCTTTCTTAACATGCATGTGTTGCTCCCAGCAGGGAAATCCCGGAGGCAAGACCCTGGAGGAGAGACGCTCCAGCCTAGACGCGGAGATCGACTCCTTGACCAGCATTTTGGCTGACCTTGAGTGCAGCTCCCCCTACAAGCCTCGGCCCCCACAGGTTAGTGTTGCCCATGAATGTCTCTCCACAGGGAACGACGCAAATATTCCACATTTATCTGAAAGGACAACTTCCATCTTAACAGCCCTTTCATTTTTTTTTTTTTTGATCTTGTCAGAGCCAATGGTCTAAGTTGTTGTTTTATTTAATATCAACATGTGTTAGTTCACTGGCAGAAATTTCTTAAATTGACTTTATGAGTACTTCATTGAAAATCACACAGTGTTATATAAAATATTATAAAAATGTAAATCTCTTCTTATTCCATTGCCCTTCTCTTTTTCTAGCTTGCCTATATGGATATTTTATTATATTTTGTGAACAATCTTCACAAATATGATTTAGCTTGGCTATGGGAGGTTAAGGTGAGGGGCTATGTCTTTTGCAATGAAATTCCTTATGTTGGATATTGAGGTAACTTCCTTTTTTTTTTTTTTTATCATTGTAAGTAATGCTACAAGGGTCATATTTGTGTATATTTTCTTTGGAGCTATTTCCCAGCCTCAGTCGCCTAAGAGTGGGTTTCCTACAATAAGGAGTAAGACCGCTTTATTTACTTTTCTTTCCAAAGGTTGTGGATAGCGTATACTGGCACCAACAATTTGAATATATCAGTTTCTCCTCAAATTCACCAGAATTTTGTGATAGCAATTAATCTGTGTTTTTTTAGGCACAAATGGTACCTTGTTATCAGTTTTTCTTTGCATTTTTTACTTACTTTGGAGCTTGGCTATTTTTCTCCATCTTTGCTTATTATCTGAATTTCCGAAGCTGATCTTCCTCTGCTACTGATCGTTCCCTGCCTCTCTGAAGTCTCGAGAAGGTTGTGGTAAGTCTGTTCAGGGCTTCCAAGTCCTCAGAAGACAGCCATGAGAACTCTAGATGCAAACATTGGACAAGCACTATTGTCACTGTGTTTGATTCTTGCGTGACATTTGCTTGACTAAATGACAGTGCGCCTGACATTCTGAGTCCCTTTCCAATTCTTGAACGGGAGCTGCTATATTAACAATAGTTTCTTGCACGAATTAAAAACCAGTCCTGCTTCTCTGCTGTCAGTCAGTTCAACAGTTAGCTGCACATAAGGTTGCAGTGCTCTCCTCTTTAGATACATTCCCATTACCTTTTCTAAACATATAATGGGATTGTCAGCTATGTGGGGGTACAAGGCAAAACATACTAGAGCTTAGCTGTTCCTTAGCTATCTATGCTCTTGGCTCCACCAGTCCTGTCAGCAGTAAAAATGTACTTCATTTCTATAAATATGTACTGAGCTGCTGGTATGTAGCAGGCACTGTGGTCTTTTCAGGGAACTGATAGGAGCAGAAAGTGGATGGTTAAAAGGAAGAGAAATAGGACTCAGTTGTCATCTTCTAATAGTCCATAATATTAGAGAAATTAAACTATGGCCCGTATTGCAGAAATACAAGGAAGAGAGTGATACATTCTTTGAAGGTCGCAGAATCTGAGAATTCTTCTCAGAAGATTTTTATGTTCAGCTGGAGGGATGGGTGGGATAATGTTCTTGGAGACAAGAGGGGAAAATAGCCTGAGCCACAGGGTAGCAAGCTCCAGGCTGCGTTTAGAGAACGGTAAGCAGCTTGGTGGTGGCAGATGAAGCTGCTGAATGCTTGAAGTGGACTATAGGTCCTGAAGGTTTCCTACTGACAGTGTGTAGGCAAGTTTGAATGTTAGATTAAGACTTTAGCCTGTTTTTTGTAGATTATGGGATTATTTCAAGGTTCTCAAGCAAGGGAAAGCTAAAATTCATTATGAAAAAGGAACATAGAAAACAAGATCAACTCTAGAAAGATATAGAATGGGCCCAGGTAAGAGAAATATTCCCCAGCAAGCCATGCTTACTTCATAGTTTCCGACCATTGTTTGATATTCAGCAATTTTCCAATTCTACTCAAACAAATTCATCAAGCCTAGTTTCTGAAGACAGCAAGGTCACTGACTTTGCCACTGGACTTAGCTGTATTATGCCCAAATATTTCCATGCATTCTTCCTCCTATCTATCTATCTACCTATCTATCTATCTATCCATTCATCCATCCATCCATCCATTTAGCTTATTGTTTTCTCTCCTAAATTCTTATAGCTTAATATATACCAAGGAGATCATGCTTTGAGATTTTTGCTTCATGTAGTCTTCATTCTTTAAGGCTGTGTATCTATACATGCCTCCCATAAACCACTGCCTTTTAATAGATTTATTCGGTAGCTACATTTTGTTTGCGCAATCATTCTGAGCACACAGATTCATAATCACCAGTGTTTGGACAGTGCTGATTATGAAGCACTTTCACATCTATTCTTACTTGATTGAGATAAAGATATCTCAACTCTGAGAAATACACATGGTGTAGTTATTTCATGGATGAGGAAACTAAGACACACCAAGAAGAGAAGTGATTTGTCTCTGGCCACGTCACTACTGTGTGAGTACAAGTGGACTTTGGGTTTAGGCTTGGGCTTGATTTTAAGTTGACATTTGAGGTGTGTCAAGTTTTGTTTTGTTGTTTTTACTATTGACAAAAACTACAAAATTAGTCATATGAGCAACAGTGTCCCTTGAATATGGCTTTCCTGTAAAAAGAAAAACATTCAGAAGGTTTAAAAAGAATTATGATGGCCCTTAAGTAGAATAAGTTCATAATTAGGGTAAAAGCTACTTTCAGTGTGCCTGCTCCATTCTAATTCTTCTTCATTATTCTAATTTAGGAAAGCAAGAGTTAATTGGGAGATATAGCTCATCCTTCTGAATTATCTTTACTCTGGTGGAACTGAGTTAGATGTGGTAGTATTTATTGGTTAACATAATTATAGCTGTGAGAACAATAATCACACACTTAAAATATCAAAAATATGTGCCAAGAGAAGATGTCTACAGTAGACTGTGTTGTGTTGTAATTAAAAGGTACTTGAAAAGTCCTAGAAATATAGACTGTTAATGCCAAACTTTGATGTTTCCATTTTTTATCCAGAGCAAATTTCAAAACCTATTGAGTCATCTGAATACTTAAAGTAGGCTAGTAGGTCTGTGAATTCTCAGTAGTCAAGCGTGCATTGTGTGCTTTCCTGAATCTACCCCTTAATCACTTTTGTAAGGCTGCTTTGACTCATGGGTTTAGGGCAAAGGATATGTATATGGAATGTTAGTATAGTAAGCGGTTCCAGGGAGCTCCGTCTACATACAACTGTGAAAAATGTCTGAGCTCCTGAAAATGGGTTTTACTGAAGCATTTCCTTCCTTTTATTCAAAGGAGCATTTTTCACTCCCGTATTTCCTGACTTTAGTTCTGTTTACTTATTTATCCATATGTTGATTTGGGATTATGTGGTTTAATTCCACATATTCATCCATTCATTCTTCTATTCACTTAACGTTTGTTTAAATCCTACTATGGATTAATTATTGAAGATATAGAGGTTAGTATCAACATGTCCTTGCTTTGGAATAATTCTTAATCCTACAAAAGAAATAGGCATATATACAGTCCTAAGGGAAACAAAATAAGGGCTTAGATGTGCTAGTTATCAAGTGACTCACCATGTGTTGACATTGCTGGAAGATAAAAAAGAGTATCAACAGTATACCTTACACTTTCAGTGTCAATGAGGAATGCATAGAACAGGTAGCATTTGAGGTCACTGGCTTCATGTGTTATGGGAAGGGCATGGGATTCAAGGTGCAAGAATAACAGAAATGAGAAAGTCAAGGAATGTTGAAAGTGAATACCTTGTTTGAAGAATAAGCTAGTTTAATAGAGTATGAGGAGTGTAAAAGGGAATGACAGATGAAAAAAATCAAATGTATTTAGTACCTAAGTAGCCCTCTTTATGCCCAAGGACTCTGAGAGTAAGAAGAAACTTAGGGGGTGTAGCTACAGTGTTTCTGGCTACAGTGGATTTGGGGGTAACAACTTTAGCATATGCAAGGTATGTAAATATACATCCATGACACTGTATAGATTATGCAATTAAACTACCTTAGTGTTTGAAACTAAAATTTCCAAACATTTAAAAATGTATGTAGTAGGAAATAGTTTTAGAAGAACACATTTGAGAAGTTTGGAGGTGATCCTGGGGTGAATTGCAGATCCACTGTGATCACAGAACATCGGAGCTTGAGTGAGCCTTCTAGGTCATGTAGCCAAAGTCTTACTGTACTGAAAAAACGTTTTTGACCAGAGAAGAAAGGACATGTTTTTGACCAGAGAAGAAAGGACATAGCTCACTAAGATTTAGGGGCAGTCTTAGTGATTCTTTTTCTTTTTCCTGAACTATGACCTAATAGTTCTCTGTGATGATAACAGCAACCAAGGGATAGTTTGGTTCCCTTTAGTATCACAATTAGTTTATCCAAAATGTCTCTCTTTTATGGAACTTCTTTAAAATATGTCTTGAACACATTAAAAAGGATTATATATATCAAAAATATACCACTAAGGTGAACAGAAAATTTATGACAGTATGGCATCCTTAAGCTAATGTATATATGAACCCCACCCGTTGAATGTCATTCGTTAGTGTAAGTACAGTGTAGACTCTTTGGAGAAACTACACAGGGGGTTGGACTGAAATTCTGTCTATTTCTATGAAGATCAGGGATCAGTCATGGACTTGAGATTTTTTTCCCTTACCTTGACAGAGTCAGAGGTAGAGTGCTGGTCTTTTAATTCCTAGTGCAAGACTATCTTTCCTTCTCCACACTGAATTTGGTAGGGTTGGAGCTGGTACCCGGGTGACTTGGAAGAATTTTCAGTTACCTTATATTAATATTTCATGGTAACTGGGGGCAGAATAATTTTTTAATCAAGTTGCTTTTAAATTGATGAAATGGGATTTCACTACCCTCATTTAGACTAGTGTGATACTGTGAAATAAGAAATATATATATATGTTTCTACTGCTGGTTCCTGACACAGTGTTCTTAAAACCTTTGTAATTTCCTAAGTGGTAGGGGTGCTGGGAACATTTTTTGTTCTAATATTATTTTGTCATTGACTCCAGTTCCTGACACAGAGCTCCTACATCCCTTGCAATTTCTTGAGTGATAGAAGCATCTTTTGTTCTAATGAGGCAACCCCTGATGAGCTCCTAGACTCAGACTATTCACCAGAAAGACCGAGCTATGATTAGAAGCTTGGAACTTTTATCTCCACCCCCATCCTCAGGGGACAGGTGAGGGGCTGGAGATTGAATTAATGATAGATCGTGCGTATGTTTTGAAGCCTCTATGAAATCTCTAAAGGATGAAGTTCAGAGAGTTTCCAGGTTGGTGAACACATCCATATGCCAGGAAGGTGGTGTACCCCAACTCCATGGTAACAGAAGCTTCTGTGCTCAGGACCCTTCCAGACCTAGCCCTATGGATCTCTTCATCTGGCTGATTATCTGTATCCTTTATCATGTCCTTTATAATAGACTGGTAAATGTAAGTGTTTCCATGAGTTCTGTGAGCCATTCCAGCAAACCATCAAACCCATGGAAGCAATCAGAGGAACCTCCAATTTGTATCCAAGTTGGACAGAAATGTGGGTAACCTGATGACCCCCTAGTTGTGATTGGGTGAACTGGTGATCCCTTACTTGTGATTGATGTCTTCAGTGGGGTCAGTTAAGACTGAGCCCTTAACCTGATAAGTCTGTAGTAATTCCAAGTCTATAGAGTCAGAATTGAATGGAGTTGTAGGACACCTATGTAGAGGCAGAGAATTGGTTGATGTGTGACGAAATCCCACACATTTGGTGTCAGAAGTAAAGTATTCTGTGAATCGTATGCAGAAAACAAGTGAGTTTTTCCTCTTCAACTTATATGAAAAAATTTGGAAAAATTTTGAGGCTAGGAACAGAGTGGAGTATAGTTTGATAGCCTAGTTTCCAAGTTTGCCATTGGAAGGAACTTTGTCTCCTCAACTGCATGTGGTCACCTTTTCACAAAGAGCTCAATCTGAGCTTCTTTTTCATTATTTCCAAATGGGCAAGGTAACTACAATCCATTCCCCTTTTGCAGAGATACAATATTGTTCTGGAGCTATAAGAAATAAGATGTTGGCTCACAGCAACAGTTCATGCAATCCTTCCCATTCCATTTTGGGATTGTTAGCTTGTGTCTGGAGTTTGCCAAAGCAAAGTTTCAGAACTTTGAGGGTTTGGGGCCGATCCTTTCTGAATGCTGTTTATCCTATAACTGGTATATTTAACTTCTTCACTTAAAACATTTAAAAATTATTGTAATTTATTAGTATATTTGGAAACTGAGTACTTAAATGCTGTATGGTCATTCAGACATGTTTTTAATTGCAATCCCAACGCTCCCACACTGGATTCCTTTGATAGAGCAATAATCTATGAGGCAACCTGAGAAATTATTTCAGGTGTGTGTGTTGTATTGAAGGCTTTTCATTAGGAATTCATGTGGCCTCAGGCCTTGGATGCAGTGTAATCAGGGTGGAGTCTTATGGTGCCCTGAATCTTCTATTCTCTTGTGCTCTGTGTTCTAGCTTGCAAAAGCCATGAGCAGCTGCAGGGGAGTTTAATTAGTAATTAAATTTTTAATATTTCATATTATTCAGTGCAACCCAAACATGTAGGCTACTGGGAGATGAAAGCTATGCGTACTGATACTGCGTGATGAGACGTAGAGTGTCCCTGCAGACTAAGGACTTTGCTGTTTTTTTGGCTAGGCTTCTTGGAATTGAGATAGGAAGTGGGTGTTATTTTGTTGAAAAAGAGAATAGGTATGGATAGTGTCAACTTCCTCTCCCCATATTCTCCTGGAAAAAATTTAGGAACCTTCCATGATTTGCCAAGAAATGGATTTGTCTATGTATTTGCATTGTCTGCTGAGTAATAACTTTCTTTGAGAGCTATGGTACAGGTTGAAACATTGTAGAAACCTCATGCATAAGATATTAAATGGAATACAGTAAACTAAAATGTGCAAAATATCATTTTAAAACAAAAAGGGATCTAATTCTTTGCAATGCCCATGTTTTGTTTATAGGATCTGGGTCATTTTGAATTAGTCTGTACCTGCCAGAAAACTTCAACAGTTAAATAACAATGAGGTGGGGGAGGAGGAGTGGTTAGCTGACTCAGAGTTGCATGCCACGGCTTTTATGATGGCCAATTAATTTTTAGATTGTGTATAATTGCATTTCAATAACATTTATACCTCCTCTTTCTGTTTTAGAAGATGTGTTTATGTCATCTGTGACAAGCATAATCAAAGTTAGCTTTAAATAAACTTTGTTTTGAGTGCCACGAAAAGAAACATTTTTAGAGTGGAAATTTAGCTTGAATATCTACCTTACATTACATCTCTACAAAACTTTTATACAAAAATGTCCATTTCACATGGCCCAGTGTAAGAGTCTGCTCTGACTGTATGCTGGCTCCTAGCAGTGATGGGAGGAGAGCCCTGGAGTGCTCCTCCTGCTGAAGCTGCGAGGGGTGTCTTCCGTTCTACTCCAGCCGTGGGCCTGTGGTAGCTCTTAACTGGGATTTGTGTGGCAGACCTTAAGGAGTCCTTGGCTCAGAGATGATTGTGTTACAATACATGGAACCGTTCAGTCCAGGCATTGGTTTCAAAAGGAACAAACAAAGCTGCCTGTTGAGTATCTCTCTTTTACAGCAGCTTCATAATGGAAATAATTAGCCCTATGTCTATGCAGAAGCACACATCACATTTATGAAATTAAAGAGTGTTCTCGTCAGGACTGGTTTCTCTATTTCTTTCTTCCTCTCCCACTGTTTAAATATCTATTTTGGTAATAGCCTTGGTTTGAAACCCCCTGGTCCTTTTCTTTCTTAACTGAAAAAGCAAATAAACAACAAAATACAAATCTAGCTATGTTTTTTACTCAAGATGACTTGATTTAACCATGGCAAATACATAGGGTTGTTGCGTTTTAAGAGAAAAAGTCATATCTCAGATAATCTATAGTTGGTGTTTTATCCATTTTGACACCCATTTCTTGATATGCTTTGTAGCCAAACTAAAGTATAATGATGATAAGGATGGTCTCTAGACAGAAGGTCGGAGGTGGTTAATAACCAGTCCTACATATTACCATTTGTATGGTGAGTAACTGGTCTGCCCTCTACACAAAATATCACATTGGAATTTAACCGCTAAGATTCTTTTCGCACTGTGGAAAAATCACCAGGAAAGTTCAACACTGCCTTTCAGTGCATATATTAATTACAAATATAAAACTTTAATGTATGTATCATAATTTGAAAATACATATTATCTTATAAAACCATAAACTGGAATTGTGTTGAAATAAAGAATACGAATTGGTCAGATACTGCTGTTGAGCCAGCATTTTCAGTTTTCATTTATAAATGCAGATAAAGTCATTTGTAAATTTTTGAATTTGTCTCCCTGCTTTGTATCCTGGGCCCACACCGAAATATGCACCTAAGCTATATTGTCATATTGAGGTTAAAGACCGTAGAAGAAGATTGGATTGTGTTTCACTGCACTGAATCTCAAATTACTCAAATGTAAACTTAAAATTTTGGAAATTTTACCTCACAGAGTATACTTTACAGCGATAATATAAAAGTATAAAATGCCTTAAGCTTGAATAGCAAAGAAATAATTGTGATAAATACCAGACTATGAAGATTATCATTTGTTTTCTGGCATATAAGAGGCACACAAATTTATGCTTGCTGCATAAATAAATTAACATCATCATCTAGACATCTCCACTCTAGAAATATGCTAAAAAGTCCAGTGTGGAATTGACATGGAGTTAGTGCATGACAAAGTTATAGCTGCTTTCTGATTTTTCTATAATTAACATGTATTTGCATTAATAAAAAATAAGTACAGCTGAGGTGAATCAGTTTTTGCAAAAAGCAACATAATGACAGGTACTCGTTCATCTAAAATTTTCAGTTTTATCCCTATGTTGCCTTATGTCACTTGAAGGCAAGGCACTTTGTTGAGAAGATGATGTTATTGTGAATTACAATTCAGTACTATACCCATTCTCTTATTATTGGGGTAACATGAGAAATAAGCATCAAGTCTTTTTCTGTATCCGCTACAGACCTGATGAAAACAGAGGACTATTATGTTACTTTCTTGAACAAAGATCAGTAGGATAAATTCTTTCATACAGTAACAGGAGATACAAGGTTACCTGACTGATGAAATGATATATGCTTCCTTTTTTTGGGAAAAATAGAAAAAAAATTTGAAGAATTATTATATGATTCTTCTGCTTTGACTGCTAGGAAGCTCTGATTCGTTAGAGGAAACCTCTAAGATTCATCTCCTCCTTCCTTTACCAAGTTATTTTTGATAACCTCTTGACCTGGTATTTGAAATGTGATCAGTATATGCCAATTATAAAGCATTTCAAATGAATTAATTACCTAAATCTAAGTCGTACTTTTCAAATGGAGATAAACTTTGTGTGTATATACATATATGTACACATATATGTGAACATCTTTAAAAATATATAAACTTCAGACTTTTTTTTTAAGGAAAGTATTGAAATTCTAAATGGATTCTTTGCTTATATTGATGGTAAATAATGGATCCATTAAAGTAACATATTCTGCTTGTGTAAATAAAATATAAGATTTAAAGTGGGTTAGAGAGCTAGAATATTTATTTGTTCCTTTTAAGAATTGTGGTGTTTTAGAAAGCCTGAAGCACTTGCAGTCAGATGGGTGAGCCCATAATCTGAATCATTTGTGAAGTGTCTTGAACTCTTTCTAATTCCATCTTGTACTGCTTATATGAAAATTCTGGAAAATGTTACTTCTTAGATACTGCAAGAGGTGCTAAGCTTCTTAGCACTAAGGAATCTCCTTGGCTCTCTCCACCATCCAGCCGACACAGCGCTATGTTTTATTTCCCTAATGGCCAGCTCATGTTAACATGATGCTTACCAAGGCAGTCAAAGCCAGGAAATAATTTTTATAAACAGCATCCTGATTGACTTAATATTCTATGTAATACTAATTTTAGAATTCCTCTTCTCATCAGCCAGTCTAGCATAGCTAAAGTTATGATGTTTAACTTTGTTTATGGGAAAGCTTACTTTTATAGTCAATTGTGGATCAGACCTCACAACCAGCAAGGGGCAGGGGTGGGGGAGGAAGAAGGGGAAACCAGGGTGGTCTGTTTGCAGCTGTGCTAGCACAAGTTTCCTGGAGTAACTTCTGAGGGAAGGGTGTGGATAGAGACATATCATTCAGGGTCATCAGCTTTCTATTACTATTGATCATATTACGTGAGTGGAAGATAAAGAAACAGTAGAATTTATGGCTGAAGAGATGGAAAAAAAGGCTGATCCATATCTTGAAAACTGTGATTAGTTAAGGGTGACTTGTTGAGAAGGGAGATGGGATTCAAGAAGGTGGCCATTGTGTGTGTATTGCACAGAGCTATTTGGATTCTTTCTCTTTATTCGTTGTTTGGCTTATTTGCTCATGCATTCCTTTATTTACTAACTATTAATTGAACATAAGTCTCTGTTGGATTGTTGAAAGATCTTAAAGAAGACCTAAATGCATGGAAACACATCTTGTGTTCATTGCTTAGAAGACGTAATATTGTTAAGTGGCACGCTCCCCAATTTGGTCTATAGATTCAAAGCAATCCCTATCACAATCCCAGCTGGCTTCTTTGTAGGAATTGAGCAGCTGATCCTAAAATTCATATGACATTCAGGAGACCCAGAATTTCCAAAACAGTCTAAAACGACGAAGAAACATGGAGGACTCACACTTCCCAATTTCAAAACTTACTACAAAGCCACAGGAATCAAGCAGTGTGGTACTGGCATAAGATAGACATATAGATCAACAGAATAGAATTGAAAGTCTAGAAATAAACTATTGATTTTATGGTCTATTGATGTTCAAGAGGGTGCCAAGACATTTAAATGAGGAAAGAATTGTTTTTTCAACAAATGATAGTGGGACAATCGGATAGCTACATTCAAAAAGAGTGGAGTTGGACCCCTACTCCATATCATATGTAAAAAATATATTCATTAACTCAAAATGGATCAAATTTATCCAAAAATGGATAAATATAAAAGCTAACTTTTAGAAGAAAACATAGGGGTGATGTTCATGAGCTTGGATTAGTTGGTAGTTCCTTAGACATGACACCAAAAGCATAGAAAACTAAATAAAAAATGAATAACTTGGACTTCATCAAAATTAAATACTTTTTATGCTTCAAAGGACACCATCAAGAAAGTAAATGGGCAGTGCATGGAATTTGCAAATCATGTATCTGTTAAAGTACTTATATCTAGAATATATTTAGATTCTTAGAACTCAATAAGAACAAAAGCCCCATTAGATAATGGACAAAGGATCTGAACAGATATTTCTCCAAAGATATACAAGTGGGTAATAAGCATAGAGAAAGATGATGGACATCTTTAGTCATCATGGAAATGCAAATCAAAACCACAATGAGATACCACTTCACACACACTAAGATGGGTATAATAAAAAAGACAGACAATGACAGGTGTTGGCAATGAAGTAGAGACATTAGAACCATCTACATTGCTGGTGGATTGTAAAATGGTGTAGCCATTTTAGAAACAATCTGGCAATTCTTCAAAAGATGAAACATAGTTATCCCATGACCAAGCAATTCTATTCATATGTATGAATGTTCACAGCAAAATTTTCATAATAGCCCCAAAGTGGGAACAACCTAAATATCCATCAATTAATGAATGGACAAACAAAATGTGATATATACATAAAATTGAATATCATTCAGCCATAAAAAGAAATGAAGCTCTAATACATGCTACAATGTAGATGACCTTGAAAACACTGTTATATAGAAGAAGCCAGACATAAAAGACCACATGTTTTATGATTCCATTTATATGAATTGGGAAATCCATAGATTCAGAAAGATTAGCTGTGGCCAATGGCTGGGGGTAGGGGAAAATAGGGAGTGACTACTAATGGGCATAGTATTTCTTTTGGGAATGCTTAAAATATTCTGGATTTAGATAGTGATATTGCTTCATAATTCCTTCAATATACTAAGAACAAATAAATTTTGCATTTTAAAGGGTAGATTTTATGGTGTGTGAATTATATCTCAACTAAAACCTTTTTTAAAAAAGGTTCTGTGTTGAGCAGTTTGCCTGTAATACATGGGTGGCATTGGGAATGGCTCCTACTCTAAGGAAGCTAACTGGCTGTTGGGGGAAACTGCAGACTAGCAATTACAGTAATGAGTATACATTGTAAGGAAGATGAACGTTTAGGTTGCCGCCTTAACAGAAGAGGGAGAAATCTGCCTGGTTGACCATGGAAGCTGGTGGTGCCTTTTATCCTTACTTGGATAGGAATCATCTACAGGAAGGATCAGACTTCTGTGCAGCTCAAGAAAGCAGAACGAAGACTAGTTTTTAGAAGTGAGGAAGGCAGTCAGCGGCAATTAATATAAGGTCAATAATTTTCTAACAGAAATGGTGGTTAGCGTTCAGTGTAGACTGCATTAGAAGATGGCAAGTTTACCTTCATTTGAAATGACACTCTGGCATTTGCCAGGTTAATTATTTAAACTCTTTAAAACTCTATGTTCTGAATTGATAATACATTTCAGAGTTGACATGAGGACCACATGGAATAATAAATGTGTTTTATATGAGAATACACTGTCTTGTACATAATAAACACTGTTATTACTGATGCTCTCACCACCATCATCATTATCAAATGAATTTTGGCAGAAATGCCAGGAAAGGAATTCAGGCAACAGATGGGAGAATTGATTTGAATGATGCTAGGATTTCGTGGTACTCTCATTCTTGGTTACAGAACTCCAAGAACTCTCATTCTTGGAGTTTTCTGTTCCCTGATATAAAACTTGGAAGGAAAAAAAAAAAAAAAAGGACAGAAGACCTTCATTCTGTTCCAAGCCCCCACATTGACTATTTCTGTGCCTAAGGCAAATTATTCAACCTCAATCATAGCTTTGCACAGTTTGCCCTATCTGGTATAGATGTTTCATTTACTGAAATAGTCACTGACAAGACCCTCTGATGACCTTGGAAGACAGCCCCTGTGAATATCAATGGACCCCTGGTGAACACTGAGAAGGGTTATGGATGAAACACTTTCAGGGTCATGCAGGAAACTTTACTTCCTCAGCTTTTCATAGAACAAGCCATCCCTTAAAAACGAACAACTTGGTTAGACCTCTAGACATAATTATTTAAGATGACTTAAGAGGTCCAAAACATTCATGACTGGCCAAGATATCTAGTAGAATCACTACCCCTTTCTGAGTTTGTTTCAATCTGTGTCTGTTTCAATTAGTTTGTAATATGCACTTGTGGAAATAGATGATCCCTCATGTCCGTTATAGCTTGAGTTGGTATGACTTTTGTCCTGTATTAAAGAAAAACTACATTAATATACCTTTCTGTGCTTTTGTTATTTCTCTATAGAAGATTCTGTTTTAAGATAGGGGTTGTAGTTTATAGGAGGTGTTATGTGCAACCAGAGGAAAGTATCTACAAATTAAAGGACCAAGTTCATGTTCTTCAAGATAATTTGAACCTAAATTCACTGTGTTCAGGATAATTTGGAGCTAAACTTGTAGAGTTTAGGGTTATTCAGTAGGCAGTATGTTGTAGTAATTAAAATCATGGATTTTAGGACCAGACAACCCTGGATTCACGTCTCATCTCTATCACTTTCTGACTGTGTGGCCTGGGATAAGTCACTGAAACTTTTTGTGCCTCAGTTTTTTCATCTCTATAATGAAGATAATTATAGTATCTACTCCCAGGATTGTAAGGAGGACTAAATGAGTTACCATGTATAAAGCACTTAAAACAGTGTTTGGCATATAGTTAGCACTATATGCATTAGCAGATCTTATTGGGAGCTGGATGCTTATTCTTAAATTGTCTGACTTATTGCTTCTATGCAAAAAGATCGATTTATAAATTTGGTCTGTGATATCCTATCCAACTCTCTGAAACAGATTATCTCCCTCATGTAAACTGGGGATCATTCTTATGATATCGAAGGACATCGAGCTGTTCTTGTGCTTTGCCCAGCCCCTTTGGTTATGTCAGTGGTTTCTAATGCATGGGCTCAATAGCCAGAGCTAGAGCCATAACCAGTCTTGTCCTGTCGACACATGCAGAAATTGTCAGCATCTGTTTCTGTGGATTACAAGGCAATGCCTTTGATAAGTGAACAAGGTTCACTTAAAAATAAAAATCATGTCTCATAGATTATGAACTTGTCACAATTTGCTAAACCTATCATTGACCTCTCGGTGTAAATTATTCTTGTTATACCTCACCTGCCCAGAGACTAAAGCATGTAAAGCAATGTTTAAAGTTATTGCTCATCAGAATACCCTGGAGGGCTTATTAAACTGCATTGCTGGGCTCCACCCCTTGTTTCTGATTCAGTGTGTCTGGAGTAGGGCTCAATAATTTCTATTTCTGAGAAGTTCCCAAATGTTGTTGTTGTGTGGACCATACTTCGTGAATCCTTGAAAGCTTCTTATCAAACGTTTGTAAGCAGCACCTTTCTCCTTACTCTCCTTTCTCTCATCTCTACAGCTGCATACCCCTAAGGCTTGCTCTAGTGTTAACCACAGACACAAGTTTTATGTCTTCATTTTCTAGAGGAAGAAATTGTAGCTCAGAGAAGTGTCTTTCCTTGGTTACATAGTACATTGACATAATCTAGAAATATTAAAAAAAATTGGGAATGATTTATACCTGCAATTCTTTTTTAAAAAATTTTTTAAAATTTTTATTATTATTCATTAACAAACAATGCATAAATTTATGATATAGAACATGATGTCTGATTATGTATACATTGTGGAATGGCTAAGTCAAGCTGATTAAAATATGCATTACCTTACATACTTGTTTATGGTGAGAACACTTCAAATCTCGCTTAACAATTATATAGTATACTTGCATCAGAAATTCTTAACTAAGCATTTAGCTTTAGAAAACTGAATTCTGATTCCAGCTCTGCCATGTTTAGAAGCATCACTGTCAATTGTTTTCTCTCTCTGAACCACATTTTCTTTATCCATGGTATGAATACCTCCTCTGCTTATCATATATGGTTTTATGAGAAGTAAATGGCATGCTGTGCATTAAAGTGATTTGTACACTATGAAGTGCTATGCAAATATTTTTCATACTCATCCCAGTTATCAGATGCAGTATCTTGTTAAACATAATCTATTTTGTGATAGACACATACTTCCCCCGCTAAGCTAGGGTAAATATTGACATTTCTAACTGTTTTCAGGGAGGAAATAGTATATTATAAACTACTTGCCTTTTGTACAGAATCCTTTTATTTCTTTCTCTCCTAATCTCCTAGTTTTTGAAGTAAACAATTAGAAGCTTCTCATTTAGCCATTTATGCATCTAAACACTTTGCTATTATGTGAGATGTCATCACACACATACTCATATATTATGAATTTTCTCCTAGTATCCTTTTATGTAAGATATGCTACAAGTCACATTTATTAAGAATGAAATAAGTGAGTTGCCGTTTTGCCAGAAACGCATTTTTTGACATTTGGCATTGGAAAGAGAACTGGGTTGAACTAAGAGCAACAAATTCTTTCCCAGTTATGCAACCAAGAGGTTGTGTTTGGTTGGTCAGTTCCTCTGTCTAAGCCCCAGATACCCCTTTGTAAATGGGGCTACATCTTTTTCATTCCTTCCATTCTCAAGGTATAAGATCTTAGAGTGATAAAGCAACTTTTAGATAATGTCCCTCAGATTCCTGAGGAATTCTGGACAGAGTATCTCCATTGACCTGGCTCTATTCTGGTAAGATATATTCCCGTTCATGCCTCAGGTCTGACTGCTGTTTGCATCCCAGCCTGATGCAGTAAAGCTCCTCCATGTCTTCCTTTCAGGCTATGACTGACCTTCACTGGGACCCTCTGGATTTCTTAGAGCTTGTGTTTCTGTTAGTATGATTGGAAATGGAAGAAGACTGTGACCTGTCATTGATCTCATGGTATAGAGATGTTGAGGGGTTGGGAAATTTTGGGGTGGAGAGGCGTTCATATTTTTTGTGAGTTTCTCCCTTCATTGATCTTCAGAGACTCTCCCTATGAATGCATAAGAAGTATTAATTCTCTTTTGTAATGAATTGTTTAAAAACCAAGTGGCTTAAAATACATATTTTCTCCTAGTCCTTTGTAAGTCAGGAGTCTGGGTACAGCTTAGCTGGATTATCAACATATGGTCTCTCATAGGGCTGCAACCAAGGTATGGGCCCACAGTCTGCATCTAATCTAGAAGCTCAATAGGAGAAGAATCTGCTTCCATGTACAGGTAGTTTGGGGCATGGTTTGATTTCTCCCAGACTGTTGGCCTAAGGACCTTAGCTTCTAGCTGGCTGTTGGCCAGGGACTGCCCTCAGTTTCTTGTCAAGTGGGCTCTCCACATAGCAGCCCATTCCATCAAAGCATGGAAGACAGCAGGCAGCAGGCAGAGTCTGATCATAAGATGGAAGATATAATCATTTGTAACCTAACCATGGAAGTGACATCCCATATTCTGTTGGTTAGAAGTAAGTTACTAGGGTTAGCCCACACTCTGGGAGAGGGCATTATGCAAGGGTGTGAATACCAGGATGTGGGAATATTGGGAGATCTTATAAACCTGTCTACCACAGAAGAGAGTGAGGTAGACTTCCTGTTCACAGCGATTTAGTGCAAATATGAGTTTATTTGTAGCATCTGGTAGTCAGGAAGCAGAGGAGGTAGGTGGGATATCATGAGAAGAATAGAAGCTACATGGAATAAGAAGTAATGAAAGGTGCTAACAGGTGTAAGAAGAACTCCAGATTCTGAGAATGTTAGGTCTGAATGTGGTCTTAGAGATCTTTTGATGTAACTACCTCATTTTCTCAAAGATTCCAAGGCTTGTAGAGGGCCTTGCTCAGGCCAGAGATTGTGGACAAACCAAGAGTTAGAACAAAGTCCTCAAACTCCTTACTTAGTACAGATTGTCAGCTTAATATAATGGACATAGCTCTGGATTTGGAGTAAAAAGATCTGAATTTGCAACTTTTGATTTGCCTCTAAATGCCTATGTAATCTTGATCTAGGTAGAAGTAAAGGAAGCTGGAGATATGCTTACCCAGTCTGTAGCATTAAGCTATTGTTGTGTATTTTTATGTGTCATGAACAGACTAGTTCTTATTTGTGAAAGTTTTTGTAGACTAAAAAGGCCTTTGGAAAAAGGTATGCTTTTATTTATTTTAGTTAATAATGTATACTCTAAGGTAAAGCAAGCACTCCCATTTGACATAAAGGATGAATACCAGTTTATATTTTATCTGTATTTGTATCAGTCATCTATTGCTACTTGATGTACTTCTCCAAAACTTAGTAACGTTAACTCACACATCTGTAATTTTGGTTGTATTCCATGAGGATAGCTTATCTCTGGTCTGTGAAATCAGCTCAGGTGGCTTGACTTGGGTACAGAGGATTCACTTGCAAGATGCATGACTCATGGCTGACAGGTTGGTGCTAGGAGCATGACTGCCATTGTGCATCGAGACCTTGGTTTTGCTCCGTGTTAGTCTTACCACAGGCTTCTAGGACCTTCTCACAGCATGGTGGCTGAGTTCCAATACCAAGCAGTACAGGAGAGAAAAGTGGAAACACATGCATTTTTATGACCTAGTTTGAGAACTCCCATAAAATATTCCTTCCACTGTACACTTTTGGTTGAGGTCCACCTGGCTTCAAGGACAGAAGACTAGACTCCACTTTTTGATGGGGTTGTAGAAAAGCATGTGTGCAAGAGATACTGCTGTGGCCATCTTCGGAAAGTACAACCTGCCATTATATTATATCGCATTGCATTGAATCATTTTATTAAAGCATATTATAATGGTTTATGCTGTATTCGTTTCCATTTGCTGAGTACTTACTATCTGCCAGACATGTAAATTCTGTATTAAAGTTTATGTAATTCTCACAATAACCCTGTTAGGGTTGAGAAAACCAAAGCATGAAGATCTTAAGTAACTTGCCTAAGGTCAAACCAGCTTATAAGTGGCAGAGTTCACATTCAAACCCAGACAATTTAGTTTTATCCCTTTTATCAGATTGTTTCTATGTTTTCATTTATGTCTATATCTCTGATCATATCTTTGCCATTCTTTTACCCATCACCACTCCCATGCCCATGTCTGTACCTTGAGAAGGGAAGAAAGGGACTTGGAGAGCAGACTGGATGGGGAGGAGTCACTTATCTGTGAAGTATTAACATCGCCTTTGAGAGTGATGGGTCTGAACCTGTCCCTGGGTGCTCCGTGGCCAATTCCAGAGGCCACAATAAAGAAAACAACATTTCCCTGGTTCCATACAGAGTTTGCAGTGGCCAGGATGATTTTGCCTTTAATTTAGTAAGACATATGCGAGTCTGGGGAAATCCAAGGAAGGCAGTTGAACAAGTAGAGATATTTAAGACAAAAAAGAAAATGGGAAATAGGGGCCAATATTGTAAGACCAATGAAAACGAGGAGCATCTATTCTTGTTCCAGAAAAGTTCAGCTATCTGGTGTGTCATCTGATTTATTCAACCGATTAACCCTTCCATATAGGGATTTTTTTAATCAGAGTCAAGACTACAAATCGAGAAAAACCGTAGTCACTTATGTGTTAGTTTGTATTGATTATTAAAATGTACTTATTCATTTAATGAACCAACAATTTTCAAGTTCCTACTGTATGCCTGGTGTTGCAGATTAGAGTGTAGGGGAACACAGTTCCAACCCTTTCTCACCCCATGAGGGACTTTAATGTAGGAAGCAGATGTGTAAACCCATAATGACAGGAATATATGGTAAATATGATAATGAATATATGAACAAGGTTCTACGAACTCATAGAGGAAGGTACTCCAGTACCCTCCTAGAGAGGTCAGAGGAGGCTTTTCAGAGATTTAAGCATATATATTATATGACCTAGAAATGTTCTGTCAGATCGGAGCTCGGGAAATGTAGCGCAAGTGACATGAGATAAGCCTGGAAAGGAAGCCATGTAGACATGTTTCTGCAAGTGCATTCCCTCCTTCCTTCCTGTGTGCCTTATATGCACAGTGATGACTCAGTGCCAGGAATCTCAGGCAACAAGCAACAAACATGCATAATATAAATTCCTCTATAATCCGTCTATTTATTTGTCCTTAGTGCAAAACCTCAATGCTAGTAACTCATCTGAAAACTGTCAAGATAGGGACTAGAAGGTCCTGTATCCCCTTAGGGTAAAATCATACCCACCATAAGTCACTTAGGCCCTCCAGGATCAGCCTTCTTGCATCTAGCGTCCCTTTTTTATAAAGCCACTGGGCCTGTCTTTAACAGTATCATGTGGTAACATTCATCATTTGTAAGTGCTTTACTGCATATAAAACACATTTACAATACACTGTCTCTTGTTATTTAGCATTTGTGAATTAGTTTTTCACCCATCTGACAATATGATGAAATCGTAGTCCAGAAACGTGAAACGTCTTGCCTTAATCCCACTAAAACAAAACTAGAGAATCCTTTCCTGAAATTTCTATCTTCTTTTTGCAAATCCCAACATATTTCTAGTACAGCAATCATCCTCTGTAACTGGGAACTCTGTTCACATTAACTTAGCAGGAAGCTCCGTGTATGAAATGGCTAACGTGGAACAGTTCCAGCAGAAATGTGGAGCTGAGGCTCTGGAGCGTGGCTGAGCTCTTGCTCACTCTAGAGGCTACTCTGATCCCTCTGCAGCTCTAATGTTGTGAAAACCACTCTGCTGCATGGAGCTATTCACCATGTCTTACTGTGGGAATGTCACACTTTGCTTTCCTCTATGTCTGACCATTAGGAAAGACCTAATGATCATTTTGCTGTCTGGAGTGGGAAGAGACCCACTGTCAATGTGGGGTCAAGCACAGCATTCTCCCACTGATCCCCATATGAGTTGCTGTGAATCAAAGCTTAGCCCATGAGGAAATAAAAGGGAGAATAAAAGAACCAGAAGATGATGAAGGCAGTATGTTGCAGTGGACAAACTATGTGAATTCTTATCCTAGTTCTGCCCCTAACTCACTGTTTGATTTTTAGCAGGCAAGCTACTTCACTTCTCTTGTGCCAGTGTTTTCCATTTATAAACTAAGGATTTGGACTCCAAAGTCCCTCAAGTTCTGATAGAAAACATTTTATGAAAGTTGCATTCCTTTAGGAAGACACATAGCTTGGCCCGCCTCAGACCTCAACAGGAGGATCAACCCTTGTTTCAGACTCCCTTTCGTGACCTTTTATGCTAGATGTTTTAAAGGTATCATATTCCATGGATTGAGAGAGCTTGGCCTGTTGAGTTGTGCAAGTTATCACCATGCAGGCATTCAAGTGTTTACTTTCATTTTATCCATAAATTGGTTCATTGGGTTCAAACATTTCATTAGATTTCCTGCCTTATTTTGCAAGGATATTATGAATATGGGAATAATAAATTTAGAGATTCATGGGATGAAGAAGAAGAAGAGGAGGAAAGACAGAAAAGGAGGAATGTCATGAGTATTAAAATTGTCAGCCCCAGTGTTTCTTGTCCCAGAAGAATCAGGATAGATTTGGTTTGGATTTAAACCAAAGGAAGAGTGGCAAGGCAGAAACTAGGAGAGGACACAGAGGGTAGTGACAGCAGAATCCTTGGTAAAAGGCTGTGGGTTTCCAGTTTCCTCTGTTCAACACAAGGTGGGAAGGATCCTTGGAGGTCTTCTGGATCCAGCCCCTTGATCTGACAAAGGGCAGCAAGGCCTGGGTGGGCAATTGACTAGACCACTCACATTGTTCCTGCATATCCCTCTCATAGGGTAGTTCATAGAGAACAGACTCCAAAAGGAAGCAGTGGGTGTAGGCACCAGGTGGCCTGACGTGGCTCTAGTATTGGTTTGGCCTCCTTCTTTGGTCCAATTGAATAATCACCAGCAGTTGCTTGGCATCAGGACTCAGACCCAATTGAGCTGAAACCAAGACTCCCACGGGAAAGATAGGAAAAGAAACTCATGGGCCCCATGTTTCAATAACAATAGGTGCCACTGTTATTCTTGAAATATATTTGTTTTTAGAGGCATCAAATTTATGAAAATAATTTTGAGATGTTCCAATAAAAAGTAGTTTCCCATGTAAGCCAGATGTTGGTGGACAGTTTAAGAGAAGTCTGTATGTCTTTGTTTTGATCTACTACTTATCAATCATTTTATTTATTTATGTTTGTCCTGGAACATATTAAGATGTGAATGCTGTGCTGGAATACATCATCTCCCCCTGTGTATTAAAGCTCCAGATTATTTTTAAAAATGGCGCCAGAAACATATAAATTGATGAATCCTCACTGGTGCTTCTACTTGTCCAAATCCTTTTTTCTGGTGCCATAGAGCCACTGTCTAAGTGGATAAAAGGATGTTAGCTTGACTAATAACTGAGAGACCTGCGAATGGTGAGCTTTTTAAAACAATTTTTGGTAGCTCAGAGCCTGACTACCAGTTAATTCTGCTTTAGAGTCATGCCCTGGCTTTATTGTGAAGGCTCCATCAGTTTGCATTATCTTATTGTCCCCATAGTGCAGGATCTAAGATGCAGAAAAGAGTGATAAACCCAATAAATGCAAATTCACTTTATTTGAGACTGAATAGCACAGAGGGCTCCACAACCACTCGTTTCTCTCTCTTTATAAGACAATTGAGTTTTTCATTAAAAATATACACTCTTATGCTACCCTCACACTCTTTTTAAAAATGAGTAAGAAACAATAAATATGTGCAGGTTAATACATCTATTTGTATTCCCTATTCTGCAATTTCTGACAATGAAAGGCCTTAGTTGATATATATTAAAATTTCAGGACTAAACATTAATTTCTACTTTTGTAGAAAGTGGAGTTGGTGATCTCTGTTGCTATATTTATACCATCAATGTGCACACTGGTCATGAGGCTTTCCCTTTGTATAGGCCTCAGATGATGCAGTATTTTGGCAAGGTACTTTTATGTTAAGAGAAAAATGATGCTGTTCTGGTATGAATGTGACCAAGATACTTCAAAGACAATCTTACTTTAACGGCATTGTCACTGAACCCCCTATTTGACATGCTCGGCAATTTTGTAATTGAGCAAACCCCCTCTGTAATAAATAGCAATTATTGCAAAATTTTAAAAGCATAGTTCAAACTAGAGTGCAATAAGAAAGGAAATAATGCAACAGCTAGCAATGTGACGCTTTTTGAAATATCAAGCAAGTTTTTGGATATTAACCACAGTGACCATACCCTAAGCACTTACTTATTTTAGGTAAATCTTAGTAAAAAGGAAGAATTAGCTGGTTCGTTTCACTTACTGGCCTCAGGTTACTGGTTAGTTGACTGGCAAGGCTGTTGGTAGACGTGACAGGACACACAATGGGCTCTAGGAAAAAATCAGTGCCCTTATCTTTTCCAGCTTCTAGAGGCTGCCCAAATTCCTTGGCTCATGGACTCTTTGTCTTCAAAGCCAGTGACTTTGCATCTCTCTGACCATTCTGCCATGGCCATGTCTCCCTCTGACCACAGCCAGGGAAAGTTCTCTGCCTTTAAAGACTTGTGTGATTAGATTAGGCCCCTTGGACAATTCAAGATGCTCTTCCTATCTCAAAATCTTTACCCTTAATCACATGTACAAAGTCCCTTTCGTCAAGTTAAGTGACATATTCACAGGTTACAGTAATTAGAGTGTGCACATTTTGGGGGGGGATATTACGCTTCTTATCAAGCTCTGTTCATGGGAATGTATATAATTTCGTAATGTTGATGCATAGTGGGTGAGGTTGTGTGAAGAGATGAAATAGTTTGTCATGAAGTACGTTTTGTGCTTTATGTAAAGCATTCTGAAGTTACCCTGATGACAATGGGGAGCTATTCAATTCTTTTTAGTACAAAGACATTTAATGTATTATATAATAAAGTCAAATTATTGAAGTGAGTAGCTCCATGGACCCAACAATCCTTCATGTCTATTTCTATGGGAAAATGAAGACTGTCTTTTGACTCAATATACTTGAGACACATTTTAGTGCCATTAATTTTCATATCATTAATTTTCATATCTCTTTTATCATGTTATTTTCTACTCTCTTCTCCTACTTGTTTTTTCTTGAGCCTGAGGGAATGCCATTTTTCGTTTACTGCTTGTTGGGTAAAAAGTTCAGGTAGGCCTTCATTGGGCAAGGGTATCTTTGATTTTGAAAACTGGAACTTGGTAGCAGGTAGGGTATACTTAGGAGGACCAAGAACCTGTTCCCTTGGAACAGCAGCACAGTGAGATTGTGCTTCCTGGAGCTAACATAACCTGAGCGTGGAGGTGGATGGCGTCTTCATATATTCATCCCAGGAGCAACACTCAGTTTTATCTGGAATCTCCAAAAAATAGATCTAGGAAGTGTAATGAAAGACTTGGCCCTGTTTCCTGGTACTTTTAACATAAGAGTGGGCAGTTAACTTGTGTGCTTGTTCAGGAATGATTTGTAATGTAGAAGAAGAGCTGGTGAAGAGAAGGAGCCTAGTAAATTGAAAGATTCTCCTGATGAACAAGGAAATTGAGATTTATTGTTCAGTCAGTTCCAATTACACTGTCGTGTGGCAGAGAACAGCAGCTAAACAGGATGTTGGCTTGTAACACCACCAAGGTGGAATCAACCTCAAAGGAGATGGTGTCAGAGTGGTGTTCAATGCCTGAGCTTCTACCGAGTGAGTCACTTGTGTGAAAATGTCTTGACGCAGGTAGAATCTTGGTGCCCACATTATATCTGATCACAGAAATGTTAATGCAGAATAGCAAGTGACTTTGATCTTCATGGGATTGCAGGCTGGGGAATAAACAGGGGGGTGTATTTTTAAAGGTCATCTCCACTACTTATGAGAAAATGGAGTATCACATCCCATGCACTGTGAGACTGCATATCAAGAATAGGAAATAAATACATTTGAAGGAAAACTGCAAGTTGTTTTTCATGTGTGAATTTGATGCTTTAAAAAAAAGCAATTTTTTCTGGAAGAATTTAGCACCCTGAAAACTTGTTCCTTCTGTGTTGTAGTTGATAATATCTAACACTCATTGTGGTACATGGAGAGGAAGAATTTTCTATCCCCTACTTTACGTGTTAATGATGTGACATAATTTTTCAGAAAAGCCACACAGTTTCAAATGTGACTTCTTTCCTAACTTGCAAATAGAGTTGACAACAATGAAATATGTCCTGTAAACAAACCCAGAAGGATTATCTTTTAAATGAGTTGTAGTTGAATTCATACCAAACCCTGGATTGCTAGTGATTTGAGGTGATTTATTCAGTTATGCAGGTGAAGTAAGAGAATACGCAAAGGTGAGGCTCCCTGTCTGAAGTCATGCAGCAGATCCGTGGCACTGCCAAGGCTGGAACCATCATCACCTGACTCTTAGTTACTCTCTTTCTAGTCCAGCACAGCTGCCTCCCAAGTTTAATAGTCTATGACTCACAGTCCAAATCTATGGTGACATATAATATTTTACTTTGATTCCAAATCAACAAGCCACTTTTAGAAGTGCTTACACTGCTGCATTACTTGTTACGCTATTGGACTTTTCAAGTTAAGTCTTACTTCCAGAACTCCAGTAAGATTAACCAAAGGAATCACTTATTTGTTATTATGACATATTTATTGAATTCTTGTTGGGTGGCAATCTCTCTTCTAGAGGGTGAAGACACAGCTATGAATAAAATGAAATGTATTTCCTAAAAGAATTTGTGTTCCTTTTGGCGAGGCATAATAAGCAGATAAACAGGTAAACGTTTAAGTCTGGTTAAGTGCTATAGAGAAAAATAAAGCTGGATAAGGGGAGAAGTCCTTTGGTCTGGGTGGAGTGGTAGTTACTATTCTACATAAAGCGGTTAAGGAAAGCCTTAGGAGGAGGAGATATTTGAGCAGAGATCACAAGGAGATGTGGCAGTGAGCCATGCAGATATTGGGGATAACCAGACAGAGGGAAGCATAATCATGAAAGCCCTTGGACAAGATTGTGACTGGCAACTGGATCTTTAAGAAAGAGTAAAGTAGCCAGGAGTGCCTGCAGCCAAGTGATCCTAATGGCAGTGAGAAAAGATAAGGTCAGGGAAGTATCAAGGGCCCTGATGATTACCTAGGGTCTGCTTGGTCATTGTACGGACTAATTCTTTCTTTGAGTGAGATGGAGAGCATTTGGAGTAATGTGATCAGACTCATGTTAAGGATCACTTTGGCAGCTTTGTGGAGTATAAACTGTAGGCCATGGTGGTAATCCAAACCAGAAATGATCATCCAAACTAGAAATGATCATTCAAACTCAAAATGAGAGTTGGACTCGGTGGGTGTGGTAGGTATTGGGGAAGGTGATAAGAAGTAATGGGATTCTGGATTTATTTCAGTGGTAAAATCAGCAAGTTTTGTGAACAGATTGGATATGGGATATGAGAGGACAAGAAGAGTCAAGATTGTCTCCTAGGTTTTCAGCCTGAGTAATGAGAAGAATGGACCTGTTATTTAGTGAGATATCAGGAGATAGCATGATAAGTTACTTTGTTTTTGTTTTTCTTGTTTTGAGGGGAAAGGAGAAAAGATGATTAGGAATTTGGCTTTGGATATGTTATATCGGAGCTGTTTTTTAGAGTTCCAGGTAGTGGTTGAGTAGAAAGTTCTGTATTTGAGTTTAAGGTTCAAGGGCAAGGTCTGGACTTGATATAGATTTAGGAATCAGCAGATACAAGTGTAAAACCTTGAGACTGGGTCACATCACCTAAGGTGATGGATTAAGCCCTGGGGCCAATTTTTGATGTTATGGAGAAAAAGAAGAACCATTAAAGGTTATTTGGAACAAGGGGCATTGAGATAGGAGGAGAACAAAGAGGCAGTGATGCCCAAGAAACAAAGTGGAAGATAAGCTTCCAGAGTGAGTGAGTGATCAAGGTATCTGCACTGTTGAGTCTAATGTCGTGAGGATTAAAATTGAGCTGCTGGATTTAGATCTTTGATGGGGCTGTTTTGACAAGAATGGTTCTCGTCACTCTTCTGAGCTGTTTGCTCACACTTGCTCTACTTTTCATTTGTCAAGGCGGAGGCCACACTAGATAATGGCTAAATGGAACAGCTCTGGAGTTACACTGCCTGGGGTCAAACCCTAGTTTCATATTTACTGGCTTTTTGAGTTTGGACAATTTAATTAACCTTTCTTCGTGCTTCGGTTTCTTTTCTTGAAAGGAAGGAAATGATTTTTTTCTGTCTCATAGAATTATTAGGAGGATTGCACAAGTTAAACACTTGGCACATTGTCTGTCTCATAGTCAAGGACTAATCATTGTTAGCTCCAATGATTAAGAATGAAATAATTCACTACAATTAACAAAAATACACCTGCCTTATATTTTCTTCTTATCCTGAAAATCAGGCAGACTCTCTCTAGAGTTGTACTTAAGTGGGTTGTACTATTTTCTGTCCTGTTTGGGGTTTTTTTTGCTTTGTTTTGGTTTTTTGATCCGTTTTTACATCATTATACGAATTGGCCACATTGTGGATCTAATTACTTCCCCGTAGTTCTCCTCTAGATTGTGAGCTCCCAGAGAAACCATACCTTGCTCATATTTCAGAACCTAATGCAAGGTTTGATACTTTTGGCACCTCAGGTTTTTGGCAATTAAATCGGTTTTGGAATACTCTGGTGATTTATTGGTGTATCACCTGCAGGGACATTCTGGTACTGAATATAGTAATGGTGGCATGGACTCGTAATTACTAGAATTTCCTATAAATGAATTTTAATTTCTTGAAATAAAGTTTAGTGTCTTTTAAATCTGTATTCCTTTCCTCTGGAGGTTATTTCTCACCTTTTAAGCAATCCTGAGCTTTATTTATTTTATTTTTTATTTTTCCTTTTTGAGACAGAGTCTCATTCTGTTTCCTGGGCTAGAGTGCCGTGGTGTCAGCCCAGCTCACAGCAACCTCGAACTCCTGGATTCAAGCTATTCTCTTGCCTCAGCCTCCCAAGTAGCTGGAACTACAGGCACGCACTACCATGACTGGCTCACTTTTTCTATTTTTAGTAGAGATGGGGTCTTGCTCTTACTGAGGCTCGTCCTGAACTCCTGAGCTCAAGTGATCCTCCCTCCTCAGTCTCCCAGAATGCTAGGATTATAGGCATGAGCCACTATGCCGGCCTGAGCTTTATTGTTGACCTTTGGAGTTAGTGATCTTGCCCCATGGTGGATACTTTGTGGAGATTTCCATCCCTTTCTATTTTTTGGACCTAGAACTTAAAATGGGCTCTTATTTTGAATTTTTCCTATTCAT
Source organism: Propithecus coquereli (assembly GCF_000956105.1). NCBI lineage: Eukaryota > Metazoa > Chordata > Mammalia > Primates > Indriidae > Propithecus > Propithecus coquereli. The sequence continues at coordinate 15,614,544 of NW_012133858.1, read as the reverse complement.
ATTTCTAGAGGCTCAAATAATGATACCTTTAACAGCTTCAGAAGTGCCTTCATGAGTTAGAAAAAATATATAATGGTTTGATATTTGTTTCCTTTATCTTCTTTGAAGTATACAAATAAAGGTAACTATTTACAAACCTGAAAAATAGCAAAACTGTGTTTATTAGATTCTTGAAAAGCAGTTTTGCAAATCTAAATCGAGCACTGGGCAAAGAGGAGTACATTAAGCAACAACTCCAGTAATGAGTGGTGTATTTTAAGAGCTGTGTCCATGGACAGAATGAGACATCATGAGCAAATATCTGTTCCAGTTCCTGTGCCAACTCATAAATGGTAGCAGCTGATTCTTGCCTTTCTCACATAGTTATAGTCTAGGTGGTGAAAGTAATACTTTCAACTCCTCAGTTTGCTTTGCAAAGAGTAACAAGTTTCTAGTGAAGAAGCTATGTGCATACTTCCCACCTGTCCTCTCTCCTTACAGCATTGTACGGAGCCTGTGTCACAACCACAGGACATTGGCTAACAAGTTTTTCTGAGTGAGGGTGAGAGACAAGAAGAATGTCAGGTAAACAGGTTGTATAAGTCAAATTCTATTGTTGCTAATGTCATAATTTATTCAAGATAATATCAAGTCCCCAGAATGTGCATATGAATGTTCTAGTGCTCTCTTTTCTGTGAGTATAAGGAACAAGACATCAGAAGACATGAGCATTGAGAGGGCTGAGTTTCAGTATAAATATCAAATAGGTATAGAGGGGTGAACTGACTTGTCCAAGATCCCACCCAACAGAGAATGCATATAATCGATATTTTTTAGTAGAAAGCCTGCGGGTGTGTCTATACTTCTGCTTATTTACTCCCACATGGACACTCAGACCAATACTATCTCCAGCCCAACCAGTAAGTTCCTTGTCTGTCTCTGGAGTTCTTTGTTCCTTCTGCAGAAACAGGATTCTTTCCCTTAAACTCACTCCTCAATTTTGTGTAAATTGGTATATAACCAGGATAGAAACCCATGTCTTCATACAGTACCCTCCCTCTTGCTGTGCTATATTTCATTGAGCTCATACCCTCTCTTTTATGCCTCTTCGATGGGCTAGATACTTTTTCAGCTCTTGGTCTTTTCTCTGTTAGTATCATCTACCTGTAATGCCATTCATTGCCATTTACCTGCCACTTTCACCCTTTGCCCTTAAGTTGGAACCTGCCTCTCTCCCCATTTAAGTTGAGGTACACATTACTTCTGGCACTTGTCACATTTATACCCTGTTACTTTTATGGTCAACTGTGTATACTTCATCTCCTTGACTAGACTGGAAACTTGTTAATTGTAGGGAGTGTGTTGTGTGTTCTTCCGTTTCTGGGTTTTCCGTTGCATCTAACACTGTGGTCCTTGGCGTGGGTTAGACACTCAGCAGATGTTTACTGAAAAAACGAAGACAAATGGTAAAAAAATCAAACCCTCAACATTCTTTAAAAAAAATTCAGTGAATAGAGTTACCAGGACTGCCAGGCCTTAGTTATTTTGCCATTTTTACCTCCCACTTGCTATCCTAAATAAAAGATGAATAAAACCTCAGATTTCCAAAAGGTCAAAAGATGAATCTAAAGAACAATGACGTTGCCCTGGTTATATCTGATTACGTTTCTGTCTACTGAGAAGCATGTGTATATGACTCAGCTTTTGTCCAAGCAGCAGTGCTTTTGTTCTATTCTGAATCCACGGAGGAAAAGATGAGTTTTTGATAAAACAAAGATCTTGGCTTTTTGTCTCAAATGAGGGATAGGAAGGTATTATAGAAATTAGGGAACACAGTGTCTGGATTCTAGTGCCTACTCTGCTTCTATCCCTGTCTAGTTATATGACCTTGAACATGTCTGTTCCTCTGTCTGGGCCTTAGTCTCCCCAGATATAAGGTGAGGGAGCTGACGTAGTTAATTGTCAGCACCTTTGCTAGTCAAGCACACTAGAATGGAATTCCAGGTTGGCATTGAGGAATAATTCCTTTTGATGACATATGGCTCAACCTTCAGCTCCTAATTGGCCTATCATCATGATCACAAGCACCTGATTATTCACACATTTTTGAGTATATGAATTGCATAAGGCTGTTCAGTGATGGTGAAAATTGGGTCCTAAATATTCTATCGGATGTATATGTAATATAACCTGTTCAGGATCTCGTTAGAGTGTAAAATGATATGTGAAATATGCACCCAGTGAGAAAGACTTAGAACATTATGATAGGGAGTAATACAATGTGATTTTTATGAGCTAAAGATGATGGTACAGTAAGACCTCCAATTATATGAAACCTGGCGCTGGAGTATGTTGTACTTTGTCCAAAAAGGAAAACCAGGGAGAATGTTTTGCTTCTCACTGTTGTATTTCTATGTTCACAGAATCAACTGTTTCACTTAGAATGGGAACACATGGCTTGATATTAGTCCCTCTGCTCAAGTCATTTTGACTCCTCACCACTCCAGTTATATTTATATTTATGCATATTTTATTATTCTTTTACCACACCAGTGCCACAGAGGGAAATTGTATTACTTTAAAAATGTTCCCCAGAATCCTCTTATTTCTCGTCAAAAAAAAAAATAAAAACATTTATGACATATAAACTCAGTTCAGAAAATGTGAATATAACACTGTTCTGAAAAACCACTTTTTTCTTTGAATGTCACTTGTTCACACGACAGCTTTCCTGGCCTCCTTCCTCCAGGGCCTTCAGTCCCTTCCCCTGCTGGGCTAGTACGTGGAATGGGGCCGTCTACCTGGCAAAGTGGAAAGAGCTTCTGTTCTCACTCTGGTATCTGGGGACTTGATTCTTGTTCTACCACTCAGCAGCTCTGTGGGTGCTGGGAGGATATTTCACTTCTCCAAATCTTAAGCTCCTCAGTGGTAAGAGAGAGATAATTATATTCACTTCTTGATATGGCTAGAATAATGAGAGAGTATGCACAGAGAAGCTCTAACACACAGAGGCTGACACCTAGTAGGTGCAGGTTTACTTCCCCTTCTGTAGGTGGTCCAAGGTCTCTGAAGCATCTCGGTTTCTTCACTGGTTTATCTCTTTGCTATGCTACCACCAAAGGGTCTTCTACTGCACTAGTAAGGAGACAAAAATGGTGTGTAGTCATCATTCAGGATCCCATTCAATTTAGTGAGGCCTCAGATCACTCACTACTCAGCAATCTCTGCAGCACCGTGATGTCAGTTTTCTTCTCTGTTTCTCATGGTACTGTTGTTTCACAATCTCCTACATAATGTAGTGTAGGAGAAAGAGTCCTGAAGTGGGACCCAGCAGCCCTGGATTCCTGTCTCTCTCTCAGATTAACCTGTTTTTTGACCCATGGTATGTTCTTCTACGTATTTAAATGACAATCCTATCCCTTAGGTCTTGCCAGAGCTACATAGATTATTCAGATCCATTCACTTATGCTTTAGTTTACTGGATATTCAAGTGTTGAAGCCTATCTTTTGTGATTGCTTCCTTTTCTGGAATTCAGAGTTTATGTGTTCTCATCATCACCCCTGAAATAGTAACCAGATAACATTTCTGAACCTGGCTGATCTACAGGCCCTTTGAAGGCTGGTCTTCCTTCTTGAAAATGATAATTCAGCGCATTCACCTAATATCTCAGTGTTTGCAAAGTATCTTCATTTATTCATTGGAATTGAAGTCTCAGCTTAAGATGAGGATTCTTATCCACGTTTCAGAAATGAAGAAATGGGCTGAGAAACAAAATGATTTACTCAAAAGTTCTATGGTAGGTGCTGCGTAGCCTAGATTTCAAGCAGCATCTTTCTCCCAGACCAAGGTCCTGGCCTGAATATGAATGTGACTCTCAACCCAAGTTAGAATGTCTGTGTGCTCATTATTCCCTAAGCAAATCTAGCTTTTCTTGCCTAAGAATAAAAGGAGATTTTCAAACATTTTTTAAGCCTATAGGATCTGCATTCCCCTCATTTTCTAGTATATTTTAAACTTTAAATTCCTTGGTAATCTCAGAGTACATTTCACTCCAGTGTAAAAATTCACCATTGCCATTGGCTTCACTACCAGAGCTTGGTAGTGAACGTTTTTTTCATTGTGATTGTCGAGAGAAGAAGTCCACTCAATACCTGAATGTGTAATACATTATCTCACGTATTGTCTTGGTAGGCAGTCACTGTAAAGGAAAGTACATTTGTTTTAATAAGCAGCCTTGATTTTTTCTCTCCTGTCTTTAATGGAATTCCATCCTGTACTTACTAATCCACTGAGCTTGTCAGTGCACATCCCTGTCATTTCTCAAAAATGTACAGAAATGGCATGGGGTAAAGGAGCACTGGACTGAAAGTCACGAGAGCAGATTCCAAACCCTTCTCTTCCACCAAGCATTTGACTTTGGCAAATCCCTTCTCTTCTCTGAGCATCCAGTTCACCTTTTATAAAGTATTGAACCAGACCATTTCTAAGGTTCTTTTCAACTCTTTTTGATAAATTCTCTAGCATATTCTGCCCCCTAATTTATTAGATTACTATTCTTTAATTTTTTTTTTTTTTGATTTTTCAAGGAAATACTTACTGCATACAAGGTTAGGAGACTTTACTTATTCCACAGATATTTGTTGAGCACTGACTTTGAAATACAATTAAAGTATAATCGAAGTTTGAAAGTTGAGAAGAGGGCAGCTTGGACCAAATTTGGAGGATCTCTACAGTATGTACTGTTCGTGCTATGCACACACACACACACACACACACACACACACACACAAACACTTCTTTCCATGGTCTCCTGACCACCGGTTGCTCTTTTTACTTCAGCCAGCAGAGAGATAAACTGCCAAGATTAAGTAGATTTGTATATCTGAGTAGGAACTCCATAAAAAAATGGGGAAAATCAAGTGTACCAGCATATTTGATTCATGTGAGTATCATTTTCGGTTGTAACGGTTTATCTCCCCTGTTGGCTTTGACTTCCTGCAGGACAGGACTTTCGATATATTCATTCTTGTATTTCCATCAAGCATGGTTTCACTATAGTTGGTGCTGGGTAGTAGATGCTTGCTTGTTGGACTAAATTGCTGCCTGTTTCAATCAGGCCTAGGGAGCAAGGGGGATTTATATATATATAAAATAACTAACAGAGGTGTTTTTTTGTGTGTTTTATTTATTTTATTTTTTTATGAGCTACCAATAACAAAATAAAACTGCAGCAAAAGAATTGACAGCCTGGATCTGTAATCTGCCTGACCTGACAATTAAAAGAACGTATTACTGTGTCAGGCTGCCAGATGGATCTTCTCCTTGAAATGTAACGTGCAGCGCTTCTGAATGTGATTCAAGTGCAAGCTTCCTTTTCTCTCCCCTTCATGTTTGTTGAGTTTGAGAAAGAAGCAGTTTTGTTTGAACTAAACCCACTCATTTCAAGTGTGTTTAATGACAGCGGTATGTGACAGATAAAATAAAATCCTACGGCCTCATTTGATGTTTGTTTTAATTTCAGACCTTAGAAAGGAGACAGTGAGGATAAAACAGTGTGGTTCAAACAGAGGAGTTGAAAACAAATGATCTGTTATCACAAACATAACAATTTTTCTCCAGGGAAATTTGGGAGGTCATATAATAGGAACAATAATAAAAGCGATAGTTGAGATTTATAGAGTGCCTAGCTGTTTGACGAGTGGGTTTATGTTCACTGTCACATCAAGTCTGTGAATTTGCCTAATCAGAAACTATCATCTTTGTATCACACACAAGGTTTAATGAGTTGCACCCAATACTACTTCTTATGTGATAGAGCTGGACTTCATGCCTGGTCCTGTTGATTTCAAAGGCATGACTCTTCCACTTCTCTGTGCTGGCTCACCAGTCTGCCATGTATGCAGTACATTGGAGCACACAGCAAGCATCCTGTGCTTTAACTTTATTGAAACATAGATACACTTGGAGTATGCAAATAAGTTATCACAGAAGATTCCACCAATCAGAAGTATATGGAGTAGAATGTAAAAGCCTTCCCTCACTACCCACTTTAATGCTCCTCTCCCACCCGCCACTCTTTTTCCAAAGAGTAATCACCATCGTTCTTTTTGTTGTGCATCTTTTTAACACATTTATGTATATGTTTACATATATGTGTGTATATATATATATAAATGTGGTATCATAACATTATCTATTTTCTCCAGTTCATTCCTTTCTTCTAGATCTTTACATATCTGTAAAGGGGATATTATTTTTAACACTTGTGTAGTGTGCCATGATTTAACTTCATCTACATTGGTGGGTTTCAGCTTTTCTTTATTATAAACAATGTTAAGACGAGCTCCCTTGCCTATGTATCTTTGTACGGACATGTATTTGGATTCTACATGTGAATCTAGAATTGGAATTGCATGGGTTTTTTTTGAGGTTTATCAGAAGTCAGTGTGGACCACCATCACAAATGTTAGAATTCTCATTTTAGCACATGTTACCAGCCTGAGCTTCCTCTGCTTAGTTGCTTGGGGATGTGTTGTTCAGACCAATCCAGACACTTTTCCAAACAGACACTTGTGGTCAGGAGAGTAAATGTTAGGGAGGTTATTTTCCATGGCACTGTGGTTTGGATACAGGCATTCACTGTGGAAGAAGAGTAGGGTATTCTTGTGACAGTTTTGTTTACTTAAAACAGCCACCACTCTTTGCTGAGATAGAATAAGGTACTTAACGCAATAAAAATATCTACCATAATTTAAAAATGCAAATGTAGCAATGCACTAAAAAATACCTTTAGCTTATTTTTTGTTAAGAAACAAGTGTTATGCATAATCAGGCTTTAAAAATATATAATTGAATTTTCTGTACTGATTATGTGATATGAAGGTTCAGAGAGTCAAGTCCACCTCCCAAGCCATCCTGCCTCTTTCCACCATTCCTAGCTGGTCATATTGAAGGTAAGTAGTAGGGGATAAAATCTGAAGATGTAGGTTTGTAAGAGAATAGAGCTAATCCGAATAGCTTGTATGATATTATAGATTGCAGAAGAGCATCCACACGGATTATTCCTAACTCACAGATAATGTGGTGTTGTGCTCTGTAAGCAGAGAGACACAAAATAAACTCTCCCGTCCTTCTTTTTTATTTTATTTATTTTTTCATTCTGTTAATAGGCTTAGTCATTTTTTCAACCATAATATGCTAGTCTAGGCCAGAGTCTTGTTTGTCCAAGTTCTCTTAGAACAAAGAAATTGTTTCTTGGGTATGTTTTAGTTAGGTCCTTTCAGGTTGCAGGAAGCCAAGATGTGCTTAAAGTTACCCCGGATGACTTTAGATGAGGAGGATTTATGGTAAGTATACAAAGAGAAGGAAAGCTGTCCCCAAACCATGTCAGCAGCTAGACAACCAAGCCTCATGGAGACTTGGAATATCACTGTGGACATAACAGCAGCTGATTTTATTGTCCCTCGGAAATGAACATCCAGTGTTTCCTTGTCCAGTGAATCTCAGTTGGATAAGGACTTAGCTTCCCTCAGTTTTTCCTTCTGTTTCCGATTGCTGCTCCAGTTGGTGATTCTGTTTAGTCTTCTTCTGGCCACCAGAATCTTCTTTATGTCATGTCAGTTGCTGCCTCTGGGCTCCTTCATATAACTCTGTATGTCTCTTGTTTTTGCTCCATGTTATCCCTGCCACCAGCTCTTCACATTTGGGAGTATGCTTATACTTAAGTGCCTGAAGCAATAGGACCATTATTGGAGCTGGTTCTTCTCCAGTTCAAATTGGAAAGGAATTCTTCCTCTGGTCCTCTGGTCTGGTTTTGTTTCAGTCTCTGATCCAATTAGTTGTGGCCAGAGTTCAGAATTACCTGTTACAAAGCTGTGGCAATGTATGTTTTTTATTTTTTATTTGTATATTTTCATGGCGTGCAGTTGCAATTTTGGTACATTGATAGATTGCATTGTAGTGAAGTCAGGGCCTTCAGTGCACCCATCACTGAAGCAACACATACTGTAATCACCAAGTGACCTCCCATTATCCACCCCCCTCCCACCTTCCACCCCGCTGAATCTCCCTTTTCCATCAGTTCACACTCTGTCTGCATGTGTACGTATTATTTAACTGCCACTTATAAGTGAGAACATGCAGTATTTGTCTTTCTGTGTCTGAGTTGGTTCACTTAAGATAATGGGCCTCCAGTTCCATCCATGTTGCCGCGAAATACATGATTACATTATTTTTTATAGCTGCATAGTATTCCATTGTGTATATAAACTACATTTTCTTTATCCAAACCTCTGTTAATAGACACTTAAGTTGATCCGTATCTTTGCTATTATGAATAGTTCAATAAAAATATGACTGTAGGTATGTTTTTTATATATTGATCTCTTTTCCTTGGATTAGATACACAGGAATGGGATTGCTGGATCATATGGTAGTTCTATTTTTAGTTCCTTGAAAAATCTCCATACTGTTTTCTATTGAGGTTGCACTAAGTACCATGTTCCACTAGTACTTAGTTTTCACTCTGATTTTAAAACTGTTTATCTGTAAAACTGTAATCTACATTCCCACCAACAGTGTATAAGAGGTCCCTTTTCTCTGCATCCTCACCATCGTCCATTATTTTTTGTCTTTTTAATAAAAGCCGTTGTGATTGTTGTAAAATGATGTCTCATTGTAGTTTTAATTTGCATTTCTCTGATGATTTTTGATATTGGACATTTTCTCATATGCTTGTTAACTATTAGTCTTCTTTTGAAAAATGTGAGTGTGGTAGAGAGAACATTTTATGTATTTTTGTGTCATAGTGAGAAATTATGAATTCAGGGTGACCCATATATCTGAGGCTGGAACTTCACTGAACCCCGATATTTCCAGGTTATTAAGTTCTGTAACTTAGAGATCTGCTTCTCTCACTTTCTGACTGCCTCTCACCCTGGACTCCAGATCCATGTTCCACTAGTACTTAGTTTTCACTATAGTTTTAAAACTGTTTATCTATAAAACTATAGATTTCTTACAAGCAGAATTAACAGAGCAGTGGGGCCCATTAGAAAGCACTTATAAGATATTATTAGGCTTTGGTAACTTTTAAGAGGCCTTATTCTGTTTCTGCCCATTAAAAGCTAACATTTCTAGGAGTTTTTAAAAATTCTAAATAGGATTTTTGCTTGTTCATAAATATGTTGTCAAGGGCATGTTGTATCTTATTGTGGCAAAGAAATTTAAAGAACAAAATAGCATAAAACATTTGATAGTAATATATTAAACACTCAATATTCAATGACTCAAAAGGGACTTTTACTATACTTAAAGGTGGTTTTTATGCACATGTACTGTTGGAAAATGTGTAGAAGTTCCTTTACTCACAGATGTTCAAACTATTGTCAATGTGGACTGGGAGGTTTGCCGGGCTATGAAAGTCCTCTCTACCTGCCACAGAGAGATGCAGGATTGTATGATGTCACTTAGGGCTTAGAATTTTGGAACAGCTTTTAGTTCTTAACCTGTGTGTGAGGGGAAAAAAGCTTTCATAGTGTAGTTAATAGGAATTTTCAAACGACAGGAAAATAGACTAACAAAATTTAACTCTATATTCTCAGTAACTTTTCAACTACCTTCTTTGATGAGGAAAAATTAGAAAATTATACAATTGTGTTTTTCAGTCTTCTCTTGCGTGATTACAAGACAACAGAAAAGTGCTTACGTCTGGATTCCTTTCCCTAATAACTATGTTAGAATTCCACATATGATTTGAAATATCACACGTCTTGACTTTCATATGTGGGGGCAGGATTCAGCAAAAACGTTTTCTGTGTTTAGAGGTGATTTTATACAAAAAAGAACTTTGTTTTTGAAAATGAACATTGATAGCGACTATGTTATCTTTTCTATCTGTGTCATATTTCATATGTTAGTTGCATTAATATTATCTGTTTCTCATCACCTCACCAAAAAAACTCAGTTTGAAAAAAAAAAAAAAAAAACCCTCAACTACGATCAACCCAAGCACTCTATTGAGTGATCAAGGCTTAGTCAAATCACAGTCACATCCCTGATGGTGTCATATGTGTTGCTTTTGGTCCTCTCCCTCCCTCTTCCCTCCAACACTCATCCCATACCCCTAGATGTTTCTGCTTGGTTCAAAAAGCCATGTGCTCTCACTGTGTAAATTTTACCGAGATTACCAGTAATCATATTCAGGAAGCTGACAATAATATATGCTTGAGTCATGTTATTTCTAATATCATGCTGTGGAATATGATGCCAAGGTAGATCTCCATTTGGTTTTTAATTAGTCAGCAACATTTACACCCACCAAGCTCAGAGTAAGGTTTGGAGGGTGGAGAAGTTGGAGAAAGGTTATCCACAAACAAATACACTATCATCTCCAGAATAGCTTAACATATCTTTATGAATACAGAAAACAGATAAATGAAAGAAGTAAGAAAACTTAAAAGCAAAATCCAAATGAGTACAAATTGGTCTTGTATAAACCGAGTTATATAAATGCAAAGAGGATGCAAATTATAAAAACTTGAAGTGTTTAAAATTGCTGTCTTTCTACTTTTATTTTCATAAGACTTTGCCATGAGAATTCTTAGAGCTCAGAACATGATACACTTGAGCGAGGAAACTTTATGGGTTCAATTGTATCATTTAGAGAAGGAAATTTAATTCTTGGTATTTTATGGGCTTCTGAGAGTTTAAACTATAAAGTTTTATGAGTCTCTGTTAATCTTTTCTCATCATCATTAAAGCTTGTTATATAACCTTGAACAAGTTACTTAACCTCTCTGTGCCTCAATTTCCATATCTTTAAAATGGGAATGAAAATGGGACCTAATAGGATAGTCAAGAGTATTAAATGTGTAATACTATATTATTTCTATTTTATGAAGCATCTTTTTTCCACAGTTTAATTTCTTGAAGATTGAAATGCATCCTGTAGTTGATATGATAAGAAACCATTGTGATATGGATTGGCTTTCGCCGGTTATTTCTTTTTTAGTGATCAAAAAAAAAAAAAAATAATGATGCATCTTATAACCAAAGAAGTGAAAAGTGCTTAGAACAGATTCTGTCACACATGGATCTTACAGAGTGATACTGTTATCATTATTGTCTGAGTACCATATTTGTGGTTTGTAAAACCTTTGCCCTGATCTCATTGCTTCTACATTATGAGGCCAATATGGCTTATGATTCCTAGTCTTCATTTGGGTAAACAGAGCCTGAAAAACTTGTCAGAGATCAAATAACTGCTAAGTGAAAGACCTGGGTCATGAACTAATGTTTTTATTTACTCTTCATTTATTGCACTTTTATTGAGTCCTACTGTGTTGTGTGAACTCTGGGTGCTAACGATGAGGCAATAATAACTCAGGCCGATGAGATTTTTTTCTCTGACACTAATTGGAGCAGAGGTTAAGGGAATATTAAGACATCAACAATAAGGCAGCAAACAAATTCATGTAGTGAAATAGGACACGAGGTATAGATGGAGGTATCCGGCATGATGTTTGCTAGGAAGGGCATGCAAGTCTTCTCTGAGGAGTTGACTTCTGAAGTGACACCTCAAGGTCAATTTGTAGTATCTTTATATCGAGAACTTACACTTGCAGAACAGTGCCTGTACCCGAGGCAGGAATGAACTTGGGCCTTTTAAGGACCTCGAATGAGCCAGGGGAAGCCAGGGGAATAGATGCATGCAGTCCTAAGAGAGGAAGATAAATAGCTGTGATTTTAAGCTTCAAATAGCAGATGCTGAGTTTTGTCTTGGGAGCAAAAGATTTGAGTATTCTCTAACACAACTTATAAGCTTGTGTGTTTTAGATGCTTTAGAGAAATCCTTGCATTCTGAAGAGAGATGTGAGCATGGGGACTGTTTTATTCTCTTTACTAGATGAATACAATGAAGGGCAAAGATATGAAATAATATCCTCTAGTTAGTTTTCTAATGGCATATGGTGCTAGTGATATCTGGTTGAGTCACATACCTACTCCTAGGTGTCAGTTTTGCAGAGTTTTTTAAAGCTTAAAAATCTTCCAAATGGAAATTTCCAATAGCACTAATTCTTAAGTGGTAACTCTTCATACTCTGTGGAATTGTTCCATAAAAGAAATCATTAGTGATTTTTTTTCTACGTCTGTGGTTCTTTGATATTGCCTCTTTTGACATCAGCTGTTTAGAAATATCAATTCTGTCTTGAAATAGCCCATTAAATAATGACTCATATCAAACTAAGAGTTTATTTATTCCTCTTCTCATGCATATCAACACCTGTTTAATCTGAGTATATAAAAAAAACTGGTGATCTATTTATTTCCAAGTATAGCTTTCATCACCAGTAGTTGGTACTTGCATAGTCTGTAGTACTCATGACTAAATCTGACTTCAATGATGACAAGAATCTTTCTAAGTTAGATATCATTAATAATATTGATTAGAGAAAAGGCATTCTTTGGGGATCTTACCTGGATGATTTGGGGTAATTCACTTATTTTACTATACCTAATTCCTCATTTATAAAGTCTGGATGTTGAAACACATGAATCTTTTAGCTCTATGATTTATGATGTCACTATCAATTTACCTACCAATGAGGTTTATATAAATTGATCATTTGTAGAAAGCAATTCAGTGGCTCGGAACCTGGCATAAAATTTTATTTTTATTAAATTTTTGCCAACATAATTGAGTATCTTGTAGGTACCAGGCTCCCCAATGGGGATGCAAGCATATAAGACCTCTGTCCAGCCACTGAGAGGTTAAACTATAGTGAAAATGATAGACTGGTAGCTCAGATTTAAAAAAAAACAGCTTTTTTAGATATAATTTATTATACTTACCTTTCAATTCACCACCTCAAATTATTTTTAAAGGAGATGATCAATACATTCGTTCAACAAATATTTATTGAGCACCTGACATGTGCCAGAGATTTTTTGGTGCTAGGGATACAGAGATGGACAACAACGGTTCTATAAAACCTAACCCATCACAAAATGTACAACAACAGAAAATCTTCTATATGGTACTATAAATCAATATTCAGGGTCAGCAAAAGGTACTCTGGAAACACATTGGAAGAACAAAGCAAACCCAGTCTTGGAATACCCAAACAGGTTTCTGAGAGGTAGTCATTTCTCAGCAGAGATCTGTGTACAGCCATATCACCCTGAGTGTACCTGATCTTGTCTAAACAGAGATCTCACAACCCTGTAGGAGTTTGCTAGGTTGACAGCATGGGGAAAATAGAGAGGGAAGAGTTTTTCTGAAAGAGGAAAGAAAATATGCCAAGGCTCTCAGATGAGACATAGGTAATGTACAGTAACTCAGTATTGTTAGGATGTTCAAGACTTTGTGAGAAGCACATTTGCTGCTGGGCCTGAAGGGTGAAGAATCTGTGAAGACCTGCTTCAGTAGAGATGCATATGTCTCATTATGAGGTCACAGAGAAGGATGAGGTCAGCTAGAGGATGTGACATTTGAGTTGGGTCACAAAGGATGCATAAGAGCTTTTTGAGGCAGGCCACAGTTAATCTAGGCAGATGGAATTGAAATTGTAAAAGAAGGATGTGCGTAAAGGAATAGTGTTTTCAGCTGGGTGAGGAATTTGAAGTATCTGGAAAATGGAGTAAGTAGCATAGAGAAAGAATATAGCCAAAAGAGTACATTGGTGAGGGTTGGGAGGGCAGCTTACAATTGGATTCAATGGAATGCAGTGACTTATATTGTGCTCATTATCCTGTGGGCAGCTGGGAGCAGTAGCGGGTAGCAGTTTGGGAGAATGGATCATTGAAGTTTTTGAGAAGAAATGAGAAATGTACTTTAGAAAGATAACTCCGGAAAGCTAGGAGTATGTATTGTGTAGGATAGTGCTTATCTAGCTAGAATTTGATATAGAATTCTATCTATATATTTGACCCTTTGCAAGAATAGCCAATTATTTCTGATATTAGGGAATTCTAATTAAATAAAAGATATGGACCGATAACTAATGTTTATTGAGAAATTACTATATCACTTTCATATATTAATTCACTTGATTCTCTCAGTAACCCAACGTGGTAGGCTGTTATTCCCCGTTTTACAAATGAGGAAATTGTGACCCAGAAAGGTGCGTGTAACTCACCGATGGACTATGTGGCAGAGCTGATGTTTGAGCTAAAGGCAGTCTGGCTCTGAAGCATAAGTATGCAAATTGATGGCTCAAGGCACAACTGAAAATACTAATGGTCACTGTGTTAGTGAAGAGGGATGTTGGGCCAAGAGTTCTTTCGTGTTTTATTTTGCAATTCAGTGATTTGTAATTTATTTATAGTGCTGTGCAATCATTACCTCAATTTAATTTTAGAACATTTAGAAATCTCATGCTCATTTACTTCCCATACTCACCCCAACCCCAGATAACCTTAAATCCACCCTTAGTGGTAATCAGTTTGTAAATGAACAGTGACTTCAGTTTAACGGCAGTTTGTTTTTGAGTAGTAGCGATCTGATAGCCTTACTCACTAATTCAGGAATATAACATAGTTTGTTTGAACTTTTAATTTCTAGCTTCTGCATGCAATTTGTGTACTCTAGTCATAATTTGGGGCAGAGAAGGATAAAAGTGCCAGGCCCTGTGTTAGTCATTGGTCACACACACATGAGTAAGACTGCCCCAGGCCCCCACCCTGGAGTTCTCTTCCTGTCTTACAGAGGGAGGCAGACACATAGACAGACTATAGAACAGCATTGGAGAATGAAATTCTTCTAAAAATCCTGATATATTTGGTGAAGGGCTTGTGTTAAACATCTTTCTGCTGGAAGCCATTGAATTGTTTTTAAAAATTTAGTATATATGAAGCATTTGGAATGCTTGGCATTTTGAGAATAAAATCCACATCAATTTAAAATAAAATAAAACTTTCCATCCAGAATAGAGTAGTAATTGCCAAACATAAAATAGCCCAGCTGTGGAGTGGCTTAAAGGACAATTGGTCTCAGGCAGATAGGACCAGATAGGACACTGCTACATAAATAACTGTAATGCCTGAATTAGTGTACCTATTTGGTAGCACATATATCTGAAGTGGCTTAAAATAAAAATTGCAAATGCACCAGATTTAATAAATCTTAGTATTTCTTTCTCTTATTCTCTCAGTCCCTAGTTAAAAATAAAATCTGCCTGCCTCATTTTCCTGTGTGCTAGCTAGTAGGATTAACTGGCATTCTCAACAGGAAAGCAGTAGATACAGTAGACGACACTGTGTGGTGGTTGAAAGCCCGGTAGAGATAATTATACAGTCACTCCCACTATATTACTCTTCAAAGAAACTGAGCCTAATATTCTCCTCCTAAGCAATTTAACCAACTTCTAAAAAAAAGTATAAGATATTATTTAGAGAATGAAATAGCTACTGTATATAATCAGGAGGGAGAATTATAGCAAATTATTATACTCATTTGATAAGTGTATAAAGAGCTGTGCTTAAAGCTTTGTATTGTACCTTCTAAGTAATTGTTCAGTTTTGCTAACTGTCCTTAAAAAGGAGAAGAGATAAAGAACTGCTAAAAAAAAAAAACACATCAATTGTTATACTTGTTCAGTAAGGTTTTCCCTCTGGGCAAAGATTAAGTCTAATTTCATGCTCCATGAGATCAAGTACACATTTGCCCTCCAAATGTTTAATAATGGTGATTTCTTTGCCTTTCCAACATTGATGTTCATGTGTAGACACCAATATGAGACTAAATGCAATAAAAGTGTATTTTAAGATCTGCCACATATATGTGTTGGTAGGTAAAGATGTTATGTATCTGTGTTCACTGCACATATATCCCAGTATTTTCAAAAGATAGAACTATATGCAAATCTTTCTAATACCTCTTTCTGGGATCACCAAAAAAGAGTCCCTAAAATCTAAATTGTCCACATATTTCAAAAATGAGCTGGCAGTAACATTAGGGCCAATTTCCCTTTGGTTTACTTTAAACAAAATACACGGCCCAATGTGTAAACTTTATGAGACTTAAGTGTTTGAGCACTTTTTCTAGAATTTGTGATTCTTGTGTCCCCACCATCAAAAAATAAATAAATACAAAATTAAAAGTTAAACTAATTGCTGTTAGGAGAAGCCATATAACATAGTTGCTAGGAGTGTTTACCCTAAAGATGTCAGGCTGCCTTGATGGAGGACCCTGTATCCTCCACTTGCTAGCTGCGTAACATTCAGCAAACTGCTAAGTCTCTCCATGCCTCAGTTCCTGACTTCACAATGGTTGTAATAATACAGGACCTACCTCATAGAGTTGTGAGGTGTGAATCAGTAATGTTACATACATCAGTAAAGCACTGTCTGTCTCTCTCTCACTCTTGTACTTACATTTCTAAGAACTGTATTTATTCACATATTTAACATTTCTAATTATTGTTAGGTCGCGATCATGATGTGGTTGTCATTGTCTGCACGTGGAAATCAAAACTTGCTGACTGTTGAGGTCAATGGCTTAGAAGAAAATCCTGGAGACAATAGTGGACACCTCTCTTTATCATGACTTTTGAGGGCCCAGAGGACAGTTTTATGGGGAAAAATATGGAACTCTCATGATTTTCAGTTGAAAAGTGATTCAAAGTTTTGAACTATAAATGTAAAGAAACTTTAGGAATGCTCTCATTTGTTTCCCTTAAATTTTTCTTTTTGTATGTGCAGAGGGGTGAAACATGAAAAATCTATTTGCAATTAATTTTAAGTCATTTCTTTTAACAAATATAAATATTCTAATAACAAAGTACTATGTCATAATTTAAATGGCAGCAATTTGGCTTTCAGTGGTGTAACAGCTAATGGTGCATTTTATAATCAGTGGCATCTTTGATTTGATGGAATATTGTAGTAAGCACTTAGTATATGTTAGTTTTTGTAGTATTTGGGTTAATGTTGGTAGGTACATTATCAGAGTTAAGGCTCCTAAAGCTTTTGAATCTGAGTAGAGTGCACTGACAGAATATTTTGGATTTACCAAACATCTAGAGAATTGGACTTACGTAAGTTCATTTAGTAAATAATGCACTACATTGGGCTGAAATTCATGTCTGCTAAATACCTATACCCTTCCTTTTTCATTTGATTGTGAGGATTAAAGTGAATGAGAGAAGTGAAAGCACTTTGTAAACCAAAGGAAGAAGTATGAGTCAGGATAATTCAGGTAATGCTGTAGTAACAAATACTCTCCAAACCCCAGTGCTTAAAACAACGGTTTATTTCTTACTCATGCTGCTTGCTCATCATAGGGCCAAAGGGGATCTTTGCAGGCTGATTGCACCGTCTCAGACATTGCTGACCTCCATCCCAGAGTAGAAGAGCTCTGAGAGTCTCGAATTGGCAATTACATGCTCTGGCCTGGGTATAACATTGTCACTTCTGTTCACAGCTCGTTAGCCAAAACTATTCATATGGCTCCACCTAACCATAAGGGTGCCTAAAAACAGAGAGCTGGAAATATATGGAAAGCAGCATCAACGACTACAACAAAGCTGTAATAATAACAATGGTTAGCAGTCACTGAGTGCTTCCTATGTACCAGGCACTGTTTTAAGTGCTTTCCATGGGGGGAGTTCTTTAGTCCTCATGAAGGCAGGTATGCCATGACCCCCATTGTACAGATAAGAAACCAAGGCACAAAGAGGTAGACTAACCTGCACAGAAGAGGCAGATCAAAAATTTTGCATTGATGTGTGTCTCAAACTATAATAGATTCAAATGCGTTTTTTTGAACTGTAAAAGGAAAATACAAATAGGGTTGAGAATTCTTCTGTTCTGAAAAACCAGAGAGGGGGTTAGGTGATTCTTAAGGCTCTCTAAAATTTCATCTGGATCAGCCTAAAATGACCTTCAAAATAGATGACTGTTGTGTTTCTTCTGCTGCTTCATCTTCAGAAGCCAGAGGCCCTCTCCTGGCCAGCACACTGACTTACCTGTAGCTCAGCAGGGAGGTGTATTGTCCGTGTATATAGGGCTGCCAGGGTTTCAGTGGATACTCCCCATCTTTGACTTATTTAAACTTTCTATTCTGGAAATTTTCCAACATGTGTAAAAGAAGAGTATAGTGATCACAGTATACTCAATTATCAATGATCAATACGCAACTATCAATGCATGGCCAATATTGTTTGATTTCACTTTGCGAGGTAATCTGGCTGCTTGTCAAACAGAGCCGTGAACACGGGCTGCACTCCTTGAGTTTGCGGGACACAGGGCTACCAAAACAGAAAGCCAGTGACCAGGGGAGGGTCAGAGAGGACATGTGGAGGACAGGATTGAAGAGCTTCAACTGGAAAAGAGGACATCACTAATCGATATTGTAGACAAGTTTTCAAGTGGAAGATAAATGATGTGACAGTATTCAATCATTCGTGGGACGTTCTTGCAATGTTAGGGGAGAAAGGAGAAATATGTTGTTAATGTGTGTCAAAATTATTACCCTTCTCCCGAGCCAAAACTGTCATCTTGCCTGCTATGGAGGTACATAATAAACTGAGTGAGACATCTGAGGTCTGTTTGGGGAAGGCAACCCCAGAGCCTTCCTTCCAGGCCCTCCCACCAGGCCAGGAAGCGGCTGAACTGGGTAGAACACATGCCCGCAGCACCCCGGGTCACTTCACCTCCCTGTCTCTTTTTGAAAGACGCGTATAATAACCGTCTGGGCGCCTCACAGATCTATTATAGCATTTAATTAACAAATGTTCCTCAAGTGCTTTGAGCTCCCCGTTTGGAGGGATGTGACTGAAATGTGAAATACCTTTCACTGCCTTATTTATTGCTCCAGCGAACACGCTATATGCTGGCACCATTTATCTTCATTTTAATTTTATCTCCCACAAATATAGGCATTAATTTAAATCACATACAGAACATAACAGTTTTTATAGAGGCAAACTTATTCCAGTGTGCTGCATTTTAATATCGCACTTTACCATCTTTTCTCACTTGATTCAAGAATAGTATCTCTTCCTGCCTCAGCATTTAATCTTAGGACAACAGAAACTTTTTTCGTGTGTGCATGTTCTTGCTTTCAAACTTAATCTTTCTCACTGCTTTGCTGTTTGTTGCCTGAAAGTTGTTGTATGAGCGTGAGTATAGGTGTGTATTAGTAGTTCTATTTTTCCTTTGCCCGTTTAGTTTCCTGGTGGGGGTGACAGGGAACCCGGCATGACGGATTTTACTGCAGAGGGTAATAGTTATTCAACTTAAGATACCTTTTCTAACAGTAATAGACAGGACAAAGCGATTCTCCACTCCTGAAATGTATACATGAAAGACTCTTTTAAAGTGCTCCTCTTTTTTCCCCTCCTTTTTTCATTCAAAGGGGGGAAATTTCCCTTTTTCTTCATCACTGCCCCTTTTGCAGCAGATGAGTCTCTCCCCTGGGGGAAACGTGCTGAATGGGCCTGCTGTATTTATGGCTCTGAAACGTTCCAGTTAGCTGTTACACCCTAAGCAAGGACCGTTCTCCATCCTTAATTTGTGGCCTGAAAAGCTGTGGCCCTCCTCAATTAAGATTTGCCAAATTGCCTCTGACACGACAGCATATTCCCGGGAGCCAGGACCACGGACGCAGTAATGACATGAGCACCACCAGCAAGGTTGTAGAAGCCATTTTAGGCTCTTTTCAGAAGCTTTCAGAATGTTTTCGCTCCAAATTTCTAAATTAAAAAGAGAACAAAAGTGATTTTTCTAGTTTTCCAGGCCTCTGAATATCTAGGTTTAGGGACATTTGTCAAAGTTGTATTTATTTATTTTACATTTTGTTGGGGTTTAAAATGTACCAATTAATGTTTAAATTATCTGTTTTATTCTTGTAGCAATCCTATGAGGCAGGTACCATTGTTATGTTCGTTTTACAGAGGAGGAGGCAAGGCCTAGAGAAGTTCAATATTCTTTCTGAAACCATAAGTCTAGTACGTGGCAGGGCTGAAATTTTGAATCCAGTCACCCTTATCTCATACGCTTTTGATATAGTTCTCTTCAGCATGAATTCTTGACCTCTTGTTTGATGCCGACTCTTCCCAAACTCTTCGTCTTTGTGCTACTAGGTAGATTTTATCTGTGGCAAGAACACGGTTACCCTGGAAACTCACTAGCTAGAATGGCAATCCAATTATAGCACCACCGCTCTGTTTTTATTAAATTAGCGTTGCTGATGACGTTGATTTCTTGATTGAAGGATGCTGAGAAATGGGTTCTCACCAGTTGTTCTTGCCTCGACTATTTGGGATCGTTCTCGTTATTCTACTAAACCAAACAAAAACAATGCCTCTATGCAATTGACTGGTTTGGGAGAATAAAATGGGATTATTGTTTTGGACCATGAGTTTTCAGCAGTGGCTGGAGATGCGTGGAAGTGCAGGGAAAGAAGCCTAACTAGCTTCTGCCTGTCCCCTGAGTACCTTACTCACACTCCCAGGCCCCCAGGGTCTGCTGATTTCGAGCCCTGCTCTGAACTACTGAGACTGATGTTCTCTTTCGGTGGTTCTTATTTCACTTCAGTCTGTTGGTTTAAACCCAGACTTGGTTCGGGAAAGGTTGCAGCCTTTTGGTGTTCTTTGGTCCTTCACAGACTTCTGGTGGACCAAGAATTTACTTTGCTTCAAACCAATTGGTGAGTTTCCTTTACACAGAATTTAAACAGAATTGAATTAAGATAGCCAGTGCTCAGCCCAGTGGTACCAGCTTGGAGGAAAGGACATTCTTTATGCTAGCGGGTTGTGGGCTCACTCCCCTAGGTGGTAAATGGTAGGCTGGTAGAGTGTGGAGTTAGTTCCTTCTTCACAACACACACACACCATGGCAGGCACATTACCCATTACCTCTGTTAATTTCATCAGCTCTATTATTATCCATTTTATAGAGGAGGTAAAGGTAAAGCCAGAAGAAATGCTTTGCTCATTTGCAGAGTTTTTGAGTACAGGATTTCTAACTTTCAGTCCAGTGTTTAGTTTTTATTTGTTTGTTTGTTTTTAACACCATGATGTCTCAAAGTCTGTCTTCTGTATCCCAGAAAACAAAGCAAGGAATAAAATCACTGAATCTGAATTCTTGAAGTTCTAACATCAGCATTACTTTTTTCTTGCAAAATATTACACACATATTTTATCCAGAATGACAATAATCAGGGAAGAGAAGGGGCTGCATCTTACTGTGTCCTGGTGGGTGATATTTCCATGACTTTCTCTGACCCAGTGAGCAGAGTTCCAGAAGCTGTACTTCAAAATGATAAAGAGAATTACATATCTTCAGAAAACATTGTACATTCTGTGTTAGCTTCTCTACCTTAATTATTATAAGACATTCAAGTCCTGGCTCCACCATTTACTGGGTTGGTGACCTGAACCAGTATAGTTATCTTAGAGCCTCATTTCCCCTTGGGAAACATGAAACAGCAGTACTATTAGTAATAATGCTGAGTTGTTGTGATGAGATGACTGAGAAGCATTTTGTAAGCAGCGAAGTGGTAATCTCCCGTATCTCCCGTAAGGCGAGAGTTATTCTTGTGATGACGTAGCTCTCTCATTCTCTTCTTTCCCTGCCCCTATACTTTCGAGCTTTGTAAGACTTAATCTGGAAATATCTTTGATATTCGTTATGTATAATTGTAGGGTCTTCGACTTATGTAATAAAAATCTTAATTCTTTTTTTATATCCCTGAGAGTAGCAAATTCTTCTCATCTGATTTTCTCTTATGTGAAATGAGAAATAACACCCTAGTTATTTCTATATCTAACATATTAATATTTTCCTCTTAGATACAAATCTGTATGTTATGTGAATTGTGCCTATATTTTCATATGCACATAAGTACATATGCATATTTTTAAAAGTCTAAAGGGAAATATACACTGTTATTTCTAGGATTTGGAGAGAGAGGCTTCTTTCTATACTTCTACCTATCTTTAAAGTTTCTATAATGAGCCTACTTTGACTTTGTTTTACATATATATTATAATTAATATAAATATTTTATAAATATATATAACATGTGTATTTTAATAAATTTATATAAGTGTATGTGTGCATATACATACACAAATAGTATATTTTGCAAAGTAAAGAAAAATCTTTAGCAATAAATATCTCAAAGGAAGATTAAAAATTGTTAGTATTTTTTTTCCTTCTTGCCTCCATCCTGTTCTCCTCCTCCCTTCCTCCTCTCCTCTTTTCCTCCTTTCTTCTCTCTTTCTCTTTCTTCTTCTTTCCCTGCCTCCCTCCTTTCCTTTCTTCTTTCCAGAAATTTACTACCCAGCATCTTTTACAGGAAAACCTGTGAAACCTAGATCTTAAATATATAGTAGAAAAAAGATGAGATTTTGAAAGGAGATGGCTTATCCTTGTATTTATATATCATTGACCCAGTATTCGAACCTATCTCAAAACAAAAGTATAATTATGATTTTTAATATTACTTTCAATGTTTAATAAATAGAGTGGTCTTCCTTCCCTGCTGCCTTGGCAAGAGAGAATAGAACTCTTGAACAGAAGTCTGGTGGTTGTAGCAGCCCCTTCCAAGTTTTATCACCATTATGTCCCTCCTCTCACCTGCCCTGCCCTTCCTTGCCCCCTTCTCTTTTTCTTTTCAAGCTGTTTATAAGATCTTCATTGACTGGCTTCCAAGCAGCCAGGAGTTTTGGTCCCTAATAG
The DNA here is from genome assembly GCF_000956105.1 of Propithecus coquereli. Classification (NCBI taxonomy): domain Eukaryota; kingdom Metazoa; phylum Chordata; class Mammalia; order Primates; family Indriidae; genus Propithecus; species Propithecus coquereli. The sequence goes on along the minus strand of NW_012133858.1, from coordinate 15,591,878 downwards.
CTAAATCTTATATACTTTATTTTCTTTTCTTTCCAGATGTCTGTGGGTATGCATTTTATTCCCCCTTCCTGGGACTACCCTTGCTATATTTATACTTCTTTTCTTTGTATAATATTTTCCTCATCAATCCATGGTATGCTATGAAGTCTAGCTATTATAATTTTAATTTAATCCAGAGTGAAGGGGGCAGGTTTTTTGTGTGTCTCTCAATTTTTAAAGGGGAAATATTGCTCACTTTAAGGAGGTTAACTTTCGCAGCTCATCCTCTCACTTTTTTCTCTTTTTCTATTTGATCTGTCCCAGTGAGGAGACCACATTTAGTATTTGCTAGTCGAGACTTCTGTTCTACGATTCTGAGTTAGTTCCTCATCTGGCCCTCTCTCCCTGTACTGAGTCACAATGTGATCACCAGCTGCAGGTGCTGCCACTGCACACAACACACTGCTAGGAGGGTAGCCAATGGTCAGCCTTAGAAGCATTCTCAGGAAAAGGTGAAGACCCTTTCCCCACTCTGAGCATCTTTTAATGGTTTAGTGTAGCTGGTATTAATGTGATAAATGATCATTCCTAAGCCTGTCTCAGTTCCAGCCCAGATGGAGTTTTGATTTTAGAAAATCATTCAGTGAAATGTATTTCCTGTGCCTGGTCGTCAGTGATCACTTACCAAAAAAAGGGGGGGTGATGGGAGAATAAAAATAAACTTATGATAATTCTCATACACCTAGTTTTTACTGAGTGAGTAATACCAAAAAGGGAATGAAGCAGGCTTTGCTGACCGGCATTTGCAAATGGATTCCAGGAATGTGGCTAGAGTTGCCAAAACCATCTCTGAATCCTGCCAAAAGCATCCCATGGGATTTTGCTAAGGGTGGGGAAAGCAAGGATTATGAAGGTATGTATGTGAATGTGTTTTAAAACTTTCTTACCCAACAGTGTTAGCAGGAAAAACACTGGAAAAAAGCTAAGAAATCTGCATTCTAGACCTGGTTGCACTCGATCTCCATGACACTGGAAACGTTAGCTATGCTCTTTGGAACTTCAATGATCATGTATAACATAAAGTGTCATTCTAAAATCTTAAATCATTCACATTCTTTGTTTCAAATTATTCCAAAACATCAAGATCATGCATGGTCATCATGTATCTGTATTAACAAGATTAAACTAAAATTAAAAAACAATAAAAGCAATCACATTAAAAAAATTTTAAATATAGTATTTCCATTTAGTCAAGATCTAAGTTTATTAACAATTCTAGATCTCATTATACTTTAAAAAACCCCAATGAGTTAAGAGCTCAGGTGTAGACCCTGGCTGATATAAACCATAATACTACAATGCAACAACTGATTTGACAAGCTACCAAGAGCTATCTTAACTAAAAGATGACACTATTTTGTCATGTTTTTCATGAGAGTAATGCTCTTGAAAATTAAGCATACATTTAATATTTAATTATATAGATTATATAGACTCCTATAAAATCTGGGACCTCCACCTCTTCAGTCATTTGTTTTTCTCTACATTTTGTTGGCCTCTTTCTGATTTTAATTACCTCATTGTCTGTGTAGAGTATTAAGACATTTTTGGTAGCTTTCCGTGTTGTCTCATTGCTTTCCCTCTCATGGGATAGCTGATACATTCTAAGGAATTCAGGAAGTCCCCATCTTATTGAAAACCCTTAGGAAGTTGTATCCCTAGTGTTCTCAGCTTATAGTAGGGAGGCATGCTTCTTCAGAAGCAACCTTACAGGTTTTTTTTTTTTTAGGGTAGAAATCATTATGCAGCAAGAGTGGTCTGCATGTTAGTCTTGTAGCAACACCTGCATGTCTTATAAAAGGTTTTTTTTTCCTACCATAAGTCAAATATCAGCTTGTTTGAATGATGGTTCCTAGAGAAGGTGTTGCCAGTATTACAGAACCAGTAGAAGATATATATTAAGAGTTTAATTGTGAGGAAGTGGCTTGTGTGATTGTGATTGTGTGGGCTAATTAGGCAATCTAACACTCCTAGAGTAGGCCACTAGGAAAGGCACGCTGGAACTCTGTGGCATGGGCTGAAGTTGCTTTCCATGAGCAGAATTTCTTCTTTAAGGAATCCTCAGTTGTGTTCCCAAGGCCTTTCAACTGATTGAATCAGGCCCACTCACATTATCAAGGATACTATCCCATACTTAAAGTCAACTGATTATGGACTTCAATCACATCTATAACATGGCTTCACAGCCACATCTAGATTAGTGTTTGATTGAATATTTGGCAACTGCAGCCTAGCAAAACTAACACACAAAAGTGACAATCGCAAAAGGGTAGCAGTTTTTCACGAAAGATAAATCTATGGTTGAGAAGCAGTGGACCCATAAAGGCAAGAAATGGGAAAGGCAGAAAAGATGCAAGAGGAGCCATGAGAATGCCGTCATTGTCATTGGGAATGGTGGCTGGAAGTGATGATAGCCCCAAGGAACAGTAAATGTGGACAAACTAGCATTCTACCTTGGGCACACAGGGACCGGAACTGCCCTCACTGCCCTGTTCTGGGAACAGAACCATTGCATGTCAAATGTTCCTTTGTTAACACAAAGTTCTAAGTTACAAACAGCAGAGTTGACTATGGTCTCTCTTGCATTCTTTACTTGCAATTTAGTACTTTGTTTATATGCTGTTTTGAGGTTAAGGGCATTTGATGAAAATACTCTTTCCTCCACATTGCTATCATGTGTTAATGTCCTGGTTGTGACCTTCACTCACTGACCACAGGACAAAGGGCTCACTCTCTCCAGCACTATCCAGGCTTTTGGTCCTGTCGGGAGTGTTCAGGGCCCAACTCACTGGCCACCTCAACCCCTTTCTCTCCCATCGCCTGGGACTCTTATTTTCATCCATCTGCAGCCTCCACAGCCCCTGATTATACCCCACCAATATCGCTTGGCTATGTTTTACCTCCTTAATCATAAAATTAAAACCAAAACCTCCCTCTAAACATAACCCCATATTCTTCTGGCTCTCTCTCACTCAGGAAACTCCTACTCTACCCTTCTCAGCATATTTACCTTCTGTTATCTTCGTTTCTGTTTCCCCATCAGTCCTTGTCTGTATTTCTTTTCTTACTGAATTTAGAGTCTGTGGTTCAATACTTCAGCCCACTCTTCCACCCTTGACCTTCTTCCAGTGGGCTTTTTCTCGGAGTTTCACTTTATGTACCTGCCCCTGTTCATACCTGTGGCACACTGTGGCCATCTTGCCACCTTTTAATGTTGCACACAATGCTCTTGGTTTTCTGAACACAGTTCCATTTTGGGGATCTCCTTAGCTCCTCTTCTTGTGCCTCTCCTTAAACATTGTTTTTCTTTGGTGGAGGTGGTGGCCGTGGGGTGTCTTTCCTGGGACTTGTTCTTGTTTCCCTTCCCACATGTAATTTGGAGACTCTTTCACTCCTGTGGCCTCAACTACCAGTTCTGTAATGTTTTTATATAAATCTGTTCCAGTAAGCTTTCTTGCACTTTAGATTCAGATGTTACTATCTTCTTATCAGCCAGTTGCATTTGTATATACCACAGAAATCTCAGCTACAACATGTTCAAAATAAATTCATCAACTTCTCCCTGGAATTCCATCTACTCTTTTGCTGTTTTAGTATGTGGTGTCATCCTCTAACCAGTTTCCCAAACCAGAAGTTGGGGTTTATTATTTCTAGACTCTTCTCTTTGTGTTAGTGTCAGTTTTATCTCCTAAATATCTCACAAGTCTGTCTACTTTTGTTCCTAAAATGCAAATCTGACTGTATTACTCCCCTGTCTAATATTTTACCTCCTTAGCTCAGTAGTATAACACAATGATTAAGAAAACAGGCTCTGAAATTAAATAGAAATGAGTTTGTATCTCACTTATACGCTATGTGATCTCGGACAAATAACTTTTTTTTGGTTCATTCCTCATATGTAAAATGGGAATGCTAATAGCAGTTTTCTTTTTAGGTGTGGCATGCCTCCTTGGCAGCTTCTCCTATTCCTGCTCCTCTTATGCTCCTTGCTGTAGCCACTCACTGCCTTTTCTCAGATCCCCAAAGGCGTTGAGCTGCCATTGGACAGTCACATACTATTCTCTGTGCCTGGAACATTGTTCACACCCCCAGCCCTTTATTGGCATGTCTCAACATAGATGTCATTTCCCTTGAGAGATGTTCAGCAACCACCTTTGGTATAGTTTATATGCCCTTGCTATGTTCTGCTATGCCTTTCTCCTTGAACTTCCTAATCCCCTCATCTTCCACCCTTTAAATGATCATTCACTTACTGCCTCCTTCTTTCAATTGATCACCCCTCTCCACCCATTGTAAGTTCCGTGAAGCGTTGACCATCTACCTTGACCATCTTGGTAAGCTTCCAGTTTCTGCTGCCCAGAGCTTAGCACAGTGTCTGGCAAAGATCGGATGCTCAGTAGACATTTGAAGAGTGTTTGTAATGTGACCATCTCACAGTGCACATACTTTTCCAACAATGTGATCACGTCTTTTCTTCTGTAGGAGAAAATATATCATAAAATATAGTTCTCCTCCTTCTGTGATTCCTCCCTAGGAACCTGATTGCTTCTAGAGAGAGAGCTGTTTACACAATCAAATCAAGCGGTATTTTACAAGGAGGGAAAGCCCCAGGACAAGTCCCTTCTCTTGACCACAAAGTTCTTATGTTTTCTGTCTTTCCTCTTGAAATCTTGGTTTCAGTAAAACAACATTTCTATCCCTTCCCTCTTCTCCCCATAATTTTACAGATGTACTATAGTAATGTCTCCATATTAAGCCCCCAATCAAGTACGTTAGGCCTGGGTGGGAGATAAACAACAAGCCTATTTTTAGCATTACTTGTGAGAAAATTTCTAGGTATATAACTGACAAACATTCATGGAGAGCTGCTTTACTTTTCTGTCAAGGTTTTTTTTTTTTTTTTTTTTTTTTTAACAGTTCTGCACGTTGAAAGAAAGTTCACAATTTTTGAAAGGAAACGTGGCCCTTTTTATTAGCTCCTTTTACCTCATGCTGAGTCATGGATGAGAGAGAATTTGTAGGCGGGTGAGCTGCAGGAAAAGTAATACTGTCATTTACACTTGCAGGCTGTTATGCTTTCCAGAAAACTTTTTCCGTAGGTTGCGAAAGTGATTAATCTGCTGTTAAAGCTGACAAAGAAGGTTCTCTGATAAGAAAAAGAATCAAATGAGGGATTTTTTCTTTAAAAAATAAGCTCTTCTTTCCTGTTTTAGATTGGAAAAAAATAAGTTTAAATGTTGTTTTTTAAATTTGATCTCTGTGTGTGTGTGTGTGTGTGAATTTAGCTGTGACTTAAAACAGTCACAGGACATTTTCTATTTAAATTATGTCTTTTTATTTATTGGCATGGCACATTCTTCATGTTTTATATCTAAATTATTCATTTCTACATCCTGTTTCCTGATTTGGTTTTTTTTTTCTTTCATTTTTCTCTATTTGGGCCTTACGTTTCAATACTTTGAACATCATTTTACTTCTCATCCCCGGATCTCTTCAACCAACCTCTTTTTTAAACATTAAACTGGTAAAGATGTTGTAAGTTCCCTCTGTGATAGAAATTCTTCCTCCCTGAAAGATTCCATTCATGTAACGTTTTGATAAAATTTTAAAAACTTGGACAAAAATTGTTTAGTATAATTGGAATGAAACATCAGTGCCTGAAGGGTCTAGAAATTTTTTACTTTATTTTGTGTTTAAAAAACTACTTTGAGACGTAAAGCTTTTCCACTGAGGACTAGCAAGCATACATGGAATTTGATCTTCTCTCCTAACTCATATTTCAGCTGGCAACTTAAAGGGACAAATAAATAAATCACATGGCACAACCTAACTTTTTTATGATTCTGCAGAGAACCGGTGACTCATTTAGAGAATTCAGGGTCCTCAAAAATGTAGAATAACATGTTAGAGCTTATTGAGCTTGTTGCATTTAGCATTTTAGTGCCCGGTTTTTATAACAAGTCTGCATGGGTTGTTAAAACACACTGTATTAACCCTCTTCCTTTTATATTTTTCTGCTTCTAAATCTCACCATTTTATGTTGGGGTATGTTAGGTTAATTTACTTTTTTTTTCTTCTTCCCCCTCCTTGTTTTGAAGACTGACTTCTAAGCTTGAGCCATTCCCTTGGCAACTGAATGGATTCATGAGGAGTAGAGAGGAAGGGATTTTATTCACAGCTCTGACAGCACTGCCTCTCAGTAAGAGAGGGAAGACACAAAGAGTAATGTCCCCTCCTCTAATTGAATGGGCCAGCAAAGGGGACTTGGCATTCTTCTGTTAGTCCTGAAGTTCAGATATACATACTGCTTTTGCCCCTGAGCTACAAATTCAGGTTTTAAAATTCTGAAGTCGAGAATGTCAAAACCATTTACAATTGAAAACCTGCTAATTATCAGTGTATATTTATATGAGTATTTCATAAGGAAAAAATAGAAAGAATGTAAATATATTTGTTTTATATCAGAATTGCCAAGAATATTTGTTTCTTTATTGAATGTGTATGCAATATATGTAAACACACATCTCTATATTTATGTATACATATAAATTTATATAGAGAGCAGCATTTTTAGGTAACACTGTTGTACAATCTCTTCATCCATCTTCAAGGTGGATGCATCCATCTTCTATGCTATGTATGCTATAGCATAGAGTCTTCATCTTGTAATAAAATATTACAATTTTGGGGGCGGAGAGGGTCTCTTTGGGGCTGGATGAGGTGTTAAGACCTTTTGCATTATACTTTTAAGTAGAACACAGTAATTGCTGTCTAATGAACTGACTATATCAGGTTTGTTTCTGTTTTGATAGAAAGATGGAATAACATTTAAACTAGAAGAAAAAACCCTCTTTCGTTATTGTTTTTATTGTTATTGAAATTAGCTGTCTTAATTTAAGTTGACTGTGGTGTTTTTAAGTTGGGAACATTTTGATTTGACATTTTTAAGAGGAAAAGGTTCCATACATATTATGGGAGAGTCTTTTTCTTAACTAAATGCCAGCAAGAAAATTTAAACGAAAAAGTAATCATGAAACAATGGTAATGAGATATGATTATGGTTTAGTGGGAGAAAAAAGCCCTACAGGGAACAGTTCCAGTACAGTAAATTATGAAATGTTACTAAATAGGTCTCATTAGTCTACCATGGACTATGTTTAATTGACCTTAGAAAGGAATCTGGAAAACTTTGGGAAGTATACATAAGACAACTTGATATTAAACTAATAAAAGTGATTAGAGTATCTGTTTTAATAATTAAAAATAGTTGTGAATGAGGGTCCACAAAACAGCACCCACTTCACTAATACATGCTTATAGACAAGCTGTTTGTAAGAAAAATGAACCTGCAGAACGCTGAGAAATTTAATATATGACAGTGTAACTATGAGTTTCTCCTCTTATTCTAGATATTTTCAACAAAATATAATAGATTTTAAATGTTGTTTTAAAAAAACTTGCCTCTCTGTTGAAGACAAGAGCAAAAGAGGGCATTTGTAGTGATTGTTTATTTTCATGTTGTTACACTACACGGTCTACAAAACCAGAGTGCCAGATGCTAAATTTTATTAACAGAACGCATCTTTAATTAAATATTATATTTGCAATACAATTAATAATGTGGTCTGTTTCCATAACTTTGTTAAGAAATTACCATAATTTTTATATAATAGCCTAATAAAAAGGCAGTGTGTTTTGAAACAGTCTTTCCTAAAGTGGTTATGGGCCAGAATTATCTTAGAATAAGATACTTAGAACTTTAAACTAGTAATGAATCTTATAGGATCTGGTATTATTTTGCTTCCTTTAAAATAAAATAGGATTTTTGTTTTTCAGTGAGCTCACTCTTTTAAGAGGTTTCAGGAATAATTCGCTTATTTGCATTCTGCTCCCCTATCCTCTACCTCTTTTTAAAAACCCCAAGTAATACAAAAAAAATGGTAATTCCAGTATACGGTACATTGGGCTATGATGGTTCTTAATGAAAGGAAGGACATCCTTCTGGTTCTGTGGTCACCGTTGATGTTGTTTTAATTTTCACAATGTGTTAACATGATAATTAAATTCCCTTGGCTGTCCCTGTGAGGAAAGAATTTTAAATTGAACTATACGTGGAAAAAAATTTTTATATTGAAAAATAATATTATCTTTTCATGTGATATCATATGTGGATATGGAATAGCATATACAACTCTGGATGATAGGGCTTTAGTAAAATAACATTTTGCAAGCTGCCTTTTTCAAGACTTTGAAATGTCACCCTCAGCTAAACAGAAGTAATTTGCATCAGTGATGTGTGTGTCCTTACTCTTAATGAAACAGCAGTCCCTCTCTTCAGAAGGTAATTGCTCTCCCTACAATGTATTTTTTTTTAACACTGAGTCTCCTTCTTGCCCTTCTTTTGCCTTGATATTTGTCCCTTAATTCTATTATATTAGTTGACAACTAAAATTAAGGGCAATATGTCCTGGTCTAACTTTGCAGTCTTGTTTCAGGTACTTGCTTTTATATAATGTAGTGGTAATTAACAGGACAACTTTGGAGCTGCAAAGTCTAGTTTCAGGTACCAACCTGAATTCTGCAACCTTGGACAAGTTACCTAAGCTCACAGACCTCAATTCCCTCATCTATAAAATGAGAATAATAATAGGCTCTTCCTCAGTTATATGTAAAGCATTTAGATAAAGACTGGCACGTAATATGTATTAGTTATTATTAAATCCCTGCCACATTGGTTGTTCTTCATGTACATCCTAGCCTTTTGTCTGTGTCTCTGTTCACATTATTTACCAGAAACAGGATCTACTGTCCTCCTCTTCTAAGGCAGGCACATGTGTGCCCACAAACACTCAGCTGTCTTTGTGTTTTGATTCTACCCATCCCATAAGATATGGCTCAGAGAGCCACTGTCTGACTGCCAGATTGGGAATAATCCACCTGAAACCTTAATACACTTCTCTGTGTTATTTAGCATTCTCAATTGTACATTATAGCTATTTACAAGTATATTTTCCCTATTTCCTGATGTGTGAACTCCTTGAGTTCAGTGATTTCCTGTGATGAATTTCTCCCTACTCCAAAGTACATGGTGGCTTGTGATGCTGCTGTGCTCCTTAAAAAGCCATGGAGAGAGCTCAGAGGACTCTGTTTTGTATCTCAGGTACCAACTCAGCCATAGTAAAATAAAATACCAAGCAAACTCCTGAGGCCCCTAAGTATAAGCTTTAGCTCTTGGATGTCATTTCTGGACTCACCCTGGACCGGAAGGAAACCTGTTTCCCTGAAGGCAAGGACCCAATCCTGGCAAGATTCACCACCTGCTGACTAAAGAGCCCTTGGGCTTTGAATAAACATCAGAGGTAGCCTGGCAACAGTCATCACTGGCTTTGGGTGAGACTCGTCTGGCTTAAGGTGTGACCTGGCACTGGTGGCCATGAGGGAGTACCCACATCACTCCTCCCACAAGTCCAGGAGCCCAGCACAGAGAGTGAGGTAAGCGAGTGAGAGACTTTGCCTGATAATCCGGGGAATTCTCTTGCATCTTACTCAAGCTCACCAAGGTGGTACCACCAGGAAGATCACAGCATTACTGACCTTGGGGCACCCCTCGTGCTGATACGGTTGCAGTGACCAAAGAATTACACTACAACACTCAATTCCTTTTGAATGCCTGATGGGTTCAAACAAGCCCAGCCTATAAAGATTAAAATAAATACCTAACTCTTCAATGCCCACATGTGGACGAACATCCACAAGCATCAAGAACATCCACGAAGACATGACCTCACCAAATGAACTAAATAAGGTACCAGTAACCAATCCTTGAGTGACAGAGATAGGTGACCTTTCAGATGAAGACTTCAAAGTAGCTGTCCTGAAGAAGCTCAGTGAACTTCAAAACAACACCGAGAATGAATTCAGAAACCTATCAGAGAAATTTAACAGAGATTGACATAATAAAAAAAGTAAAGCAGCAATTCTAGAGCTTATGAATTCAATTGACAAATTGAGAAATGCATCAGAGTCTCTCAACAGCAGAATTGACCAAGCAGAAAAAGTTAGTAAACTCGAAGACAGGCTATGTGAAAATATACAGAAGAGAAAAAAGAATAAAGAATAAATAAGAATGAAGCATGCCTACAAGATCTAGAAAATAGCCTCAAAAAAGCAAATCTAAGAGTTATTGGCCTTCAAGAGGAGGTAGAGAGAAGTTAGGATAGAAAGTTTATTCAAAGAAATAATAAAAGAGAACTTCCCAAACCTATAGAAAGATATCAATATTCGGGTACAAGAAGATCACAGAACACCAAGCAGATTTAACACAAACGAGGCCACCTTAAGGCGTTTAATAATCAAGCTCCCAAAGATCACTGATAAAGAAAAGGTCCTAACAGATGCAAGGTAAAAGAAAAAAATAACATATAAGGGAGCTCCAATACATCTGGTAGCAGACTTCTCAATGGAAACCTTACAAGCCAGGAGAAAGTAGCATGACATATTCAAAGGGCTGAAGAAAAAAAAAAAAAAAACTTAACCCTAGAATATTATATCCTGCAAAAATACCCTTCAAACATGAGGGAGAAATGAAGACTTTCCCAGACAAACAAAAGCTAAGGGATTTCATCAACACCAGACCTGTCCTATAAGAAATGCTAAAAGGAGCTCCTCAATCTGAAAGAAAATGACATCAATGAATAATTAGGAATCTTCTGAAGGTATAAAACTCACTGGTAACAGGAAGGTATTGCTATCATTATGATGTATAAACCATTTATATCGTGAGTAGGAAAACTAAAAGACAAACAAATTGAAGACGCAACCCATAGTATGGGAGAAAATATTTGCAAACATGTGATAAGGGATTAATCACTAGGATATACAAGGAGCTCCAAAACTTGATAGGAAAAAAATCAAATAATTCAATTAACAAATGAGCAAAGGATCTGAATAGACATTTCTCAAAAGAAGACCTACAGATGGCTGGTACATGGTATATGAAAAAATGCTCAATATCGTTGGTCATCAGAGAAATACAAATGAAAACTACAATGAAATATCATCTCACCCCAGTTAAAATGGCTTTTATCAAAAAGACAGGCAATAATGAATGTTGGTGAGGATATGGAGAAAGGGGAACTTCTTACACTCTCGGTGGGAATGTAAATTAGTGCAAACACTGTGGAGAACAGTATGGAAGTTCCTCAAAAAACTCAAAATAGAACTACTGTATGAGCCAGCAATCCCACTGCTGGATATATATCCAAAGGATGGGAATTCAGTATTGAATCCAGATATCTGCACTCCCATGTTTACTGCAACACTATTCATAATAGCCATGATATGGAATCACCGGAGTGTCTACCAATGGATGAATGGATAAAGAAATTGTGGTACATATACATGATGGAATGTAATAAAGCCACGAAAAAGGACAAAATCCTGCCATTTGAAACAACATGGATGGAACCAGAAAACATTACATTAAGCAAAATAAACCAAGCACAGAAAGATAAATGTCACGTTCTCACTCGTATGTGGGAGATAAATATTAAAAAAAGTCAATCTCATGGTGACAGAGAGAATGATGGTTACCAGAGCTGGGAAAGGTAGCAGGGAGTGGGAAATAAACTGGGGATATTTAATGGATGCAAAAATATAGTTAGATAGATAGAGTGAACAATATTTGATAGCACAACAAAGTGACTATAAGCAACAATAAGTTAGGGTATACTTGAAAATAACCAAAAAAGTGGAATTGGAATGTTGTGCTAACACAAAGAAATGTTAAATGCCTGAGGTGATGGATACCCCAATTACACTGATTTGATTAATTCACATTGTGTGCCTGTATCTAAACATCACATGTACCTATAAACATATACAACTATTATGTACCCATAATAATTAAAGATAAAAAAACCAAGGAGAGATGATTTTTAATATCTGTATTTATTATTTATCATGTTATACACTTTTGAGTGTACATGATGGTCCTTATTTCTGCATTAAGCCTGCCACTTCTGGACATTGGCAGAGATGTGAAAATTAAAAGAAACCAAAATAAGAAATACATTTAGTCCATTTAAGCAATATGTAAGTTCCTCTTGTTGAGTTTCCTCCCTCATTTATCTCTCAAATTTTGCAAAAGAATGACAAATTCCTTATTTAAAAGAAAATGAAAGCAGATCTGTTACTTCTATCATATGAATGGCATTCTTCATTATGGATAATTAGATAAATAGAATACTTACAAGCATATGGTTTATGCACATGGATACTATCTTTGTGAAAACCATGGAAGAAACTCTCAGTGCCTGTGTGATTTTTTTTTTTTTTTGTCGTGTTTATGTGGGTTAAAGACCAGCAGTTACATTCTGAAAACTCCAATGCTAGAGTGTCTTTAAAAAGATTATACACTGAAATAAAGTTTTAACACCCTCTATCCCATAATAAAAGTTATGTTGCATTATTCCTTTACCACTGAAAACTTGTGAGGCTCAAAGTAATTTAATTTTTATACATTAAATCTACTTACTTGCCATATTTTAAAAATAAGTCATGAAACATGATGGTTTCAAAAATTTTATTTGAGAATATTTTATTATTAGATTTTTAAACTGTAGATTAATTTAAAAAGCAAATTTTGAACTAAAGACATGAAATATATACCTCCATTTGAAAAGATGAAGCTTTTACTGTTGTTCCTAGCATTTTTGCTTGATTTTGTTTCTGTTTTGCTTTTTATCGTTGCAGTTGTTTTGTTTTGAGACATTGTAGTTGTGTGATTTTTGTTTCTGTTGCACAGCACAGCACTCTTTTACATAGACTTAAATAACCTTCCTTGTTCTTCATTGCCAAATGACAGTTCATTTATTGTAGGGTGGTAATTGCCCTATCACACACCCAGGTAAACAATGTAAAAAAAAATGAAGCAGATAAAAAGTATGATTTGTTTCATAATAGTATTGTAGGTTGTGTTTCCTTTTATAGTTTTTCTTGTTTACATTATAGAACATCTAGGAATAATCTACATTCTCTTTAATATCTGTTAAGGCAAATATTCTTTAATTTTTTTTTGAAATAGACATATCATTGCAAAAATGTATTTCACTTTACTGTGTATTGTAGGACAAACCACATTGCAAGAAAGAAGACAAATGGTTAATGGACACCTGACCTCTGATTGAGGAATGATAGAGTGGTGAGGGATGTGGCAAGCTTGAGGGTTCATCTGCTCCCTGGATTTAACCTGCGTCCAGTGTTGCTAGGTCTCTGGAATTGAGCTCCACTTAAATAGCTCTGATCTCCAAAGGCCTTCAATTAGGAGGTTCAGCGCCACTGGAAAACTGAGTCAGTTTAGCACATTGTTTAACAAGGCCAAACTGATGGTCCTTTCTGACCCCAAATCTCCGGTTTCAGTTGAACTATTTAATACTTAGGCAAAGTCTAATAAGTATGTGAAATAAATACAGTATAGTTTCAAGTGTTTTATTGTTGTTGTTCTATTTCCCCCTTCCCTCTGAGGGTTTATATAGAAATCTCCATACATGGACAATAACTTCTGCAGTCAGAGGCAAGATTATGCCTTTGAATTAGGTCCCATGGACACCTGTGTTGTCCTTTTTGCACAGAACTGCGTAGGTCCTCTGTTAAGACGCATGCTTGAGCACTGCCCAGATGAAAGGAACAAATCACCCTCTGTGGAAGAATCCAGACTGCTAAGTGTGAATAAGGTCAACTATTAATAATTTGGCAGAATTTAGGACTTTAGTTTTAACATAGCCTTATTCTGTTATTTTATTTCTCCGCTTTTGTTCCGACACATGAATTTAGTGCTTTTCTTAACAAAGATCACTTCAAGCATATTTTCTGGGTTTCCATCAAATTAGCCATACCAGTGGATCTCATTTGCTCCATATATCTTCATGTTAGGAAATGGTACAAAGTAAAAGATGCTAGAAAAAGATATGCTGGGACAGAATTTCTGCAAGTATAAGCTCTGTAGTTAATGCTCTAGGAGGCTTTTCCCTTCAAACCCTATTCCAAGTTAGGGCCTTCTCCTCATACCTTGCCTGGATCATTGCAGTAGCTTCTTGGCTGGTTCCCTTCATGCCCTTCATAAACATATGGCTGCCAGATTAATATTTCCTCAACACAGCCCTGATCCTGTCATTCTAACATTGACTTCCTGACAATCTACCTGTTACTCAGACGGAAGGAATGTGATGATAATAATAATGATAATCACAACAATAATAAATGACTGCTCTTAGATGTCCCATCTCAAATATCAATTGTCTTGAGACAGCAAAGCTTTTGGAATTCAATATCAGAGGGTTTAACTGTGTGGTATTTGGCATGGGTCTGAACCGCATGTATATTGTGTGGCTGATTGAAAGAAGATTATCTGATATACATGAGAAATGAGTAGGTGGGGAGTTGACATTTTGTTAGAAGTGCATGCCTGGCATTTTGATATACCATTGCACCGCTTCAAATCTTTGTTATCATTAACAAACCGCGTTGTGAAAAGAGCATAGCATAATTGAGGACAGTGGGAAAGATCTTAATGCTTTGCATCCTGGTCTTGGTTTTGCAATTAAATATGTAATCTCCTTTGTAAATAGGAGATTATTGCCTTGGAGTATATATTTCTGTTAAAGCAGATTGACTACTTGGTTACCACACTCTAAACAGCTTTTTTTAAAGAATTTTTCAATTTATAACAGATCTATGATATAATGTTAAATGAAAAAATAAGATATAAAACTGCATATAAACAGGGTTCACATTTAAACATTAATATCCATCCTGACCACACACATGCACACATACACACATGCAGACACAAATATACACATACATAAATGCATAGGTATAAAGAGCTTGGGAATAAGGTTAACAAAATTTAATACTTGTTATCACTAAAGTTTTGAAGTATGAGTGTTTTTTATTTTCTTTGTTAATTTTGTTAATCCCATATTTTCTACGAGTGTCATTGTAATGAATAAACTATATCTTACATGAAGGCTTGCCTAGCTCACTGACAAAGAAACAATGAATGATATATTATTTTGTTTAAACATCATTGAAAATCATTAAGACACAGGAATAAATATAAAGTTAAACCATCTTTTTATAATAGTAAAATATCTTCTTGAATAGTTTTATTTTCTGCCATTCCATGAACAGTATCCATGGGAAATTATACAGTTTGCTTATTTTTTTTAAATTTTAAAACATTTTAAAATTTTTTGCTTCTGATGGCATTGAGTGAAGAAATCTAGCAAGAGAATAAATACCTATATAGATTACACCTCTGATGCCAGGGCTCATTTGTGGTGTTTCTTTTTCTTTTTCTTTTTTTTCTATTATATATTTCCCTTTTCTCACCTAATGATATAGCTGATGCTACTTATTATGTCCCTCTACTTCTATAATGCCAATTATCCTAGAATCCACAGGGTCCCCCCCATCACACACATACACACATACACACACACACACACGGTCCCCCCATCACACACATACACACACACACACACACACACACACACACACACGGCCCCCCCATCACACACACACGCGCACACACACACAGATTAAATAGAAAAAATATGAAAATGGGGAATAACTTCATACTTAATTATATTCATTCATTACTCAATGATGTTTTGTTGCCTTACCACGGCTTAATCTTTGTGCCACCTTGTTCTAATGTTCTAAGTGTTCTAAAAGGCTGGAGAGAGGAATATTAGAATAAAACATAGTCCCTACTGCTGAGTATTATAGTTTAGAACAATGTTTCTCAAATTTGAGGATGCATAAGAATTACCTAGGTCATAACATTTGTCTGCTATATATATAAAATATCAGAAAAAGCAGGCTAGTTGGAAATGTTTGAGTTCAGCTGCCCTTGTGAAGTATGAAACATTTTTAGCCAGTACTTTAAAGGGGAAGGAGTTGAGTCACAAAGACAGGAACATGCCTCAAGCCATCCAGTAGTTCAGGATAGAATGAAGGACCCTGGTTCTCCATCTCTTAAGTCCGTGCTCTTTGGCTGGCTGGAACTCAACTCTATGTTTCAAAAATGAATGGGTTGCGGTGGCGCACTGTGTTCCACACAGACTTTGTCAGACTTCTGGAAATCTGAGAAATTTCCACTAGTTTTCTGCCTGTTTCCCTAACTATACTTGAATTCACTGACGCCAGTAATAGTCACTTTTTACCCCATAGCTGACAAAAGGCCTGATAATTAGAAGATGGTCAGTATATGGTCAATGACTATATGAAAAACACCACTTTTCAAAAAGAAATTCTAAAGTTATAAATTTAGAGTCAGCTAAACATCCCATTTCTTTGTCTTGGGATGGTTTAGGAAAATGCAATGTGTTCTCTGAAAGGAAAAGATATTTGGAGATATGATTGTTTTTCTCTGTAAATAAAGCTACATTGTTTTAAATATAAGAAACATGCTCATTTTATAAAAGAAAATGAAGGAAGAAAAAAAGAGCAAAATATCTGCATTCCTCCTACCCATACTTACCACTCAGTTTTTGTTTTGTTTTTCTTATTCACGTATTGGACTTTAATCATGCTATATGTACAAGTTTATATTCTGTTATTTTCCTGTAACATTATATAGCATAAGGGGATTAAGCTTCCTATAACATACACAGATCAAGAGGTTTATAAAAATAATGAAAACAGTGTCAGAGTAATACAGGTCTCAGTTTATATGCCATTCCAAAGGACCTCAAATATCAGAATTTATCTGAGCTCAAAGGCATCTCTTAGATACCTTAAGCTACCTGGAATCTTTGAATTCTTTCAATGAAATCCCTTCATTTTATAAAGAGGAAATTGAGACCCAAAGAACAATATAAGTGAATTTGTTTGGACCCAGGATTTTCAGGCCTCATTGTCCCAATTTCAAATTGTGTTCCAAAGAATATTTATCTTTGAATTTGTTAATGTTTGCTATTCTAAAAAGAAAGAGAGGGACAAACTAATTCTTTTTATGTTCAGAAGGAACTTCCACTTGAGTAATGAGTCCCAAATGATTGAACTCTGTCAGCCATTTGTATCCCCCGCTGATGAGGATTCCAGCGGTTGTGCTGAAACCTTGACCTTGGCCTACCCAACATTCCCTCACTCTCCCACAGAGCTTGGCCACCCCGCACCATGGTCAAAATAATGGTGCTCTTTCCCATGAGCCATCCTCAGATCTCCAGCTAACGATGTCTGTCTAGAGAAGAGAAAACACAACTTCTTCACTATCCCAGATTCTAGGACATTTAACGTACTGTATGATCTAAAATATCAAGTAGGCTTTATCAGCAAAGCTTCCAGAAATATAAATACACAAAATAGCAAGTAGTGTTTTGTGGGACCATTCAGACAAGGGCTGTTGTTTCTCCCATCATATTGCAAAACACGTTGCCAGTTGCCCCTCACCTCTGTGGTTATGCTCAATCTTATTTTTTAAACAGTTCCCCAGGAAGTCAAGAAGGGAGCTACCTTAACTGTGTACTCAGTAATTGAGTGACAAAGACAGGCGTGAGAGAGACCTTTGCTTCCAGATCACCCCTCCTTTGCCTCACCCTTTTCAGGACACATGAACTACCAGAAATGAATCTACCCCATGTGGTCATTGCAGGATTTATCTGGGCATTTGCTGAACCTGCTCGCAATTTATTTTTATTTCTTCCGATAGACGTGGATTTGGCACAGGAGAGTGAATTCTTTCTGGAACAGCAGATGTGCCTGGTACACTCGTTTGCTGTAACCATTTGTGCTGTGGTTTAAAAAAAAATTTTTTTAAGAGTGTAGAATTGTTGAGGAGGGGAGGGTTTAAAAACCAGAAGCATTTTAGCGATTATGCAAAGTTAGAATGTGAGTAATTTTGCTGCAGTTACTCATTATGTGCTTTCATAGCTTGTTTTACAAGGATAAAGGGATGTGTACAGGTTTGGTGAATAGAGCTCTTATTTGTCCCTAATAGTCTCTCTTTATGAAAACATTTCCTACCCTTCCTCCTACTCTGTGGCAAAAGTGCTCTCTCCATAGAAATTATACCCTTCTGTGATTCAGTCCTTTTATCCATCTACAATAAGTGGACAGACAGCCTCCATTTCTGAGAACAATTATGTTAAGAAAAAAAACTTTTTTCCACTGTATGCTATATAATGTAGCTGACGTATATTCAAATCGTAATAATACAGTACTCATTTCAAAATGAACATGTTTTCTGCAAAAAGAAAAAAACTCAGCAAACAGCTAGTGACTTTGCTATAAGCTTAATGTGCTCTAAATATGGTGTCCTTTCAATATTTTATTTGAAATGTTTAATAGGTCTTAGCAAAATTTGCTCATGGAATTCTCTGAGGACTGTAATACACTACCTATTCCTTTTTTACTTTCTTTCAGTCACCCAAATTCCTTTTGAAATATGGGAATGAGGGTCTGTTTGTTTCCATTGAAGCAAATATAGCCACTTGCTCACACTGGTGGCTTCCCTTACTGAATTCCACTACTATTTTGGAAACCCCTGTATGCAAACAGAGCAACCCAACTTGTCCCCATTTGAGCCTTGTTGGTGATTTCCATGCACTACTGTCTGGTGTCCACACGCTGAGGTCCGCTTTTGTTTTTGAAAAACAAAACTGGGTTTGTTACGTTGCTGTAGGCTTATTAGTAAGTCTGGTCATTCCGGTGGAATGGTAGGAAGACTGGTCTTAAGAGTCTGAAAAACTGAGTTCTAAACCTGACCCTTTCAAGACTTTGTTGTTTTGGGCAGATTTTTCCTGAGACTTGTTTCCTTGAGGAGAAAGTTGAAATTTATGACCTTCAAATTTCATTGAGCTCTCACACCCCATGATTCTGTTAAGAATATTATTTGTTTAAATTATGCATAAACAAATTTATTTCTTCATTATCAAAAATTTCTTTGTGACAATTTCTGCCCCAAATAACTCTTTTCAGACCCTGGTGTCAAAGGTGGTCATATTTTAATTTCTACCACTGACATGCTAATTCTAGCAATGAGAAACCTCTACAGAACTTTGGGGGTTTCCTGAGAGAAGAAATCTCACCAATTTTATTCATCTTTTATCTTTTTATGGCTTCTGAGAAGTAATTGACTGGAATGGTTGGTCTAATATAGTAGTTGATTATAACCAAAACTATTGAACCACACTCAAATTTCCGGTTAACCTACAGCTAAGAAACCCAAAATGCATAAACTAACTGTGAATTCTTTAAATTACATTAAATTATAGAACTTTTTATCATATTTAAATACTTCTTAGAGGAATGGTTAAGAGTTTGGCTTCACAAAGCTGATGGGGGATAGGAGGAGGGTGGGGAAGTTGTAATTTAGCCAACTACTGCCATTATTGTTTTATTTAGAAACTCTCTCTCTCTCTCTCTCTCTCTCTCTCTCTCTCTCTCTCTCTGTATCAGAATATATACACATATATTCCAATAATACATTATTGAAAAAACTTTCATTCATTGGACAAAAACTTATGGAGAATCTGCTTGTAAGACCCTCAAAATGGAATGTTGAACTAGAAAGACAAAGTCCCAGCCCACATGGAGCTTATAGGGGAAGAGAACATTGAAGAAGGAACTGCAAAGCAATAGACAAGGGATATCATAAGGGGAATACAGTCTATTAAAGAGACTAGTAGTGGGCACCTTAGCCAGTCTTGGAGGATCTGGGCTGGCTTCCCAGAAGTGTCATTTCATTTGAAATCTGGAGGATGAATAGTTAGGAGTTGGGAGGTGGTAGCATGTTGGAAAATGTTTTAAGTCAGGGTGACCACATGGTAACTGGAGCATTGAATCTCATATAGAAGGAAGTAAGAGAGGACGCTAAAAAGCCAAACAGTTCTATCAGGAAAGAATTTGTACTTCATCCTAAGAGCAATGAGAGAACGTCTGGGAGATTTTTATAAAGTCAGTGATCAGATTTGGGTTTTAAATATCTGGTTGCAGGATAGAGTATGTACTAGGGGACAATAAGTGGTCACTTTCTTAAAAAAAAACACATAAAATTGTATTTGTGTATATTCATTTATTTATTGCAGTAAACTAGGTCACTAATGATAGTGGACTGGACTAGGGCACCGATAAGTTAATAGTGAGAACTGGAAACATTGAAAGTAATTAGTAGATAGAATCAACAACCTTTCCAATACCAAGGGAAGAAAAAAATAGTATGCCTATATTTATAACATTTAATCACATTGTTAAAGTCTTTGAGGTACCTACCAACCTTAAAAAATATCTGATTTACATAGTTTCTGTCAAAATACATATGCACTCTTAGTTTACTTTATAGACTGTTATTTTGAATTCATGTTTCCTTGCTTTCCAGTTGCATAACATTCTGTTAGATCAATGTACCATGATTTCCTCAACCATCCTCTAATTTTTTAATTTAATGTAAATAATTAACATAAGTTATAAGCATTTTAATAGCTCTTCATTGCAAGTTTGCTCACCAATAGAATTATTCCAACTTCCAGTGCTACCAGACATATAAAAATGTATCTGTACTATTCTCTCTGGGATTAGGTTTTATTATTTTTTGGCTAATTGGCTCAACTTTCAGTATTTTTCACTAAACCCATGGCCTGATTGGAGAAAAGTACCTGGGCCCTTGAGGGGATGATTCAGTGAACGAGGTTGCTTGCTGTAGAAATAGGCTCTTCTCTCACTAGATTATAGAACACACTCAGATTGAATTAACCCTCATCACAATGGCATTTTATCCAGTGCCAGACACATGCATGCTAGGGACTAAATGTACTGTATGGGTATTTATATAAACAGGAGCCTTGGAAACCTCTGAAGTTCAAAACTGATGATATTCCATCTCATTTAAAAGTTATTTGGGGGAGGAGGGGCCAAGTACTTGCTTTTAACATGATGACAGGCTAATTTCATGAACATGTGAGTACAGGTCCTCACCTGCCTCATTGCTTCTCTGCTTAATAGTTAGGGAATAGAAAAATGAAGATTTTCAAGGGAGCATATATAGGTACTCCCAAGTGACTTGATTTTATATTTGGGATAACAACTTTACATACTGGCATTGGTATCTTCTAGGACAAAAACTGTTCCAGAGTACCATACCAGACTATATTGTTTGTGCTATTTCTGCCCCTGAAGCTATTAAGAATAACCCATCTCTAGCTGCAGTGTGTGTTTTCAGAGCACAGCACTGTAAAATGAGTAAGTACTGATAGAGTGCACAGAAGTAAGATATTTGCGTCTGCATCTCTCTGACAAGAAGTCTATGGGGCACTCAGGATATATGGGTGTGAGTGTGGTTTGTGTATTCATCAAGGACTGAAAGTATCAGTACTATCTCTGTATTGGCAGCAATGTTTTGAACTCAGTGGTACCAATTAAAATCATGTGATTTTGATTTTAAGCATAATGTTTGTGATCATTTTAATTCATCACCGTGTGTCAGCTACTGTTTATAAGTTTACTTTCTTCTTTAATGTTGAAAGTACAGAAAAATACAAAGATGAAAACAAAAATTTTTCTTAATTGCATCATATAATGCAAAATTTTAACCTTTTAGAATTTTAAGCCATTTTTATTTTCTGCTATATTCTTTTCTTTATTTCTATGTGTATACACATACACATTGGAATACCACAATATTTTGGGGGGTATTGGGTTTTTGAAATAACATATATATTTCTTATATATTTATTATTTTAAATATATATTTATATATAAATATATAGGTAACATATTTCTTATGTAAGAAATATATAGAGATATATGTTTTCTCTATATAATACGTATTTCTTCCTTTGATTAAAAAAGTAATGTGTGGTTGTGGTAGAAACTTAGGGAAATAGGAACTGTATCCAGAACACTCAAAATCACTCTCTGAAAATAACCACTGTTATCACTTTGGGAATAAATCCTTTTAGCTATTGTATATGTAAATGTGAGGTATAGATGCATATATTGATTGACAGATATGAAACAATGTTTTCTAACCTGACTTTTTTTTTTGAGAAAGAGTCTTGCTCTGTTGCCTGGGGTAGAGGGCCGTGGCATCAGCCTAGCTCACAGCGACCTCAAACTCCTGGGCTCAAGTAATCCTCCTGCCTCAGCCTCCTAAGTAGCTAGGACTGTAGGCGTGAGCCACCACACCTGGCTAATTTTTTCCATTTTCACTTGCCTGGCTAATTTTTCTTTGTATTTTTAGTAGAGATGGGGTTTCACTCTTGCTCAAGCTGGTCTTCAACTCCTGACCTCAAGCAATCCTGCCTCGGCCTCCCAGAGTGCTAGGATTCCTAAACTGACTTTAAAACATATGCAATTATTGATACTTTTTTATTATTTACTTTTATTTTACTGTGGTAAAATATAAACAACATAAAATTTATTATTTTTATCATTTTTTAATGTAGAGTTCAGTAGCATTAAGTACATTGACATTGTTGGGCAGCCATCTCCACCATCTATCTCCAGAACTTTATCTTCCCAAATTGAAAGGTGATACCCATTAAAAAGTAACTCTCCATTCTTCCTACTCCCAGTCCCTGACAATCACCATTCCACTTTCTATCTTTGTTAATTTGAGAATTCTAGATACCTCATATAATTGAAATCACATGGCATTTGTTCTTTTGTAACGGTCTTCTTTCACTTAGCATAATGTCTTCAAGGTTCATCCATGTTGTAACATGTGTCAGAATTTCCTTTTTTATAGCCGAATAATATTCAACTCTGTGTAAACACCACATTTTCTTTATCCATTGATTGATCAGTGGATGCTTGGGTTGCTTCCTCCTTTTGGCTATTGTGAATAATACTGCTATAAACATAAGAACATGAGTATACAATTATCTGCATCCCTGCAAACACGAATGTACAAATGTCTACATCCCTGCTTTTAGTTCTTCTAGGTATATACTCAGAAGTAGAATTGCTGGATTATTGATGTGATTTAAAATATTTTCATTGCATAATTTTTAATGTCTGTATAGTGTTTCATTATATGAATATATCATAATTTATTTAAATAATTCCCATGTATTGACTGTTTAAATTTCTTATAACCTTTCACTTTATAAAAGTGTATCACTATGAATATTTTGTGAAATTAAACACTTATGCCATCTCTCACCCTTCTGTGGGTTGGGAACCTGTGGACTTGAAGCCATATGTGGCCTTCTGGATCCTTGAGTGCAGCCTTTTGACTGAATCCAAATTTTGCAAAACAAATCCTTTTAATAAAGAGATTTGTTCTGTGCAGTTTGGATTCCATCTAGGGGCCACACCTGGAGATCTGGAGGGCCACATGTGGCCTTGAGGCCATAGGTTCCCCACCCCTTTAAATGTTACATATCACCAGATTACCCCATGGATAGGTCACCCATAAGGATTTTATAGAAACAAACATTAATTTAGTTCCTAAGTCTAATTATAATATTGTCCTTTAAAAAGACAGCTGGAGTAACCTCATCCCATCTCTCATAGCCCCCAGCTCCAGGTAAAATTCCATATTGAGCTTTACCAACAGTACCAAAAAGTGGTTCTGAACTCTGGTTTGAACTGAGAATCATCTACTGCTTTCCTTTTCGATTTCCAGATTTCACTTTTTTGAGTGGGTTTGTCTATAATAATTTGTATTTAAAAAGCTCTAAATGGATCCTGTTTTGTAGCCAGATTTGAGAAGTACTTCTCTAAATGTATGGTAGTATGTTCATATATTGCACTCTTAATCTGTGAGGTTGTTTTCCAGCTCATGGGATCATCTATTGAATGGACAGTGCGAGTGGCCTAGTTAGATAAGGGATGGAGCTGTGGGTACTGAACCCTGAATCATAAACACTAATTAGCAAGAAGACTCAGGGAACCAAAATTAAGTTATTCCTCTGTTCAGGGCTAGGAAAAAACGATGAAGTAATTTTTCTGTTAAGTCAAAAACAAGTAGTAAATGAGGTATTTTATTATAACTAAAAATAGGTTAGCTGTGTTTGCATGTTTCCTCATTGTACAAACTCAGAAACCAATTCTATTTATTTATCCAGCCATTATTTATTAAGTACCTACCTGGTACAAATGCTTGATAATGAGATCAAGCTCTTATTGGGTATTAAAATTCTGAACATTTTAAGTGTTCAGAATCTACTCTTGGACTCACTGGGTTTTTGAATGTCAGTATATCTTCTTTGGTAGAGGAAGAGTATTAGAAGGGCAAGCAACATGTGGGTGCCCCTCAGCCTTGTATCTTGACCACCACAGCTAACCTTTTATCTGGGTTAAATAGAAATGTTTTTATTTGAAGAAATAGGCTACTTATTTTAAAAGCATAAGGAGAAAAATAACTGAGTAGTCTTCACTTTTGCATTGTTCAGATGAAGAGCCAGTCTAGACAAGTAATGGGGCTTTTCCAATGTCACTCAACATTAAACAATGTCAAAGCTGGATTTTTTTTCTAGGTCTCCGGAATTTTAGTGCACAACTCTTCAATTGCATTGGGCACCCTCCATGGTGATATTTCCATCCGCCAGTGTCCATAACTTAGAACAGAAGTTGCAAAGTGCACCTCATGCACTGCATTTGGTCTGCAGAAATTCTTTGTTTTCTTTCTAGTATTTAAAAAAAAAACCAAACGCAAAGCTTTAAAGTCAGAAGAGGAATACTGGATCCATATTGCACGTGACAGCAATCGGCAGCATGATACAGCTGCTGCCTTTTGAACAGGGTATGCACTCTTCAGTCTTACCCAGTCCACGTCACTATTTTTTCCCAGATACCAACACTGAGGATCATTTACCATCTGTCCTGCCACTTACTTAGTTGTTTTTCTTCTAGGAGAGAAATACTTTTCTGTATCTACATCTTGATCATGTGTCTCTACAAAATAGGGAAATGGTAGATAGACTGGGGAGGCCTCTTGTGTTTTTTTTTTGTTTTTTGGTTTTTTTTACATGTGACCCATTTCACTCTTTCATTACCTGAGAGAGATAGATGGCTGTTAAGATCCCAAAATATGGAGCCGGACTACCTGCGTTTGAATCCTGGATCTGCCTCCTACTAGCTGTGTATCCTTGGGCAGTTACTTAATCTCTCTGTGCTTAAGTATCTTCTTCTGGAAAATAGGGACAATAAGTTTCTGCCTCAAGAATAGTTGTGAAGATTATATATAAATTATGTTCAACACAAAATGTTTACACAAAGTAAATGCTATGTAAATGTTTCCTGTTAGCATGCATTTTTTGCTACCAATAGGTATTTTAGTTAGTGTTTCCTGCCATAGGGGTAATCAGACAAATGGATAACTGATAAAAAACATTTCATCAGGTCTTTTCAAATAACCGTAAATAGTTGTCATGAAAGCATAATTGAAATTGAAATATTCATAATCCTAATCTTATAACAAGTCAACCATCCCTTTTCCATACTTTTCCTACTCCTTGTCCATATGGAAATAATACTGTATATAACTTCAATTGTGTTATACAAATGATTGATTTCACATTGTGTTTTTCATTTAATGTTTCACTTAACATTTTAAGCAGCTTTTGATTTCATTGTATAGCTAAAATTAAAATTTGATGAAGGAGTTTTGAGTTTTGTGTTGCTGTTTAAATGTAGACCTGTAACTTTTGTCTACTTTCCCTTTGTTATCTTAGGAAATTTTCTAAGCAGAAATCATTTTTGCTTGACACCATATTTTGCCCAAAATAAGGAATAACAAAGTTTTCTGAGCACAGTGACTATGATTTCTTTTGTCTTATTGTGGTCTTAGTAACTAAGCTCAGTGCCTGACACATGGCAGACTTTCAATAAATTTTTATTGAATAAATAATTTGGATTGAATTTCTGGGATTTGTGGTATTGCTATTACTCGGCAGTAAATTCAAAATATATTTTGTTTCAGTACATGTTGTTAAAAACTATTTTAAAATGCATTAGTCTCTTTCCTTTCTTAGTAACTTTATTTAAAACTTGTCCGTTAACTATTTCCAGAGGGGATTTGAGTCAGCATCAAGTAGAACTTACATATACAGTTTGACCATTAAAATGAAAATTAGCACCTCGAATGCTTTCTGGAAAAATAATAGTATTAGTATATTCCAAAAGTAAATTCATTAAACTGTTTAGAGGAAGGGAGAGACTAATGAGATTATTATAATTAAGCATGCATTAAATTTATCACAGTTTCTTGATTATCAGTTCTATACGGGAAATGAGATAGTTATTTTGCATGGTTAGTTATAATCTGACAAAATAAATGCATTTATCTTGGGATGCTAACATTCATTTATTTATTCATCAAATATTTGTTAAATGCCAGCTATGTGTTATGATGTGAGTAAGCCATTGGGGAAGCAGCAGTGAATGAAAAGGACATTTCCTACCCCTACAGAAGTGGACATATATAAGTGTGATATGTGCACACAGGGAGAAGTAAAGAGCTCTCACTCTGCTGGAGGATTCAGGCAAAGGTTCTCTGAAGAACTTGACACTCAGGTCGAGACTTATAGGATTCCTAGAAATTAACCAGATACAGAATTTAGAGATAATTGGAAAGTATGTGGGTATAATCTCTGAAATGTAAGAGAGCTTGGTACATTGGACATGAAGGAAGGTCAGTGTAAGAGAGCGGCATGACATGTCACTCAAGGGGAACTAGAAGAGGAAGATTTGAGTTCATAATTGTTAAAAGACTTTTAAGCAGAAAAGTAATGTGAGTCAATTTGCATTTGAAAGAAATCACTCTGGCTGTCAAAGGAAGGATTCATTGAAGGGGAGCAATAGTAGTCACTGAGAGACCAGTTTGGATGCTGTTGGAGAATTCTTGGTGAAAAAAAAAGTGGCATCTTAGAATAGGATTGCAGCAGTAGAAATGGTGAAACGTGGACACATTTGAGAACTTTGGAATTCCCTATTTAGGGAATAGGATCAGCAGGATTTAGTACTTCAATGGGAAATGAGAGAGGCTCAGGAATGACTCCCAGTGTTCTCATTTGAGCACCAACTGGGTGGATGAGAAAACCAGATGAAAAGGAAGGTCAGGGAAGATGATAAAAACAGTTTTTAATATGTTGAGTCTGAAGAGCATGTGAGACATCCAAGTAGACACATGAAATAGTTGAGTATTGGGGCCTGTTATTGTAAATACAGAAGAATATTGTAGACAGAAATTCAGAGAGTCTTCAGAACAGAGGGTATATCAAGTTGTGGGCATGGTCCTGGAGACAGTGAATAGAGAAAGAGAGAGAAGGAATGAGGTCCAGTGTCAGATAAAGGGGATCATTTTTCATGGACAGTGGAGCGATATGTTGGCTATTGTCATCAGTAGCAATGTCACAGAAAAATTTTTTAAAGTACTTAATTTGTCTTAATATAAAATTCTATCTGATGCAAATATATAGCTTTCTGGTAATGGAGGTTGATCCAGAGATAAAGATTAAAAAAACTTCAGGGACATTTGGTTAACATTTTACTTTCAGTGGTTCTCAATTAGAGAATAAACCACCTACTGACCAGGGGGAGATTAGAAATGAATGGGGTCCTTTTTTCATTGCCACAATGAGTATGAAACACTGCTATCATTTAATGGGTTGGGGTCAAAGCTCATTATGGTCAAACCCAAGATGATGATAGTATTCCACTGAGAGACACCGATAGACTGTGGCTTACAGATTATAAAGTCCCAGCTGCCTGCCGAGGAGGGTCACCGATCCTCTCTCGGTTTGGTCCTCTGTAGTACTCTCTTTTTTCTGGTTTAAATAACTGCTCTGTCAGCTGGGGCCTACAAGAGATGACATCTCTGCCTCTGCTAGCCCCGGATTATTGTTCGGTACCCCGTGGCTCCTCTATACCTATACGGGGCTATGCACATCGCACCTGTATAAATCAACTTTTGAGTGTGCCGTCATTTTTGTTGGGATCCTGACTCTCATAGCTATCTTTTGCACATGTTTGTCACAAATATAGTTTCCTAGAGATCTTGTAATTCTACATTTCTTTCCCTGTTAAGTTACAGAAAGTTGCCAGATAAAGAGTTGTCTTTTTATTCCCTTTTTTTTTTTTTTTTTGATCCTAGTCTTTTAGGGGCAAACTTGTCATTTATTTTTGTAATTTAAGCAGCCTGGATGTTTATGTCTTAGTGAAGTTGCCTTTCCCTTCTGCTTGAAGGTGGTCCCAGTAGGACCAAATAGAAACAGACACAGTTTCCTCATTAAACAATTTATTTTAAAATATATATGCTCAAGATCTTACTAAAGAAATAACTCAGTTATGACTCCAACTTTCTTTAACAGAGCCTGGAAAAGTCAGTTTGAACCTAGAAAAAATTTAAGGTCATATTTTTCTAGTCAACCATGTCAGTCATAAAGTCAGTGTAGATGGAAGTGAATGAAAGAGGGAATAAAACTTTGCTTTTCTTTGATGACTCAAGATCAGCAGAAACCCAGAGTTCCTATTTTGAACACTTTACAAACCCAACTATAAATGGAGACAGTGACTGAGCAACTGGGCTAATGACAGGCATGCTCTCTGCTGCAGCTGTAAGGTCTGCCCTCAAAAGCAGATACTTAAAAATTCACATACTTTGAAATTAAAAACCAGTAACATTCATAAAGTAAACACAAAAGAACTAATGTAGACCTAACTCCTTAGAAGCAGCTTTTTCCACAAATTTCTCTTTCCCTCTTTCTTGCTTTCTCGGCAAATACACACACACACACACACACACACACACACACGCACGCACGCACAATTCAAGTATTCCTAAAGCTTTTTAATTAAAACATCAGTGCATAATTTCAGGAGCCATTGCTTTCTTCTAGGAAATATCTCACTAATAAGAGCTCTCTTTGTGGGATGAGAAGATTTCCCTCAAGTTTATTATGAATTCTTTTGTGTACATGCTGGCATGTGTTTGAATATTTTATGTATCATAACTATGTTTGAAAATAGCATATTTAGCTATATATATTTTTCCTTTGCAATTTTACATGCTTTACTGCATTGGAAGTGAAAGGGGTAAAGAACAGGAATTATTTTAAAGCATATTTATTTATGTTCGTCATGGTTAAACAACACCGTGCCAACATTCTCCTGGCCCACATATTCAATTAAATACATAGTGAATCTTTTCTACTTACTGAATTATTTGGTGCTTCCAAGCACTCATTTTTGGCATTTCATTTCATCTTTGTTTTTATAGGAATTTTTGAAGTTTTATCATGATTTAACATTTTTATTTTGAAAATCAAGCACATTTAAAAATTACCCTGCTGCAGCTGGAAAATTTGCCCACAAAAACAGATACTTCAAAATTCACATATTTTGAAAATAAAAATACAGATATATAAAATCTATAGATACAGATTATTTACCTATTATTTATATATATAAATCAACTGATATAATCATCTATAAATATAGATATATCTATATATATAATTTTCTGAGACTTTAATCTCTATAGAAGTCCTTGTTATGTGGTATTTTTCCATTAGTCATTTTCTAAGCATCTTCAACAGGTACAGCTCTGTTAGGTTAATGGGGTAAGCGTAGGATTCTAGGATGGAAAGTGTATGTCTCCTTGTCCCCCAGGAGTTTATAGTCTGTAGAGGAGCTAATGCATAACTGTTGAGTGGATGTCTACATTACTAATCAGAATTGGCTGTGGCCATGAGACAAGAAAAAACAAGGTGTATGTCTTGTCTGTCTGCTCTCTGTCCCAGCAGGCTCTCAATTTCCTTTTTGCTAAAGTCAAAATAGCACATTATATTTCTCTGACTTGCTAAATTTTTAAGGCTACAATACATTGCCGTTGACTTTAGGTGCAATGTTGAATAGCAGACTTGTAGAGCTTATTCATCTTGCTTGACTAAAACTTTATGCCCACTGCTCAGTAACTCCCCATTTCATCCTCCTCCCAGCCCATGGCAACCACCATTCCACTCTTCTATTCTATGAATTTGACTAGTTTAGATACCTCACATAGTAGAATCATGCGGTATTTGCCCTTCTGTGACTGGCTTACTTCACTTAGCATAACATCCTCAGGATTAGGATTCATCCATGTCGCTGCATATCGCAGAATTTTCTTCTTCTTGAAAGCTCGAATAGTATTCCAGTATCTCTTGTATGCATATAGCAAGCCCATGTATTTTATCCATTGTTCTATCAACAGACATGTAAATTGTTTTTATATCTTGACTATTGTGGATAGTGCTTCAGTGAACATAGGAGTGCTAATATCTCTTTGAGATTTTGATTTCAATTTCGGGGGGGTAAATACACAGTAAATGAGATTACTAGATTCTATGGTAGTCCTATCTTTCAATTTTTTGAGGAGCCTTCATACTGTTTTCCATAGCAGTTGCACTATTTTGCATTCCCACCAACAGTCTGCTAGGATTCCAACATTCAAGCCAAAACTTGTTATCTTTTATGGTTTTTATTTTTTGATATAACTATCCTGATAGCTGTGAGGTGATAGGTCATTGTAGTTTTGATTTGCATTTCCTTATGATTAGTAAAGTTAAACATTTTTTCATATACTTGTTGGCTTTTTGCATGTCTTCTTTGGGGAAATGTCTATTCAAGTCCTTAGCCCATTTTTTAACCAGGTTATTAGTCTTTTTATTACTATTGAGATTATAAATATTTTTGTTATTAATCCCTTATCAGATATGTGATTTGCAAATATTTTCTCCCATTCTACAGATTGTCTTTTCACTCTGTTGATTGTTTCCATTGTTGTATGGAGCTTTTTAGCTTGATATAGTCCCACGTGTTTATTGTTGTTTTTATTGTCTGTGTTTTTGATATCATTATCCATGAGATCATTGCCAAGACGAATGTCATGAAGCTTTTTCTCTCTGTCTTCTTTTAGAAGTTTCAGTTTCAGATCTTGTGACTTTTACATCTTTAAGTCTTTAATCCATGTTTAGTTCATGGTGTAAGATAAGGGTCCCGTTTTGCTGTTTTTCATGTGGATTTCTAGTTTTCCCAACACCATTTGTCTAAGAGACTGTCCTTTCCCATTGTGTTTTCTTGGCATCCTTGTTAAAAGTCAATCGATTGTATACACATGGATTTATTTCTGTCTCTCTATTGGTTCTATTGGTCTGTATGTCTGTCTTTATGCCAGTACCATATTGTTTTGATTACTGTAGCTTTAATACATTTCGATATCAGGAGTTGTAATGCCTCCAGCTTCGTACTTCTTTCTCAAGATTGATTATTTGGCTATTCATGGTCTTTTGTGGCTCCATATGAATTTTAGAATTGTTTTCTATTCTGTAAAACATGACATTTGGGAATTTTGATAGGGATTACACTAAATCTATAGATCACTTTGTGTAGCATGGACATTTTAACAATATTAAGTCTTCTAATCCATGAGCACAAATGACTTTCCATTTGTTTGTGTCTTAATTTCTTTCACCAATGTTTTGTAGTTTTTAGTACAAATGTCTTTCTCTTCCTTAGATAAGCTTGGTGTTTTATTCTTTTTGATGCTATTGTAAAGGGAATTGTTTCCTTAATTTCCTTTTTCAGTTGCTCATTGGTAGTCCACAGAAACAACTGATTTTTGTATTAGTCTGTGAACTCTTTGAAGATAAGACCTTGCCTCATTTGTATTTTACATATTAATACATAAATAATAATTAACACTTATTTGATCATTCATGTATGCTTATTTTGTTTCATTGATAGTAATCTTTGTCTTCTTTTATTTTCTATTCTACTTTAGGGCTCTACTACTTCAACAGCCTCTCCTCCAGTTTCTACCCCAGTCACAGGACACAAGAGAATGGTCATCCCAAACCAACCTCCTCTAACCGCAACCAAAAAGTCTACATTGAAACCACAGCCTGCACCCCAGGCTGGACCCATACCCGTGGCTCCGATTGGAACACTCAAGCCCCAGCCTCAGCCAGTCCCAGCCTCCTACACCACGGCATCCACCTCTTCAAGGCCTACCTTCAACGTGCAGGTGAAGTCAGCCCAGCCTAGCCCTCATTACATGGCTGCCCCTTCATCAGGACAAATTTACGGCCCAGGGCCACAGGGCTATAACACTCAACCAGCTCCTGTCTCTGGGCAGTATCCCCCTCTTTCAACCCGGGGAGGCACAGATTATGCATATATTCCACCACCAGGACTTCAGCCTGACCTTGGGTATGGGTATGCTCCCAACCAAGGACGCCATTATGAAGCTTATTATGCAGCGGGGCCTGGCTATGGGGGCAGAAATGACTCTGATCCCACCTATGGTCAGCAAGGTCACCCAAATACCTGGAAGCAGGAACCAGGGTATACTCCTCCTGGAGTAGGGAACCAGAACCCTGCTGCAATGTATCCAGCCACTGGTCCCAAGAAGACCTATATCACGGATCCTGTTTCAGCCCCCTGTGCCCCACCACTGCAGCCAAAGGTAAGAAACTCATTGACATAGTGACAGGAATAAAGATCTGGTGTGCCTTCCCAGAAAGCAAGCCTAAGGCAAAAGTGTATATGCTACCTTTTTCATTAGCAAATACAATCCCAAGAAAACAGGAGTGAAGCATGAAAGCAGAAAGATTCTATTTGCAAATATGTTGCCAGTATACTACTGTTTAGTACCAAGTACTCAATTTTGAAGGATTGCTCAATCTTGAAGGGTCATCTTCCAAAAGACCATATGAACCATGGAATTTCAGGAGAATCAGTTCCAAGGGACAAAGGGAAAATAACTGACCTTCCAACTCTTGCCTCCTGTTGGTCAGAGCTTCCATCTTTGGCACAGAAACTTCCTCCATGCTTTGCATTTGCCTGGACACTAAATAGGTCTGTAGCACCTCATACCTCAGCAGGGACAGGAATCTGTAGGTAAGAGGGGTGCAGGGCAAACTTGAGGTGAACTCATACTGTCAGGCTTTGCCCATGTGAAGGTGGTCAGAACTTAAGCAATACTAGTACCACAGTGGTTGCTGGGGTAGAACAAGTGGCCAGGGACCCAGGAGACAGGTGAGGCTAAGCAGGGCTAAGGTAATACAGACAACTGGCTAGCTTCCTTTGGGACAAGACTACAGTATAAGGGGACTTGTTTGTTCACATTACTGATCTTCCAGGTTTAACTCTATTAAGTGAGGTTTAAAAATTCTTTACAAGTGACAGTTCTGTTTTTCTTTCTTTTTTTTTTTTTTTGGTTGTTTGACTTAATTGTCAGTATGTGTGCCTTTTAAGTGAACATACTCCGTTACTTCCTCTGAATAGGTAAGATATACTACAACACATATCTACTCACTATTAGTACCGAAACCAACACAATGTTCCTTCCTCCCACCATCGTGAGAGAAATCAATGAGAATTTCTTGGAAGGGGTGAGATGGCGAAACTGAGCCAGTTTCCAGCCATTTGTGTTAGGACAGATCCTTCCTTTCCTTTTTATTAGAGCTATGATAAATCATAAAATTGAGAGCCTTTGATTAGCTAGAAGATGAATGGTAATTTCGGGAGAAGGATTGGGTAAAAGGTTAGACTATATTTTTTTAATCCTTTATGTATTTTTGACAGGATTGTCAATTTTCAGAAAGATCTATTCATATTCACCATTGTAAAAAAAAATTTCCTGATAAGGTATTTACTAAACCATTATTCTCACTCGAGAGTATCTGCTTAATTAATGGTTATCCCAAGTGGATTACAGATTCCTTAGAGGAATAAAGCCCTTTCCAACAGGTAGGCTCTGTGAGGAGCTGAAGGAATCCATTAGCCTTATGTATGACCATTACATGAATGTGGGCCAGCCATGACCATTTTCCAATATGAAGATTCTAAGTTAAAATTTTAAATGCTTTTTAAACATTATGTTTTGTTTCTAAAGTCTCTTTATGAAAAGAAATGTTATTAAGGTTTTTTGTTTGTTATTTAAATAAGATTTGCCCCAAATAGTCAAACTGGACCACCTGTTCCCTTTGTTAACATCACGGTATGTTTGTGTCATTTCCTGGACCCCGCAACCAGTTCGGAGAAATTGAGATTATTCAACCATACCACACTTTTTTTTTTTTTTACAACCACAACAAATTCCCTGTGAAAGATTACAATAAAAAATAAGAGTTTAGACTGGGACAATCGCTGTCAGCATTTAAGCTCAAATATGTATACAATTTTGCTTTGCCCAAAGCAGCCTGACCGAAGGATTGGCTGAGTGATGTTCCTAGGAAAAGAGATGGTCTCAGAGTTGTTAGCAGAGACTGTCACCCCACTTGGGGCACCAGACATGAGAGAAAACAAAAGTGTGTCTAGGTGGAGGGAATGTTCTGGTGAGAGGTACTGAGCCAGTCTTCAAGTGTTCTGTTTTCCCATTATGTCACTTGGCACTCTGGACAGTCCCTCTTCAGCATTTGGAACCAATCCACTGGTGGAGGAAAAAGAATCAGCACCCACTGTCAGACCTGGCCCTCAGATGTTGGGTCCAGCCACATCACTAGCATTGGGTCTGTCCCCACCAACCTACTCAGGGGGATAGAATGAATTTTTATTAACCACTCATCAGAACACATGAAACTTTATAACTTTATTTTGTTTCTTGTTTGAATAAGGTAGTTATTCAAGATGATTTATTACATTATTACATATTTGGATATCAGTAGATTTCATGTCATTTTCTTAAAAAAATTTGATATGTTTGTTTTTCAACAGTGTCATGTGTTTTCACATCATATTTGATTGTATATTTTAAAAATGAAAATCAAAGCATGTACTTTTTGCTGTGATTATTAAGAAGAGTGATTAGAGGTTGATATTTAGCCATCTGTGCTTTGGGAAAGGAGAAAGAGGCTGATGACGCTACAGATAAATTCTGTGTGTGTTGGGGGGTCACTGGCTGATGGAGGGATGGGCTCCCTCGCCGTTGGCCTTTGAGCAGAACACTGCGATACTCAACTGCACCTGTGCACAGAGACTCTTTTTGTCCATATATTGACTGTTTGGCTTAGTATTATGACTACTGGCTTGAGAAAGGAGCTCCAAATTCTTATCCCAATTTTTCTCTTGACATTCTTCCTTCATTTTGAGGAAAACCTCTAGACCTCTTTATGTCACTTTTCCAACCTCAGTAAAGTGGAACGTCATCTTCACTAATTAATGATTGCAAAGGGCTCGGAAATTTCCAAGGGCTGAATAATTGCCAAATGAGGATTATTCAGCTTTTCCACTGGCTTTCATTTATTTATGGTATTTTAGTCACTGATGGAAAACTTACCTTTATGCCTTAAAACAATTATACTTTATTACATT
Organism: Propithecus coquereli; assembly: GCF_000956105.1. Taxonomy (NCBI): domain Eukaryota; kingdom Metazoa; phylum Chordata; class Mammalia; order Primates; family Indriidae; genus Propithecus; species Propithecus coquereli. The sequence goes on along the minus strand of NW_012133858.1, from coordinate 15,556,535 downwards.
GAGAATTTTTTAAGAGTTTGGCATTTAAGCCATTAAGGAAAAGGTCTAAAGTGATGAAAGAAATAAATCCCTGTTGTATTTGAGATGAGCGTATGAAATTTTCCTATATCACAGAACAACATAAAAGAGGAGAGAAGAAAGAGTTCGAGAAAGGAAAGAAAGAAAAGGAAAGGAAGAAATAATGAAAGTAAAAAAGAAAAAAATAGAACCTACAAGGTTTAAGGGGTTTATGATTATATTTGTGTGCCTACAACGTGCTGAGCAGTGAATTTGCATGCTACAGTGGGTCATAATCTGTTTCCTGTATCATCTGAGCTGAGTTCCTTGAGAAATACTGTTATACTTAGTCTGTATAAGGAAGAACTGTTCTCACTGGTAATCCTCTTACAGATGCAGTGGACTCTTTTCTCTTTGCTGATTTATAAAAGCTAATATTAGCTGCAGGTTGCCATGTAGTTTACAGAACTCTTGTCCTGTGCATTATCTTTTCATCCCTATAAGATGGGTTCTGTATTTTCTCTAATATTCAGATAAGGGGTCTCAGCTTGCAGCACCAGAGCGAGGACCTGGAGGCAGAACATGACTCCCAGGTGTAAAAATGAGTGACAAGGCAACTTTAGCACCCACTTCTTATCATAAAACCTAGTCTGTGTCAGCCTCTGTTCTATTAAAGGCACAGATATTTGCCACATAGTGTGTGAAAGACCGATGCTCTCCATCCCAGAAATGTTGGAGAGTCCTGTCCCACCTAGTTTGGAGGTTAAATTCTGAAATCATCTAATATTAAAATGTCTTTGAAAAATCCTTTAGGAAGATAAGAATTTGAAGACCAGCTAACCATCTCTGAGTAAATCTAACACAAAAGTTTTTCTGCTCCAGAATTACAAAAGATCACTGCTCTTCATTTGAATTTTGAGTTTGGGGGATATGTTATGGTTTAGAGAACAGAGTAGAGGTAATGAACTGCTGGGGTCAGTGTTGAAGGGACTCCCAGACCTGTAATTTCTGTTAAGATTAAGAAAATATTTGATAATGTTGATATAGTAGCATTTTGAACATTCCAGCAATATTAGAATGTTTAAGTGTCTTTTAATTTAAGGAAAGAGAAGGACATATATAGTAGATGCACTGCAAAGAATTGCTAGCATTTTGGAGATAATTATTAATATCTTTATGGTAATCCCTGTGCTAAATGCCTCTCATGTCTAGGATCAGAGAAACAAAAAAGAAGAGATGGTTAGGGTGGGCAGAGGGATGGATGCAGATGCATGCCTCAGGTCAATTGCTAATACCTGAATATATGTGAAGATGAGAATGGAAGAGATTGTGTAGGAGGCCAGTGACAGTAATTCCTCTTTGTACAAGACTTTTCAGTTTTCAAAGGACTTTGTGAATCTCACAAAATGTATGAGCACTAAGCCCCAGGTAGAGGTTTCTATCTATCTCTCTTTTACAGAGGAGGGTTCAAAAGCTCAGTGATGACAGTCACCCATTTAAGGTCACGGGAGAGCCACAACTCCAATTCAGGTCTACTGAAGATTATCTCTGTGCTTTTTTACCTGTGGCAAACCACTGAATCTTGGCATGCTTTGGTGTTTGGAGAGGAGGAGCTCCGCAGCAGCACCATTGTATGTGGCTCTGCTGTGACCCATGATACACGTGGATATGTATGTAAGTGGGCTTAGGCGGTCGTCCCGCAGTGTGGATGAGATCAACTGTCGGAGGGGAAGCACCCGTTAAATCCCTACCTGGCACCCAGGCTTGGTGCCTTGCAGCTACGCTTCCTCTTCCCCATCACCCGTGCACAATTTGTCCCGAGGTTCTTTCCACGGTTACAAAGTCTCAAATCTATTTTCTTATCTAAATCCCACTTAGAACAGAATTCATTTGTCCTCATTTCTCACCTGAACCATTGAAATGACCTCTTGGTGTCTCTTCCTGTAGCCATCTCCACACCCATATATCCTACCCATAATACCAGATTAATCTTCTATAGTTCAGCTCCAGCTTTGTCATTAATTGCCTTTTTGAAAAAACTAAACAAGCTCCTAGCCAGTTGTGGAATACAGTGAAACTTCACACTGGCTTTCCAGTTTTATCTCCCCCTTTGAGCATTCTGGCTTCTAGCCTCTAAATTATATTTTTAGCTAATTCTCATCTCTACGGTTTTGTTCTCTAAGCTCCTCCTTCCTGGAATGCCTCCCCAGTCCTCCCCCAAATAAATAAAATATTTGCACATCCAAAATAATTAAAAATATTTATTAAAGGTGGCCCATTAAGATTCAGTTAAAGTGTTCATTTCTCTGATGAAACTTTCTCCTCTTCCTGAAATTTAGTTATACATTCTTTCATCCTCTTTTCGAATATTTTTACACTCTTACTATACTAGAATCATTTGTGTACCTGTGTCTCACCAATCTATGCCCTAGCATATATACTATAACTTTTAGGGGATTGAAATGGTGTCTGAACAACCCTGTGTCCCCTAGAGTAGGTAACATAGTACTTAATAGAGTCCTGTTTAATGAATATGCTTGAAGGAACTTTCTTTGTCCACCTAAAATTAAAAAGTAAATCTTACTTTAGAACTTAGCAGGTTGTTCAGCAAAAAACCAAAACCGAAACCTATTCTACCAAATCAACTTTGTTGCCTCAGTAACACAAGCATAATCACATCAGTAAGTCACTATTCAAAGTGACTAGATAATTTTTCAGGTTCACAATTGTTCTAATATTCTAAATGTCTTAGTATTTTTTTTTAAGAGCAGGTGTTTTTAATTTTGATGAAGTTCAATTTATCAGTTTCATCTTCCATAGTTTATACTTTTTGTTGTTTTAGATATTCCTCCCCCTGTGGTCACAAAGCTTTTATTTTATGCTTGCTTGCTTTCTTTTTTATTTTTATTTTTTTCCTTTTTTTATTTTAAAGGCAGGGTCTGTTGCCCGGGCTAGAGTGTAGTGGCATCATTGTAGCTCACTGCAGCCTCTCAAACTCCTGGTTTCAAACAATTCTCCTTCCTCAGCCTCCCAAGTAGCTTGGACTATAGGCTTGAGCCACCACACCTGGCCCCATTTTTTGCTTTTTTTAAAGATGTTTTACATTGTAAATTTAGGTATATGATTCACTTCAAGTTCATTTTTGTGTATGTTGTGAGATATATCAACATTTATTTTATTTTCCCCATTGCAATATTTCAGTTTTTCCTACACAGTTTGTTGAAGATGTTTTCTCCCATTGAATTACCTGGATGCCTTTGACAAAAAACAATTGACTGTATGTATTTGGGTCTATCTGGACTCTATTGTATTCTATTAATTTATAAATCTCTTGTTAGGCCAATGCCACACTGTCTTTATCACTGACTTTTATAGTATGTTTTGAAATCAGGCAGTATGAGTTTTACATCTTTGTTCTCTTTCAGAAGTGTTTTGACTATTCTAAGGCCTTGAATGAATAATATCATTTCCACATAAATTTTAGCATGAAAATTTAGCTTGTTGATTTCCACCAAATAGCCAGCTATGATTTTGATTGAGATTGTGTTGAATCTGTAGATCATTTTGAAAAGAGCTGATACTTTAACAATATTGAGTTTTTCAATGTGTGAACATGGTGTTTCTCTTTATTTATGTCATCACTAATTTGTCTCCACAGTGTATCATAGTTTTGAACATACCTTGTTAAATTTATCCATAAGCACTTCCTATTTTTGAATGCTATTGTAAATGTTATTTTTAAATTTCAATTTGGAATCATTTGTTATTAGTATATAGAAATACAATTGATTTTTGCATAATGACCTTGTATCTTGTGACCTTGTTAAATTTAAGTGTTGTTCTATCAACTTCTTTAATAAGACTCCTTAGGATTTTCTACCTGATCATTTCATTGGCAAACAAATTATTGATTCAATTGTTTATTTTCTTTAAGGATAAGAGTCTATTCATTAACTTCCTGTATTTAGAAGAGTTGCTTCCTGATTGAAGAAGAAACAGTATGCTACAAATCTGAAGGATGTAAAATGGAAACTCCACTCTCCTAGACTAGCCTATTCGTTCTGAAGCAAACTTCAGAATCATTAGGTCATAAGCCCGTAAATTTACAGATGAGAAAACTGAGGTCTGAAGAGATACAATCACTGTAAGAGAGTTATATAATCAGTAAGTGGCACATTCGAGTGGAAAATGAACTCTTCTTTGTTTACCACAGTTCTTTTCTACATTGGTTAAGAATAGTTCAAGACAGGTGAGGTCAGAAGTAAATAAGCGTTAAAAGGTGTAATAATAACTATTGCCAAAACACTCTTATCGTCTATCTTTAGGACTCTGTCACCAGTTTTGTAAGGCTGCTAAACAACAGTGGATGGCTCCTATTCTAGTGTTCCTCATTCTGTCTCACAGCTTCTCCAGACTTCATAGGCTCTGTTATTTTGACTCTGTCCATAATCTCTCCTTCCGGATTTAAAAGCTATCAGGATGGATGTATTATACTAGTATACTAAGAAATGTCTGTGTATATTATTTATTCATTTTATTTATCTAATCTTTTCCATAGATTTAATTGTTTAAAAACATCCCAGGTCTCTGATCTTTTTGTAAAGTTAAATAAATCATTTTAACGGATGATTCAGGCAATAGGCAATGCTTTGTGTTTAGAGCGAGAGGACTTCAATTTACTGGTGTTTTGTCTTTGTTTTGTTTTGTTTAAGTTCTATAACAAAACAACTACCTGACTTCTTGATTCCTCTGGGAACCTCGTTTCCGTCTTGGCCAGCTGCACACAATCGTATGGTCCTATTTCAGAGGAGAGACTACCGTTGTTCTCTTCGCCAGCAAACAAAGAAAGTTGACCATCACTGATGTATAATTAGTGCTAAATATTAAAACTTTGAAATATTTTACACAGAGAGTATTAGGAAGTATCTTATTGTGAAAGTAAAATATTTTTAACTAGTACAGTACCCAAAGTGCCATCATCCAAGAAATAATGCTTTACTTGTTTTAGTTCTTTTATTTGCTGGAATATAGAAAACCCAACTTTTAGAAATACTCTTAGCAAATAATATAGTGATTGCTTTATTTCATCCTTGGAATTCAGAGAATGTTCTTCAAAAAGTACAACTCGATTACTTTCACAAGGTTGCTAACTTAAAATTACATTTTTAAAATATGTGATAGTAACATTTAACATTTTTACAATCTCTTATAAAATTTACAAAACACTTCATTATGGGGAAAATGCTGTAAGATGTTTGGAGGTAACTTGTCTAGTATCCTATTGATACCAAATGCTGGAGAGAGGATGAGAATTTCAATCTTCTGACTGCCAGCCCCGTGTTCTTTTCACTCCATGACACTTGTCTCCTTTCATAGCTGCCTGTGTTTATATGTGTTAGCTCATTGTACAGTTATCCAAACATAAAATATTCCTTGGGCCCAGCAGTTTAGAGAATAAACTGTATTTGGAGGACATAACATATATTTAACCCAAGATTAATGTATTCTTTGAAACCCAAGATTCAATACACATTGTTATCAAGAGTTAAGCTGTTGAAATTATGTATACCCTGAATCTAAATTCAAGATAATAGGCCCTCTTTTATTCAGTCTTTAGAAGTATTTGGTATACTTAATATTTCTTCAAATATGGACTTCTTTGTTTTCATTCACATCTAGAGATTATTGAGAAAAAGGAAAGATAAGGTGTAGGTGTGCTAGTTATACTCTTTACGGATCTATCTGTTAGCTATCACTTATTTTTCATGGTTCATGCATTCAATCTTTAACATAAATCTGAATAAAGTTACTATAGATGGTATTCATAGTTTTTGCCAGAGGAAACCCCATTTTTAATCCTGTACCCATCCCATTCAAAGGATACAAAATGTTAAAGTAGGTTACCTAGGAGACAACTGATGCTGGCAATCTCTGCAGGGACAGAAAAATGAGAACTGGAGAGGAGATGAGGAAGGTAGCCTGGGGAATATGGACCAGGACCCAGTACACTACGGCCATGGGCCACATGTCACTTGCTACCTGGTGTTGTAAATAATGTTTGGTTGAAATATAGCTATACTCGTTTGTTATCTATGGCTGCTTTCATACTACAACAGTAGAGCTGAGAAGGTGCAACAGAGACCATATGGCCTGCACAGTTCAAAACATTTTCTGTGTATCCCTTTACAGAAAAAGGGTGTTGGCCCCTTATCTAAAATATAGGAAGGACTTGAATCTTGAGCTGGAGGTTGTTGCAACATCCAGTGGAAATTTTCAGGGAAGGAATAGCTAAATATCAAAATCAAAATTTAACCTACTATTTGCAGAATGGGTTCTGTATGCCTCCTGTTTCTCCCAGCCTGCTAGACTCCTATTTAACCTTCAAAAGCCACCTCTAATATTAACTCCTTGGAGAGGCTTGAGCAGTCACACAATCCTCACATGCTATTAGTTTGTGTTTCCTCCGAATTTTCACATGGCATTTTTTCATTCCTTTGCTATAACATGCAAATCATTTGATATTTTTAAATATATAGTAACTTTATTGAGAAAATTTTCATATAATAGAATTCATCTGTTTTAAATGTACAATTAAATTATTTTAGTATATCTACAGTATTTTTAATATATATTTGTAATATAGTATATGCACAACCATCATCATAATCAATTTCCTTACCCCAGAATGAAACTCCATACCCATTAGCAGTCAATTTTCATTTTCCACAAACCCTTCAACCCTACGTAACCACTAATCTAATTTCTGTATCTCCATATTACTAATTCTGGACATCTGTAGCCATATTCTTAACATATGTTCAAGTTCCATCCATGTTGTAGCATATAGCAGCACTTCATTCCTTTTTATTTCTGGATAATATCCTATTATATCCAGCTATATCACATTATATTTATTCTTTCACCAGATGATGGACAGTTCAGGTTTTCCTACCTTTTCACTATTATAAATAATGCTTTTATCAATATTTGAATACCGGTTTGTTGTGTGGACATATTTTTAATTCTCTTGGGTGTATACCTGCCAGTGAAATTGCTAAGTCATAGAGTAATTTGATGCTCAACATTTTGAGGAACTGCTGGACTGCTTTCCAAAGGGGCTACACCATTTCACATTCCAGTGTATGAAGGTCCTACTTTCTCTACATCCTCCCATCCCATTTGATTTCAATCGTGTTGTATATCTATCCCCCAAGTGGAAATTTGTGTAGAAATAGACATTTGAGGAACATCTATTTCAGTTTTGTTTCTTGTATGCCTAACATAGTACCTTGCACTCTTGAATAAATGAATCAATCAATCAATCAATCAATAAGTGAAATGACTTTTCTTGAATTGACCTTGATCCACATACAGTTCCTATCACCAAGAGTAGTTTCTGTGGGTTTTTAATAGGTGTGTTTTTAGAGATGTTCCGTTTTTTATTCCAGCTATGTTCTTGGTCCTCTCTACCTGCCAGAACCTAGTTTGTATTACCAATTGATTAATCTTCATTTCAATGCAATATGTTTTAATCACTGAGGCTAATTTTTCAGCCTACATCATCGTAGTTTTCTTTTCCTTTGCTGTGGTCACTTTGAGATGCTTTTGTCTCTGTCCAGTAGAGCATGATGCTACGTGCAAGCTTCTGAAGCTGTTTCATTATCGGGGGGTCATTGATGGAAATACCACTTCCTGGTGGAAATACCACCTCCTCATCTCACCGCCACCCATGACTCATCCTCCTGCACACCCTTGTCCGTCCAGTAGTGGTGATTCTGCTCTTTTAGGAGCTAGGCCTACAACCTGAAGTCGTCCTTGACTCTTCCCTCATACAGTAAATGTTTTCATCTATACCTCCAAGAGTATCTAAACTCTGATTACTTCTCTCCACCTCCACTGCCGTTGCCCTGGCCAAACCCCTTCCTGTCTCTGCTGGGTTATTGCCCTTCTGTCTGCTGCCTTGGTGCTTCTCCCTTATCCCTCTTTAGCCTGTTCTCAGCACAGAGCGATCCTATAAAAGCCATATTATTTCACTTTCCTGCTCAAAACCCTCCAGTGTCTTTCAGTCTCGGATTAAGAAAAGCCAGGACTATGCTTACAAAGCCTGTTTGTCATGCATTAACCCCGTGACCTCCTCCACCCCTGCCACACCAGATCGAGGCGCACTCCTGTTTCAGGGCCTTGGCTTTGCTGTACTCTGCCTGGAATAGTTTTCCGCAGATACCCACATGGCTTGTTCTCTCTTCTCCTACAGGACTTCACTCAAATGTTACTTAGTTGGAGACGTCTTCCCTGATCACCCCATCTAAAATACTTCCCCATCCCAAAGTCCCTATCCACCTTTGCTGCCTCATTTTCCCCAGTAATATTTACCACCATGTAACATATTATGTATTTTAATCATTTGTTCTTTGTTCTCCCCAAGAATGTAAGTATCACAAGAGCAGGAATTTTTGCCTGGTTTGTTAATGGCTATATAATAAACATACTGCTTGGCAACTAGTAAGTCCTCAGCAAAGATGTGTTAATAAATGAAAGAACAAGTGCTGATCTCAGAATCATCCCCTCTGAAAATGGATTATCTATGTAGCCCTGCAGTATTGTAACAGTGGCTTTTGCCATGTGGGAAAGGGTACAAAGCCCTGAGATTCTTCCATTTGAGACACCCACTCCATGGATGATTGCGCCAACCTTTATGTTCTCCTGCACCTTCCACTACTTGGGGTTCTCAGTCCTCCCTTTAACCCCATGTGTTGTCTACTTTGATAGCGCCTACATAAGAGAAAAAGCCTGATGTTTAAAATCAAATCTAAGTTCAAGTTCCAAACTAAAAGGAAAATTGTGGCTTTAGGCATGATGGCAGATGTGGAGATACTTTTTCACTATAAAATGCCACACCTACGGGAGAGATTGTTGTTAAATTTTGGGAGGCTTAGACTAAAGACAGACTAAAATTTTAAATGCTAGATGGTCCTGTTCAGTGTTCTAAAGCTAAGCATATTAATAGTTACTAATACTGCTTTTCTCATGTATTTTGCTACATAACCTTCTCAGTAACATTTCCCAGTAGATAATGTTATGGTTTTCATTTATCAGATTAAAAAACTGATACTTGGAGAGGTGAAGTGGTTTCCCTACTCCAGACACTCCTTCTTTTATGAACTTTCATGAATATAAACACAGTTACGTAGTAAAGCAGAAGAGGTCAATTTTACTGGATGCCAACACATGACTTCATTTGTTCATTCATTAAAAAATGATTCAACCCCTAGTTTTTGGTGCTGGGATTAGAATCAGAAACAGCATAAAACTATTTTGTCTTAAAGCTTATATTCCAGTAGTGTATTTAAAAGAGAGGCAATAAGACATATTTTAGGGTAACAATACTCTGCATAATATAAAAGGAGGATTTTAATGTGGGATAGAGAGTAGTGATTTAGATAGCCTACCCAGGGAAGCTCTTTGAAGAGATGACATTTGAGCCAAAACCTGAATACTGTAAAGGAGCCAACTCTTCTAAGATCTGAATGAAGAATATTCCAAGCAGAGAACAAGGGTGAGTCCTCTGACCTTGGCATTTACAGGAAGAGAGGGAAATCTGGGGTGGCTGGAACATCACTGGTAGAAGAGAATGGGATAAAATGATGCGGGTGAGCTAAGCAGGGTCCTCACCCTAAGGGCCTTGGTAAGGATGTTGTCTTTCATTCTAAGCGATATGGAAATCCACTGGAGTGTTTTTAGCAAAGGAGTGATAGGCTCTGATTTTGTCATAAGATGATCCCAGCAACTAAGATTGGAGTTGGTGTTGGAAGATTGGTTATGCTCCAGTGTTTCTGTGGTTTCCCCTAAAACTACTGAATAAGTGGTCTTAGTAACTTTCTTATTGTAAGTAGAAGAACTTTTATATTAAGAAATATGAAAGTATGGGTCACTTCAATGCTACAGAGTTTATATGTCTAAATTCCTATAGTTGCACGCTTAAGCAGACTCTCAGCATTCAGCTCTAGGGATAGTAGAGGAGTATGGTTGTTGAATGAGAAGTGAAAATATAAAAGATATACCACTTACTCTCTCACAAATAGAAAGACATATTTTCCCAAGACAAGCAGTAATGGAAATAATAATGGTTCAAGAGTTGCATGTTTTATAAAAATCTTAAAATTTTAATTACTTTCCCAAAGAAGATATGATATAATACTACTTTTTTAATGACACTTGAGCAGTTAAAAACTGAATACTCTAAAGTCAGGGATGGTGTGGGCCTGGCTGAGAGATGAAGGTTTTACCTTGTTCCATCCTGTGATGGGGTCAATGGGTTAACAGGAGCATCCTTGGGAGCAGCCACGAATCCTGCTGGGTTTCTCATCTAGTCACCACCCTGATGGCAATATAGCCACTAAAAGGCAGATAATGGCATCTGTTCTTCCTGTTCACACCAAGTGTCACTTACCTTGACTTATATTCTTCTCTTCAGTTTGATTTATTTTTTCAGTCTCTTCTCTCTACCCTTTCCAAGTTATCCCTTTGCCTCAAAATGACTTCTGCAATACTTTGCATCCTCTTTGTGTAAATAGCCCAAAATATATGTCAATAGGGAGCTTTTGTACTAGCACTAATATGGGGACACCTCCAGGGCTTTCTGCATAGCTCATGAGCTATTTACAAAATAATTCTGTCTAGTCAGCACATACATTGTTTAACTGCAAAGTTTATGCCATTAGCACAGTCAAGCATGTGTGAGTTTTTTAGTAATTTTTAATAAAAATATTGAATAGATATGTGGTTTTAGTTATATTAATATTTACCAATGTTACTATATTGCCACATAGGACTTTTATGTTTAGTATTAATTTCAATAAATGCCTATCACATATCATCTAGATGCCACTTTTCTGGATGTCAACAGAAATGCAATGATGAAAATATACTTAGCTCATCTTCGAAAAGTTTAAATCTAATAAAGGATATTGGTTATGTATTATGGGTGATGTTCTCACTCAGATTCATTTTCAGTAGTATGCAGTATTATTTTTATAAAGAGATAGTATCCCGCTTTTTAGGGGAATAGAGCTTCTCCCCCCATAATCAGATATGTATGGACAAATAAATGAAACAAAAATTGCAAGAGTACAAAAAGAAAGGCCTTCTCAAATGTAAATGCTAGAAAGCACCCAAGATAAGTTATTATTTCTCTAAGTGATGACTTCATTTGCATTGGCTCATTTAGTCCTCTCAGAAAGTCTATAAAGATACTATTAATATCTTGATTTTTTACTGAGTGGGAAAATGAGAAAGAGAAGGATAAAGTTTCTTACCCAAGACCATATGCCCTCGCTCTTACCTATTATACTACACTGCCTCTTTGCAAAACTATATGAAAAAAAATTCTCACTGACATGCAACAACCCAGCTATAAACCTTAAATCAAGTTCTCTTGATCTCGAGCAGGTCCTATATGTTAAGCTACTGAGGCTCCTCCTTCATGATATGAGCCCACTGGGTAGTGGTCTGCCAGAAAAGCTTCCTGGTTGTTTTTCTAATAGAAGACTTCAGATCATCTCTTCATTTTTCATCTGCCCACCTACTCTGGCCAGGCGCTCATGAATCAACTGGCAGGGTGAGGGGTGTGATTTGTGGGCTATCCGATAAAATTAAACAGAATGTCATAGAGGAGAATCCAGCCAATAACTTGAACCTCAGAGAGGAAAGTACTGCTGAGATCTGAGAGATGTAAGGTAAGCTGAAGACCTCCTCAGCCCCAGTGTACTGCACGAACACAATATATCCCAGGGAGAAGAAAAGACATGTTGCAAAACCAACAATGACTGCTTTTTCAAAAGCATTATCATTTCACCCAAATGTGAACTGCTTGCTAAATGCCAGGAGTAACATCGTTTTGTACCTTTGCATGAAAAAAAAAATGTTTTTTGAGAAAGGCTCTCACTCTGTTGCCTGGGCTAGAGTGCATTAGCATTATCATATCTCACTGCAGACTCAAACTCCTGGGGCTCAAGTGATTCTCCTGCCTCAGCCTCCCCAGTAACTTGGACTATAGGCATGTACCAACACACCCTGCTATTTTTTTTTTTTTTTTTGTAGAAATGGGGTCTCACTATGTAGCTCAGGCTGGTCTCTAGTGATCCTCCCACCTTGGCCTCCCAAAATGCTGGGATTACAGGCATGAGCCACCATGCCTGGCGTGCAAGAAAAATTTGTATCATTGAAGAGCTAATCAGGAAAGGGTAAAGGAAAAAGGCAATGTTAAAATAAGCTATAAAATCCAACCCATTTATATCTGAAGTTTAGAGTCAGTCTAACAAAATGAACGTTCCATTTACTAATCACATTTGCCATTGATTCAAAACAAACCTGTCTTGAGAGAGGATTAAATAAATATCCAAAAACTGTCATTTCTGAAGCCTTTGGGTGGAACACTGAGTTGCATTCCTACAGGAGAAATGCCAAGTGAGTGAGCCTAGGCCAACTTTGTTTAGAAAGCCTTATTTGGGAGAACCACGGAAGTATGAACCTGATCACTTGAAAAGCTCAGAGCTGTTCAGCCTTCTGTGGCAGTTCTATGAGTTCTAGTAGTTCAGACTATTAATAGAGTCAGGCACAAGTATGCTGCCTGCTTCCATCCTTCCTTCCTTTCTCTTCCTTTCTTCCTTTCTTTCGTTATCTCTCTTTCTTTCTTTTTTGACCACATGATTTCTATTAATATTTGCAAAGGACCCTTTCCTTTAACATGATGTTAACATGAGAGTCATTTGTTTCCATATTCCCTTATTCTTAGTGTTAGCATTTCCTATTAAAAAAACAGAAGTCTCGTTTTCTATTTGGAATTACAAAGCCATACAGAAATCCTAAAAATTAAAACATAACTTTCTCAATAATCTTCTGGAACATAATAATTATCCCAAAATATCTGCACAATGATGGGGAATTTACATATTTTTTACATTTTCAGAAATTAAATAAATGTGTTACCTCTACTTTTCAAACATACCATCTTGCCCATTCAGAAGAAATCTAAAACCCAGAGAATGCTTGTCCAAAGCCTCACAGTATAGATAGAACTTTACAATTCTTAAACCTCTAATTTAGAGAGATTGAAAACAATTTTAAGTCTGCATTGATGGGTACTTTACCATTGTCTTTTTTAAAAACAACAGCAAACATTTTAATGCAATACACTTTCATGCCGATTTGTCTCATTTGATCTTCAAAAAACCTCATTGAGATGATCAGAGTATGAATAACTATCCCCTTTTACAGATGACACATTTCAGAAAAGCCAAGTCACTCCCCCAATTTTACACACCATATAGATCATACCATCTTTGTCCCCTGTCTATAAGATCAACAGTATGAAATATGTGGATCTTGAAATCACAATTTCCAACTTTTCTGCTTACAGAATGCCCCCTTGCAGTAGCTTAACATTTCAGTTGAAAGATAGGCAATTCATTAAACAGAAAACTGAGTAAAAGGCTTGGACTGATACTTAGGTATTCTTTAGTATTCCATCTGAGAAAAATCTATAGACAGTGTCTCTATCTACATATAATAAGGTTGCACATATTTCAGAAGCCAAGTAAAGATTTTGATTAAATGATTCAATTCTGTTAGCCATTTGGTAGTTACTAAAGTATAGATGGCTGTTTAAGTGGAAAGTATTTGTAAAGAAGTATGTACAAAAAGTAACGATTTCTGACAAAATGGCATTGGCCTTAGCTATTATAGCTAACATGCTCCATACTGAATAGTGAGATTAATTTATGTGTGTATGTGTTGAGATATGGCCAGGTTTTGTGGGACCTGAAGCTTTGAAGCTTATTAAGAACCTCTTTTAAAAATACAAAATTATGAACAGAAAACTATCGTGTTAGTTTGGTAGGGCTCCTGTAACAAAGCACAGTCAGCCCTCCGTATTCGAGGGTTCCACACTGTCCGGTTCAGTCAACCACTGATGGAAAATATTTAGGAAAAACAATTAAAAATAACACAATAATACAAATAAAAATACAGTGTAACAACTACTTACATAGCATTTACATTGTATTAGATATTATAGGTAATCTAGAGATGATTACTTATAATACCTAGGAGAAGATGTGCATAGGTTATATGCAGACACCACACCATTTTATATAAGGGACATGCGCATCCATGGTTTTTGGTATCCGAGGGAGGTCCTAGAACCAATCCTCTGCAAATACAAAAATCCTCTGCCACAGAGTGGGTGACTTAAACAACAAATTTTTTTTCTCATAATTCTAGAGGCGAAAAGCATGATATCAAGGTGCTAACAGGGCTGGTTTCTTCTAAGACCTCTCTCTCCTTGGCTTGTAGACAGCCGCCTTCTGGCTGCGTCCTCACATGTTCTCTCCTCTGCTTGTCTGTGTCCTGGTCTCCTCTTCTTATAAGGACAGTACCAATCATATTGGATTAAGGTCCACCGTAGTGATCTCATTTTAATTTAATTACCTCTTTAGAGGTCCTTTATCCAAGTACAGTCATATTCTGAGTTATCATGTTAATGTGGAGGGGGATATAACTCAACCCATAAGAATTATATAAGAAAATGAATATTTCGAATGAGAAAAGTAAATTCAACACATTTTAAATTAATAAAAGCTGTGAAATACCTCAAAAATCACAAAACGTAAAAGAAAATTATTATTAATTAAATACCTGATTACTTTTTTTCTTTTTACATTTTATGGCTTCATGTTCACTGATTGCCTCTCCATACAACCTAATTTTGTAATATTTTCTACAGAGGGAATAGAAAGATAATTGTAGTCTTCTAGCATAGATGACAGAAATTCATTACTATTATTACTATTAAAAGTTCAGAAAACTGCCTTCAATCTGCACAACTTTTTATTGATAATGGCATGTAAAATTTGAGATGATTGTCAAATTTGGGGAAACTGCTATCAAGTGTCTTTTATTTGTGAGCTGTTAAAAAACTTGTACTGTTAATGCAGGCTCATAAGCTGATAGATTCTACTGTGTGCAGTTCACATCAAAACAGAAAATCAAGTCAGCAGTGCATTTTCAGTTGCTTCCAGTACATTATTAAGCACATTTCTGTAAGAGAACATATCTCCTTTTACATCATTGAGAACTGGGTAGTCCTCCGTGTGTATTCTTTTACACCTCTGACTATTGGTAGAATTTTCATCAGAATTCACTTTTGTCTTCGTACATTTTACCCCTGCTTCTTTCTTCTAGCAGCCCAATTTCCATGCTGGGTGTTGTAGGACACGTTCATGTCACATGACTTCTGGCCTTACTTACACATCTGAGTCAGAGCTGGGAGAGTAGTGGGGTGGGGCCATTAGAAGTAGCAGGAACTCACTGATACACAATGACGACTGGTGGTGACTTGAGCACACACCACAGTGACTGCAGACCACATAAATGTATCCCACTACACTCAGCTAAATGGATTCCCTACTCAACTTTCCCTAACCAAATCCCAAAATTGCCATGACTGTTCTAACACAGCCCCACAGGAATGTATGACAGAGGGCAGTCAGTGGAAAGGCAGCAGTGAACATGCTTCCTGGGCCCCTTCCGGGACCTTAGAAGGGGCCTGTGCAAGTGAGGTCCCCTGAAGCTTCGTTTCCTTCCTTGTCCAATGCACGTTGGTTTAAAAGTAATTCTTCTACTCTGGGTACTTGCTTAGAAATAGTTATCTGTTCCCTTCATTCCTCCCTCTGTCTCTTACTCAAACATTTATTTAGTAATGTATACCATATTCCAGACCCCATGTTGAAGGATAAAACACACATGATGATGTCTACAGCCCAAGGTAGAAAGTGATGGGTAGGCTGGGCGTGGTGGCTCAGGCCTGTAATCCTAGCACTCTGGGAGGCTGAGGTGGGAGGAGCACTTGAGCCCAGGAGTTTAAGCTTATGGTGAGCTATGACAAAGCCACTGCACTACAGCCCAGGTGACAGAGTGAGACTCTATCTCAAAAAAAAAAAAAAAAGAAAAGAAAAGAAATGATGGGTAACCAAAGCAATTAAAGATAAAATCTGGATATGCAGTGATTTATGGGTCACATTCAGCTGAGTGTCCAGGGAAACCTTTATAAGGAAGTGGCATTTGATCTGACCTAAAGGATGGCTAGGATTGGGGTTGGAGAGATGAAGAGACGAAAAGGCATTCCTGAGGGTGGGTGCTGCATACAGTGGTATTTGTACCCAACATATTCCGTATCTGTGGCATTTATAGGTTTTTTTGGCTACTTGGCCAAGGCAATAGCAAAACAAATGAACTAAAGGAAACCTTGCTTTGGTGGCCACCTCAGTTTTTTAAATTTCTTTCAGAGGTTTATGCCTGCTTCTTTTAGGGTTCATGGCTCAGAACATCCAATCCCATTTCTGTTCTGACACTCCATAAGTAGTTTTCTGTGACAACATCTGAAGGAATTAAGCTTTATCCAATTCACCAGAGATTGAGCTTAAGTCAACTCATTCACTAAGACCCCGTGTTTCAATACTAACACTTATGGACAAATGGAATTTATTCCTTAGTGATACTGAGTAGCTTTTTTGAAGCTCTACTTTTGACTTGTTCCTTTTCTTTCTTGCTGGCTCTCAGCTCTCCCCCAGATTTGTTTTCATTGTCTTCTTTCCCATCCCCCAGTTGCTCCCATGTGTTATTTGTTTATTCTGGTGACAATCTAGGCATGGCCTTCTTTCTGAACTCTTCTTGGCCAGAGGGAGAAGAGTCTAACAGAGTGTCTCACTTACATTCAATCTGAGGCAAGTGGTTGGCCCAGCCTCACCCAGTGTGACCCAGTGACAGAACCGGTAGGGATGTTTGAATGTTCGGTCTTTGCATGATTCTTCCAAGTTGTATAGATCTGTTGTTTATTTTAATCTTTGTGAACAAGGTATGTTGTCTCCAACATACTGGATTTTGAGCCACTGAGGACAGAGAACTGCATGGTAAAATACACTAGATATGCTGGTAGTATGCACCGGCACAGCCAGTCTAAACAGAACCCAGCAGGTCACCTGCTAAAACACGATTCTCTACTCCAACCATGTAAATGCCATTGTATTCATTTTGTCATGGCTTCCATCACTGTTGTTACTATCATTTGAGGAGCAAAGGCAATGATGACCAGTCGCTGACATTACTGGTATTATAAGGAATAATGGTGGCAGATAGCCTCCCTGTGAGCAGTAAGAATAAAACTCTATGATGAGAATGGCTACCTGTATACTGAGTTCTTTGGAGTAATGTTATAATAAGAAAGACTGCACAAAGACTGGTTCTCTATTTACAGTGAATGAACACTTTCATCTTAAACACATTTAGATCCTGCATACTTTTGGTCCCCAGGGTGATTTTTTCCAGGTAACATATTCTAATGGCATGGGTATAATAAAATAAAGTCTGATGAGATGAGGAGAAGCAAGCCAACAAGAGAACCCATCACTCTTTTGACAAATGCAGGTAAATGCAGTCACAATATTTACAAGTAAAGTGGCAGGGATACAATTGAAAAGTACATCTGTGTATCATTCATATAGTCA
Organism: Propithecus coquereli; assembly: GCF_000956105.1. Taxonomy (NCBI): domain Eukaryota; kingdom Metazoa; phylum Chordata; class Mammalia; order Primates; family Indriidae; genus Propithecus; species Propithecus coquereli. Next base: position 15,538,977 of record NW_012133858.1, on the reverse strand, counting down.
TTCTTCAAACTATTTATCCTAGGTTCATCTTTGAGTGATGCCTCTTTAGTATGTTACATAATATAATATAGTGCTTTTTCTTTTTACTCTTTTGTTTTTGGTCATAGGAATTAATTTGAAGGCTTTTAACTTTGCAATCTCATTTTTTGCTTTGTTCCAGACGTGGCTTACTCTGTCTGCCGTAGAACTATCATATAAGCTGCATAGTTTGATTAGATCAGAACTGCACTACCTACTTCAGTCAGTCAGTCTAGCAGTTCAGCACAAGATATATTTTTAAGGGTATCTGTACAAAAGGCTGAATGAAAGTGTTCCATAAAAGTGTAGTTACATAAACCTTAATGAAAAGAAAGTACCAGGAAGCACTTAGTATCTCAAAAATTCTGAAATCAAAGCTTTCTTCATTTTCATTTCTTGTCTCAGCTATTCGAGTGACCACCCTGACATTTTCTTAGCCAAGTTCAACTTTAGCTTTGGAAGGGAGTTTATTTTTCTCATTTGTAACACAGACATTTATTGAGCACTTACTATGTGCCTGGCCCTGTCCTAGGTGTTGCAGATACAGAGATATAGAAGACACAGTTCCTGACCTCAAAAGTTTTAGTCTGAGAATAAATAGGTGAGGAGAGTATGTCCTGGAGTCATTTGCTCGAGGTCCTATAGATGTAAGGATAGAACAGGAACTGGAAGGAGATCTCCTAGCCCACCCTCCAGTTCTGGTTCTCCTCAACCACTCTAGTTTCCTAACCTGGGACATCACAGAAGAGTCAGAGCTTGATTGAAATAATTCTTGTTCCAGATTGCAAACTAATGGACTCCATGTTTAATTTTTATATTTAAAATATATATTTTGTGTTTAATATTAATTTCCTAAACATTTGGAAGGAGAAAGATGAGATTTCTGACATTTCTAGGCTTTCAGCTGCCTTCTATCCCACACCTGGGTGGTTAGAAAGGTTCTGCTTTATGGTAGTACTTCCTGGAAGCAGTTTAGAAAACCTGTGGTTGCATCTAGACAAACACTCAGAGTCTGGATGTGTCTCTAAATCCCTTTCATTTGAATTGTGGAGTATAAGTGTCACAAGACAGCTTATTCTCAAGAGGTTACCAGTAGGTTTGGTCCTAGTCTCCCCACAAATATTATGAGAACAGGCTTTGTCAGATTGTTTTGACATGCTCAAACAGTGTTCTGAACCTTGTGAGAGCTGGACGTGCGTGTATGAGGGAAATGCAGGCAACGCTACTTGAATTTCTTAATAGGCTCTGCTTTGCATGTGTTAGGGGTGGTAATTGACTCAATAAATCAGCATCTCACATACATTTCTTGGTATATCAAAACCTGGAAGTTTTGATCTTTGGAATTTGTGAGAAACTGTGAGACACCGCAGGGTGTCCTAGGGTGTGGGAGAATGATGTGTTCTTCAGTTGAAATAATTAACATTAATTCCCTAACTTTGCATCTCTCAAATGGCACAATAAGCACTCAACAAGTGTTTATTGAAGTGAACTCTAATTCCCGACTTGAGTTCGGTGTTGCAGGAACTTTAGTGACCAGCCTGATTAACACATGGAGTGCTGTGGGATGCAGGAAAGAGAACCAGGCTGGGCCAAGAGTCCTGACTATGTGGAGAAGCTGCTCACAAGTAACGAACTCTTTGGGGGAGGGGGCGTTGTTTTTTTTTGTTTCTTTGCTTATTTTGTTTTGTTTTTGTTTTTTGGACACAATATGTCTTTACAGGTACCCGCTCCACCCAGTGTCTGGTCTAGATCTTTGAAATGAACGTTGAATGGAACAGATTGAGAAATAGACCCCTAATGACGTCCCATGAAAGTCACCTTAAAGGATGAAAATCCAGCCCATACCTTGTGGATATCTCTTTTATAGCAGAGATTATTTCTATGGTGTAAACTTTCCGGTAGCAAGATTCTCATTGCTTTACCATGTATTTTTTTTGGACAATTCCATTTTTTTTTTTTTTCACTCGAATAGGTCAGAATGACAATAACTGTCAGCAGACAGGAGAAAAAGCTATCACCTCAAGTCAAAGACAAGTTTGCATGTCTATACCATGGCAGACATCATTAATAACACAGATTTTTTTTTTTTTCTGAATCACAACTTCCCACACAATTACTGTTCTTTTGTATTATTCCCAAGAAAATAAAGTCTAATGCCATAAGTGTGCTCTTTTAGAAACAGTAGAACATGCTGTTAAAATAATGTGAGTGCACACTCATTTTCATCCCAATTTATTCCAAATGAGAATCTGAAATGAGTGTTCCAAATCTCACCAATCTCAAGGGGGGAGCATATTTGCAGAGGATTTTTTTCAGTAGATTAAATCTAAAGAAGTAATTAAGACTCCACATTTCTAATGTGCAGGAAACAGTATTATGCATTTCCCTTGGATGAGAATAAGTAAAGAGGATAAAGGAAGACGCTCAAATTGCAGTCTGTGTGACCTGTTTTTGAATAAACATCATCATATTCCACAGTCAATTATCTCCAAAGTACAGTGTGTTCTCCAGCCAGAAAGAGAGAGTGAGAGACTGTCAGAAGTGGTTTGAAAAAAGGACACATGCATTGTAGTGTACATCATTCTATTGTCCTCTCAATAATTTTATATAATTCAGGAGGGAGTAATGGGAAGGATTGTACAGTTTTTTTTATGTAATTTCATAAATATCGAATTGCAGTCATCAATTTTCCAAGCACAGCAAGGAAAACAAAATGAGGTATGTTATGTTCAGCACAGTAATAGGGCTCCTAATACCAAAGGAAAAACAAGTCATTAGTTACAACTATTGAATGGAAGTGGTCTAATTGGAGCAGCAGGATAAGTATTCCATTTTATTATGGCTTCGTTATATGTTTTTCAAGACTCTTTGGCTTGCTATTAAAATTATTTTCTACAGCAGCACTGTGAGGGCTCAGAATCCAGGAGTGGAACTATTATTTTCTTTTCTTTTTTTTTTCTTTTTGAGGTAAAGTTGTCAGCAAAGGAAGGTTTCAGATGGGTTAAATACAGACACAGTACTTCTGTTAATTCATGGGGGGACCAGGCAACTTCCCACAATAGCTGTGACATTCTGCCTATTCGGATAGAAACCTCCTTCTTTCTGTGTGGCCTGGGATTTGAATCCAGATGCTTTTGATCCTCAGCCTCTGGCCTTGCTGGTTGCTGGATAGAGTGGCCCTGATCATACATTCTCCAAAGGAGGCCTATTACCATCAGAAGCAAACCGCATCCTTGCTTTTACAGCAGTTAAGGTTGATAATTATTGGTGATACTGGCATCTGCCCACTCTTACTTTCATATTCATGAGCCTGAAGTAGTATTTTCAAAAAAGCTAGCATCCCCACTTTTTAAGGGAATAGAGAATTTCCCTCAATGTTAAATGCTGAGGCTCACTGCAGAACTCCACAAGTAGACTACCCTCCTTCTCACTGAGCAAAGAAATCCTCACAAATTATTTATTTCCCATTTTAGACATTGGACAGTGACTCAGTGTGCCCTGGAAATATTATCACTGTGTTAATTTTCTTGTGTGGCTCAGTTTAATGTTAGAGAAATGGGTAGTTACAAGTCCAGACACTATAAAGATGGAGCTAAATATTATCCTAAAAATAGGCTGTTTGGTTAACGTTTAGTAGTCAACAACTTTCCTGCAGCCACACACAGCGCCAGACTAAGAAATGGAATAAATATCTTCTTCCAGTGCTTGGTAAAGTTACCCTTTAGGAGATTAACCTTTTAATATTAAGAATTCAGAGTATGTTGGCTTTATCTCTGAGACTTGTTATATGGTGTGGTGGCATCTGTAACTCAAGGGATCAACCATTGGGAAGAACTGTCATACTTGTGGGTAATAGATGACATAAAAGTGACCTGAGAATTGAGTGTCAGCTTAAAAAGTGCCAAAATGTCAAAAGCACTTATAGACTCTGACCACTAAAATTATTTTCTTCTGATGGGTATAAGAAGAAGGGTTTGAGACTTAAGAATGGATGAGAGGGAAATTTTGATCACTACTGTATATATTCCTTCTAGAATTATAAATGTTAAGCGACAGAAGTCAAATATCCATTAGTCTAGCCCAGACATTTTAGAGCAGGAAATCTAAGTTTCAGAGATTGAAAGTGTTCCAAGGGCCACACAGCTAGGTTGTGGCAAATATTAGAGAACTTACTTCACTTACTTTAGTGTGTTTTTATTCTTCTGTTTATCCTGAGACCAGGGTAGTTTAGGCTCCAAGACTGTCACTTCTTCACCTTTCTTACGCGACTGGAGTCAATTAAGTAAGCAATGAACCTAAAGATTCATCAGTTGGGAATACTGTCTCACCATTGGATGACTTAAGAGAGATAATATTACATTACTGAACACATAATATAAAAATTTGAGAAGGTACCTCTGTGAAGCATTCTGATATTCTTACCGGAAATGAAGTGTAAGTAGTTGTGGATTCCTCCAAAAGGAGCTAAATTTCCTTGAATACATTTTAGAATAGAGTATGAGCAACCTAGAAGAATAAAAATGATGCCTCCTGTCCTGTAGCCATGCAGCTTGGGATTCTGGCAGACCATGGGAAACCTAAGCCATCACTTTAAAACACTCAATGTTTTTGCAGTGAATGAATTCAGTACTTATTTTCTAAGTGTCTTCTATGTGCTAGGCATTGTGTTTGGGGATATAAAAAGCAATCAGATTGTTTTCCTTGAGTAACTTGCAGTCTATTGGGAAGAACCCAATGATAACCCAAGTAACTATAACAAGGTAGAAAATGGTACCAAGGTAGATATTTTCAACTGAAGAGTGATGAAGTTTATAAATTTGGAAAGGAGAGCTTTATTTTACGTAAAGGGTTACAAGGTGCAGGTGGCCATTCTGATAGGCCGGAAAGTGTAGCACCAGCCAGACGCCAGAAACAAGCACTTTGACAGAGGGGTAAAGGAAACAGGAATTTATTCTAAGTGGAATGGCTGAATATATATATTTAATAAGCTATGGGAGGAGTCATGAATATTTATGAAAGGAGAAACATGTACATGCACCATTGAGCTTCATGCCACTCCATGGATCCTATGTTCAAAAAATGGCAGAGTGAGCATGTTGTGAGGGTGGAGTTTTCCACCCTCTGACATGAAAAGGTGAAACATAGGACCCAAAACCCTCTGTGTGCAGCCTCCACAGACTGGTCAGAACCACTCCATGGTCAGTGGTCTCTTATTAGGAAGAAATGCTGGTCAGTTGTTGTGTTGAAACCACAACGAAGGGAGAAGCAGCATTAGGCAGTTGATTGAAATCAGCGGTGGAGCAAGTCTTTCAAAAGGGCTGGGTTCAGTTTAGGCTGTAGGGAAGAAAGCTTAATCATAGTTAGGAAGGGAGCATAAGGAGGTGTGTTGGCCTCCCATCCCATCGTGGCTGGGATTTTAGTGTTTAAGGTTTCTCTGGGGCCTACTTGGCCAAGAGGGGTTCCATTCAGTGAATTGGAGAGCTTAGAATTTTATTTTTCAAAATAGATAAAATCCTTGATATTTAAAGGAAGGCAGAATTATGCCTGACTGGAAATTTTAGAGAAATTTTCATGAGCTAAGATCAGCAACATCATTCAATATCCCTGAAGTACTTAATTATACAGCAGTATTAGAACTGGGAAATAAAATTTAGACCGTATCTACCATTAAGTATCTCATGATCTTCATACTGTATAAAAGCATAAAGAAATAGCTTATTCTATGTTCCAAAGCAATTTCTGGAGGGAAAAAAAAATGTTCAAGCTAGACTTTAATAAATAGAGAGGATTCAGATAAAAGAAGAATTAGAGCATCCTGGTTTACAGGAACAACAGGAGCTAAGGCAGGAGCACTTGGAATGTACTTTACAAATTCGGGATTAACAAGTATCAACTTTAGCTAGAACAAAGGGTTCTAGTGAAAGAACTAAACAAACATTGGTAGGATGAATTGGTTCCATCTTATGGAAACTCTTTAATATTAATGTAAGAATTTTGCACACCCTAGTGGACCTCAGGAGAACATTGTACCTCTGTTCATCAGATAGTAATAAATTGATTTGGGAAGTGATGCCCTCCTTAGATTAGAAGAATCCTTGAATTATTTCCAACTTTGGAGGCTCCTCAGTATATCAAAGAAGAGTATTCTCAACATAGCTGATATGCACTCTAAAGACGATTCCCTCTCCTCCACTCCCTGCAATTATCTTATTGTTTATTCTTAGGTTTCTTTTTAAGTTCTAAAATAGAATTGTATGATTGAGCCTTGCAAAAGAGTGCATTTTTATAATGTGGAAGGCAAAATAGTTTTTGTTATTAGAAAGGAAGAAGAGAAGAAAGAATCTCTATACTGAGAGGAAATGACCAACAATCACATAGATTTATTAATGCAACAAAAGGACAATCAGTTCTTCCAAACCTGCTGTTTGTTGCAAGTATCCATTACAAGGTTGCTGTGGCCTGGTGCAGGGTCCAGAGAAGGAAGGGCCAGGAAGAAAGGAATTAGTATAAACTTTGAAATCAGGCACAGCTGGGCTGAAAACTTGGCCCTGCCTGCTATTAACTGTGTGACCTTAAGTGAGTTACCAAATCTCTCTAAACTTCAGCTTTCTTGTTTGCAAAATTGTCTAGTGGCATCTATCTATAGAATTGAGAAAATGAGTAAATGACAAAATATATGTAAACACTTAATCCAGATCTGTAAAATAGTGTATACTTAGTAAATGGTAATTTCTGTTATTATAATTGTTATTTCCAGTGATGTGATGGCTTATTACCTTCCCAAGCAAGTCATCCCACCTTTGAACAGCTGAAAACTCTTTCTCATGTCTAAACCCTTATCCTACTTCTAAGTTCCAGAACTTTTTTCTTTCTAAAATGGAAGGAAGGAAATAGGGAGGGATAGGAGGAGAGAGGAAGAGTACCTTTGTCTATATGGCTTTAGGTATATTGAAGAAAATACTTACAAATGCCTTCTTCTCTTCATTTGGGTGGCCATCCTCTGTCCTTAAACAATTCTTTATTAATATAGTTTTGAGAACCATCTGAATCACCTATATCCAGGGTACCGTTCTCATCTCTATTAAGAATTGTAAGGCTCAAGGAGGTAGAGGTCTTATCCCCGCGTGCACACACCAAGGGAAGACCAAGTGAGTGCCCAGAGAGAAGGCCGCTGATGACAAGGCAAGAAGCAGGCCTAGTCAGGAACTAGCACCTCCGCTGTGGACTTCTCAGCCTCTACAACTGTGAAAAATAAATGTCTGTTTATGCCATCCAGTTCATGATATTTTTTTATAGCAGCAAGAGCTAAGACACAGTTACTGGTAGTTACCTATTTGCATGTCCAAAGAAAATGGCATAGCTACCAATTTTTTGGTTATATTCTTCAAATGACGACAGGAAACCTGAGCAATTCTGGAATGTGTAATGAACTTGCCAGAGGCACTGCTGAGAATCTTTTCCTGTATTTAAAATTCACAATCCTGAGAGGCCATTTTCAGAGAAAAATGCTTATCAGAGTTTCCTTGATGAGGCTTTGCTTCTCAGGGTGGCCACGCAATAACAATATTAGAGACTACAGATCTCTAGAACTAGTAGGTCAGGTTAAGACTTGAAAGGGAACAACTGCAGAGCTTTGCAGCAGTTAGAGCTGGTGAAGGCCAAAGGATTAAAAGGATTTGAAGAATTGTGATGGTGTCTTCAATTGCATGCACTTTAACATGGTCCATAAGACTTCTTTAGACTTCTTACTTGCTTTTGGTGGCTAGATTCTCTTTTTTTTAATACAATTCCACGGAGATATTTAGCCATGAGGTGAGACAATTCTATCTGTACTACCTAATTATATCTGTGTTACATCCTAATGTTGGAGTCTATTCTCCATAATCCTACCAATGATTTTAGACTTTATGGTCCACTTAAAGATCAACCCCGATGGCAGCCCTATTTCCTATTCCTATCCATTGAAGCAAAATGATACTTTAATTGTGTATCAAAAAATTATTTTCTAGTATTTCACTAGTTCTTCGTCTTGGCTAATTGGAATTGGGATTCAATAACTTCATTAATTTTCACATGGCTTACAGTTGTCAGCTATCTATCAACTTCTAGCAAAAAAAAAAGAAATGTAAGGTTCAAAATCAGATGTCATCGAGGTGTGGTCTCAATAATGGAGTGCACGATCACTTTTCATTAGGAGACAAGTGCCCAATAATATCTATAGCCTAGAAACTTGGATACCTTCTAACATCAGTTTTGGTAATGCGGTTCTTTGTAATTGGGAATAACTTCAGAGAAACCCCCTGAGCCCTTCTTTTCTGTTCGTAGGAAAATGTTTGTAAAGAGACAGTGCATAAAAAGTATTTTTTGTATGCTGCCTTTACCCTGAGAGTAAAGTTTGTCTTGACCTGATTGCCAAATATCAGTACTTGAAAAAAAAAGGAAAGAAATTCCTAAAAGATTTTTAAAATAATTTATATCAGATGAATGAATGTCAATCTAAGTAAAATGTATAGAAAAAAATGTTTCTAATCATTAGTTAAAAGTTGAGTACTGAAATTATCTTTACATCTTAAATCTTTGCCTATGTTCTCCAAGACTTGTGTTTCAGTTAGAAATAAAACTAAATCATGCCTAAGATTTCTTCTGATTTTGATATTGTATATGTGTTCTCACCTGTAAAATGGAGAAAACGTTTTTGTCCTCTATCAGAAGGTTGATATCAGGAAAAAAAGATGTCGTAGATATGGTATGGCGTATGCTGGGGAAATAGACTTTCACAGCTTCAGCCATTCACGCCAGTGTCCTAGTGTCAGTCTTCCCTCCATTTTCCTTCGGGATTTGCCAAAGGGAGTGGCCAAGGATGGTCAGTCAGAACCTCAGTTGGTCATGTGGAGCAGTAATATCATAAACAGAACTATACCCAAAGTTCTGTATATCGAGGCAATTCTGGCTGCCAGTGAATTATCAGGAACTCTAACTAGATAGCCCTTGGAGAAACAGGAATGATGATGATATTTGTCAAGTCATTCTTTGTATACAAAGTACTATAAACCCCTTTGGCTCTCCCTGCAAATTTTCAAATGAGGCAGGGCAGCATTTATATTGTCTCCATTTTACTAATGAGGCAACTGAGACCTGTAGAAGTAAGGTCACCCACAGAGGTAAGGATGTCCAGATAGGGTCACGCATGGTAAACTGGTATGTTATGGGGCACAACCTCAAAACCACTGTTACCTTGCTACATTTAGGTACAGAAAGCACCTGCATCCCACAGAATTGGAGCATTACCAGATCTGAAATGTTCCTTAGAAATCACCTCCTCTGATGCTCCCGTTTGGCAGAAGAAGGTCCAAAAGTTTCTGAGCTAGGAACAGAACACCAGATCTCTGTATATCATATTGTGCTGAGGCTTAGATGCATAAACCCAACAAATTATCAGGAAACTATAAAAGGAACAAACACAGTCTTTGGAATCATTGCAATCGCAGTGCAAATGTCATTGCCACTTCCTGGGCTTTTGTGTCTAGCTGGGTTGCATCCCCTCCCTGAGCCTTTCTGTGACTTTGTGCCAAGCAGGGTTTTGCTGTTTATTAAGCTAGATAATGTGCCAATGCCTGGTCTAACGGTTGGCCCCTAGTGGACTTTCAACTAATATTTACTTCCTTTCGTCCACTCACCCTGCCTCTTACACAATTGGGACTCCTGTTTTGAACTGTTTGCATCTACTCTGGATTTCCACGCATAACGTCACTTGCAGAAGAGAGTGGAGGGGAGCACAGTTATATCCTCCACCCTCCATCCCCCACAACTATGACTCTGGGACCACCCTCTGCAGGGTGCTGCCTACCTTGGGATGCCAGCAGCAGTCCTCACACAGTGCTTACTGTATCAAGGCACCTGGCTGGATCTGCTGAGGAGCACCTGCTGTGGGAGGTGGAAAGCGCCTGCTTAATTGGGAGATAGGGCTTCATGAATGGGCCTTTCATTAGTAACACAATATTTACCAAGAGGGACTGTAAACAGAAGAGAAGACTTGATTCACTTGCTCCTTTTCTCTCACCCTCTCTTGGGTTTTGTGTGATTTAGTGTGTTTACACCTCAGGACACAGCTGGTACTAATGCCCTTCCAAGGTTAAGAGAAGCCTTTCCCTGCCATCCCCCATGGTCCCTCTTAGACTCCTTTAAGAGACAATAAAAGAGGTGTGGATGTGAGACAGGGAGTCCATTCACATTAGTCATGGTTGTTGTGGGGACCGCAGAATGAGCATCACCTACACCCTGTCTGCATGGGTTTACGAAAGACCATCTGAGCACCTAAGCTTACCTCAAACACAGTCTTTCAAGACAAGGGTCACTGCTGGTCGTTTCCCTAATATATCACTGCTGCCCTGACCTGATCCTTCGCTGCTCTATCCTGGCTACCCTAACATATTTTTCTCTTCTCAAAAAGTGTTACTCTTTCATAATTAAAGAAGAGGCTGGGTGAAGGAAGCTGTAGGATGTGGTCAGCACAGCACGTAGGGCCTGTGGTCACGGATGTGACTCCAATTAAACCTTTGGTCTTACTGAGCCTCAATGTTTTGATTTGTAAATCTGGAGCTATTACATTAGACCATTTTTACTCTGTTTGTTGTGAGGTTCAAAAATTTGGCTCAATGAGAAAGTACTTTCTGGACAATAGAGCACTATATAAATAGGAAAATTTTTATTAAACATTCCTCATGTTCCATTAGTAAATTAATACTTTGCATTACAGTAGTATTGTAGTTGATCTGAGCACGTGATGTAGTCAACTTTAGGTTAAACTTTACCTAAGCATTACTTGGAAAAAATTAGCTATTTTGTGATTCTGCGGTCTTTGCACACTACACAAAAAAATGGCGAGTTCTTTACCACCACAAGCATAGGCTTCTAGGATGGAGCTTTATGCCCACTCCTGTAGATGATGAGCTTAGACCCTTGAGAATCCATTGAGCTCACAGAGGTTTACATAATGCTGAATCAGGATAGGAAGTTAGATCCTGGCTAGCGCTCATGACTGGGCTATGAGGTTTTCCTTTTCAGATGGTGAATACTTACCAAGGGAGATTGGTGGGGAGCCATGAGCTGTTCATTTGTAGCCTGCACTCAGCTCCTACGAAGACAGCACCTTTGTCCCCTTGCAGTAAAAGCCCTGCCCTCTGTCCCCTGGTCACTCCTTCCTCTGTTCCTTCTGCTGCTTTCTCTAGCCTTCATACTTCTCGAATCACTTTTTGCAAAGTACCTTTATTTTAAATAAATAATACCCTCATTTGGGTATTTGTTTCCGGTATCCCTGAGGCTGGGTAATTTCTCCAGAGTTTAGTGATGACTCTGATGCTCAAGCAGCAAGAAAATTTCCACTTGATGTGGATCTGGCACGGGAGGTTTATTTTTTCCCGTTTCTATTTTATTGTTGGCCAGTTTGGGACAGCATGTTGCTAGGTTGTATTGGTTTCTTAGCTCTTGTAACCAAGCTAAGATGCACATGTCAAAAAATATTTTTTCTTCCTCTCTAAAAAGGTTTTCCCTCTTTTCTGTAATGTTTTAGAAGAGGAAAAGAGTGTTTGCTTGATTCTAATTCTGGCATATGAAGTGTTTGCTACAAAATGTTTTTATCACAGTGTTATCTTGTCAGAGTGCTATCGTCATTGTCATTTTCAGTTTAATAGCAGGAATGTTCTATTTGTACAAAGGATATTCCATATTTTAAGTAAATTCAACAAAGGAAATTTCAGATGCAAAAAAATATATAGATAGTGAGAAGCTAATTAGTTTTCCATTTCTCAAAACCCTAAAGTTAAAATAGCTTTAAGTTTCCAATACGTCATTCTTTGACCATACCATTTACAGGTAAATGATGATGCTTAACCCAGATTATTGTTACATTGTAACTACCCAGAGTGGCCTCCTGGTTTGGGGTGACAGCTGTGACGCTGAGATTTAATACTCCTTTAGTTTCAGCAGTTGCAACCAGACCAGTCCTAATCTCATTCTCCCCAAAGGAGACTGAACTTGACCATAGTAGAACTCAGAGCTCCTGCAGCGAAACGAGCCCCCTTCCCTGTGGAAAGTGATAACCACAGGTGAACTTGTGCGCTGGATGAAGACTATCTTTGTAGTCCCAAAGTGGTAGTAAAATACCTACATTCTTTTGCCAGGCATCCAAAATCCTTTAGTCCTCAAATAATTATGAAGGTTTTCATTATATCAGGCCTTGCAGTGAGCCATAGAAGAAATGAAGTGGGGTCTGAGACAGAGAGATAGAGATGAAACCACTATAATTCCTGAATCAGCTATGATTTCTGTCTTCAAAAGCCTCATGATTGAAGAAGGGAGACAAATATATAAGTAACAAATTCCAACTTCCTAAACTTGATCATAAACAAGGTATTAAGGAAGTACATAGAAGGTTTTGATGAATTCTTCCTGAGGTAATTTGCCTCAACCACCTGATTATTAATTAGGCTTCCACCTTGTCCTGTTTCTATATCTCTATCGTTATTTAGAATTTATAGCTGCATCTGTCTGTCTTTCTAGAGTTCCCACCTAATGGTATGTTTCAGATTAGGATAGATTTCTCACTTGATAACACGGTCTGTCTGGTACTCTGCATCAGTCCATCCATTCATTCTACAAATGTTTATGTCCTCTATATGACAGACATTTTGCTGTATCCTCAGTATAGAATTCAGTTAGGCAGTAGCACGTAACTTAATAATGGAGACAGAAACAGCTGAGGAAATGTTATGGATCCACAGAGGGGTTAAAGAAAAAGCCATGCGGAGTTTTTTGAAGGTGATGCCATTATTATCATAAACTCAGGCAGTCCATGCTGAGAATGGTGCGGTGAGCCAGAATCATGTCTACTCATCATCTATTCTGTTTCGTTCTGTGTCAGACATTGTGCTAGCATAAAGGGGGAACATATCATCTTTTTTTTTAATTTTTTTTTTTTTTGAGACAGAGTCTCACTCTGTTGCCCTGGCTAGAGTGAGTGCCGTGGCATCAGACTAGCTCACAGCAACCTCACACTCCTGGGCTCAAGCGATCCGACTGCCTCAGCCTCCTGAGTAGCTGGGACTACAGGCAGGCGCCACCATGCCCGGCTAATTTTTTCTATATATTTCTAGTTGTCCATTTTAATTTCTTTCTAATTTTTAGTAGAGAGGGGGTCTCGCTCCTGCTCAGGCTGGTTTCGAACTCCTGAGCTCAAACAATCCGCCCGCCTTGGCCTCCCAGAGAGCTAGGATTACAGGCGTGAGCCACCGCGCCCGGCAGAACATATCATCTTTGATAGGCTGAGGCATTGTTTCTAACCCTCGGTGCTTCTCATAGTGATTGGAGCTATGCTTATGCCCATCAGAGCCAAGGGATGTACACACTGGCTCCACTGCTTGTCTTTTCTATTATCTTCTGTCTCGTGGTTGGGTTTCAATGGACATATACCAAGTGCTGTCATTAGATGAAAGATTAAAAATAGGGATACATGGCATTGTCACAAGCATTAAGCGTTTGGTTGCAACTTAAAATTGATTGTCAGAGGAATAGCACATGTGATGCTTAGCATTTCACATTATCGGAGTGACTTGGAACTATTAGAAATAGAAGAAAAGAGCTGGGTATGGTGGCTCACACCTATAGTCCCAGCAACTTGGGAGGCTGAGATGGGAAGATTGCTTGAGCCCAGGAATTCAAGGCTTCAGTGAGCTATAATCATGCCACTGCACTCCAGCCTGGGCAACAGCACAAGACTCCATCTCTTAAAAAAAAAACAACACACACACAAAGTAGGAGAAAAGGGGATTTGTGTGAGGGTCAGCAAACCCTTAGGCCAAATCCTTTCCACCCTATGTTAGTAAGTAAAGTTTTATTGGAACTCAATCATGCCCATTTGTTTATGTGTAACAGTCTATAGCTTTTTTTCTCTCTAGTTTCAAGAGACCAAATCACCCACAAACTCTACAGTATTTACTCTTTGTCTCTTTATGGAAAAAGTTTGCTAGTCTATGAAAAGGAATTAATCCTTGAAGGAGGACAAAGAAAAAAATTAGTGGCCCTAGTTATATTTTTCTATTTATAACGTAGTTCTGAAACTCTCAGTCAGTAAAATTCAGAACCATTAAAAAGAAAAAAAAAAAAAAGAGGAATAAAACCTGGGCTAAGATAATAGACAAATTCATAGAATTTGTTCCTCCTCTTCTTCAACCTACTTGTTCTGAGGATATTGTATGCTTCAGGGATTTCTGCCAGATGCTGACATATTCAGACAAATATAACACAATCTGCCTTTCATGAGCTCCTGATTTGTTGGTGGAAGTGGATATACAAATTAGCAAATGTTTTTCCCAGTGATAGATGCTATGTATGAGATAGAATAAAGAGGCAGAGAAGCAGTAAAGAGTAGGAGTGGAGTGACTTGGCTATTTGGAAATCTGGGAGAGATATCACAGTGGAGTTGAAATTTGACCTGTGTCTAAAAGGATGAACCCTGATAGATGGGCAAGGGTAGAAACAAATATTTTATTTCTGGAAACTTCAACTCTATTTTGAAATAATTTGATGTGTTAATAATGGCATCACAGTTTATAAAGAACTATCTCATCCATTATCTCTTTCATATCTACCATAGAGACTTGTTATAATCATTATCTCCATTTTGTTAAGAAAAAAGGCTTGATAAGGGCAGTTAATTGTGTTGTTCAAGGTTCTACTGCTTATAAACAGTAAAACTGTCCTGACCCTACGTCTGACTCTAAAGCCACAGGACTGTCCCCTTAAGTCAGACTTCCTGGCCTAAGTCTACACATATTTCCTGGACTTGTAATTGGTCTGAAATACAGGAGAAAAGGCCCTTTGACTTTGCCTGCACTAGAGTAACCTGCCTTATTTCAGGCATTGCCAAGAAATGTTTTTTTGCAAGTGATATTATTACACATACGGCTACCCTCATTAGACTATTATAAAACTCTCTTACTCTCAGTTTTCCTTAGGAATTTCTCCATTTTCTGTCTTCTTTTCCCCCTTCCTTATTGCTGATACCAGACCATAGACCCTCTACCACCAGTAGTGTTCCCTCATCATGTGGTTCCCTCCTTCACTAGTGGAATTTTGGTCAGAGGGAGGTGAATCTGTTTTAATGCAACATCCTCTGGTATTTGAGAGAAGGGAAAGGGTCCCCAAGTCGCACCATTCACCAAGCTCCATTATTCACGATGCTAATCGCTATAGACCTTCATCGCTTATGCTCACTCCTTACCAAGTCTTATCCAGGTGCCTCTTCTACATTTATGTGTTCAATTTTCTTTCCAGATCCCTAGCTTCAGATGTTCAAGCTCTTCACCCCTGGAAATTTCCATTTTCACCTTGATTCTCTGTCTTGGGCCTTGGAAATCTCTAACACTGATTTGAAAGTGTGTGTCTTTTTCTATCGCCCCTCCAGCAGCGGAGGAGGTATTGCTTCTACTGCCAATCGTTGCCTCAACAAGAGTGGTCTTGAGAAAATAAGTGGAAGCTTTCACTACGTTTTCTTTTAGCAAGAAGTACAAAAGCATAGAGGTTAAGAGATGGGCCCTGGAATTAGACTGTCAGGATTCCGATCTTACTGCTTTGCTTGTTGGCTTTGAACATTGAGAACCTCCCCTGACATCTCTGGGTATCATCTGTAAAAGGGATTATAATAGGACTTCCCTCGTTTGGCTGTTGTAAGGATTAAATGAACACATGTAAAGCTCTTAAAACAGTTTCTGGCTATGTAAGTTTTAGTTATTATTATTATTACTTTTGTACTTGAACTTGTCATACCATTTCTCTATTTTGGGTTCAAAAATATGGTTGACATAATTATGGGTTTTAATAGAATTTTTGGATTAGCCTGCAAACCTAACATGCAATCATAGCACTGTTTTTATGAGTAAATGAATTCCTGAGTTCCAAACAGATGACTTACAAAGAAACTCTTGGGCTGAAGTCATTCATCTATAAGAGATGGTCCAATTTGGAGCAGAAGACTGATAGTGAAAGAGAATTGAAAATCTGCAAATATTTTTACTAAATGCACTGTCCTTTTGAGTTTGCACCGATAGGCATTTCTCATGTACTTGCCCAGTGTAACCAATCAAGGTCATGTATATAGCTCTCAGTATTAGGTTTATAAGGTACATTTATTTTCCTTGTTGGTTTTTGTTTCTTTGCATTTTGACCTTTTCTATTTTCTCATTTATTAAACAAAAAAAAAGAGTCTTTGAACAGGAGATTGGATAGTATCTCTTCATGGGTCTTAGATGTACAAATGACAGATCTTTAATTGGTTGTGCTGTTATACCTGTCCTCAGGTTTGCTAACTGGAGCACGGTTAGTGATTTGCTACCATCCCCACTGCCTGGTAGAATGGGGTGAGGGATCACTGTGCCGGTGTCCCCTGTCCTTTGTGAGCTCAGTCTCAATGAAGGTATTTCATTTGCTTTATCAAATGTCCACAACCCCTCTTTTATACTTTGAAAATAAACATCATGAAAGATTTTCTACAGATCCCATTATTGCCTGGAACTAGGAAAAGTATTGTCATGTATACAAAGATAAATCCAGTCGATTTGCACTAATACACAAATGGGTGTAGAAAACAAAGTATATTAAGTGCCATGAAGAGGAAAAATATTATTTAGGAATTAAGAGATGCAGAAGGAAAGTGATGTGATTGGATCTTGTCAACTGAGCTTGAGTAATCAGTGACCTCAGGATAAGGAATATTAGAAAAGGGACGTTTCTGATAGAGGAAAGAACATGAATCAACAGAGAGGTAGAGAATTATAGAGATCAAATCTGTTAGAATGGCTGAAAAATGGTACATCTTACTAATTTAGCCACATTTTACTTCAACATTCCCACATACTTTAGGGTGAAAATCAACAAAACTCTTAAAATGCAGATGATTAGACTCTTTCTCTGTCTGGTATGTGTGTGTGTGTGTGTGTGTGTGTGTGTGTGTGTGCGTGTGTGTACACACATACACTCCACATATCTCCACAAATCAATGACAATACAATTGGAGCAATTTTCCACAATTTTCTCCAAATAACTGCATGCTTAAGCACTGCACTCAGCAAAATGATGAAGTCCATCAATATTTCTCAGTCCTGCTGAGTTTCCGTGTGGTGCCCAGAAGCTTAGCCAGTCTCTTCCTGGAGAAGTAGTTGAAGATTGCAGATTCTGCATCTGCAAGTACAAAGATCCCTTGACAAGTAAATTTAAGACAACTCTACCCAGCAGTGCCTTTAGTAAGTCAGAAATGAGGACGATAGCTTCAACTTGGTTACACCCAGCAGGGAGGAAACAATCCTAATCATACTCAGGGAATTGACTGGTAGAATAATGTAGTCTGGAAGTTTCATAGGGTTGGACCAGCATCCTGTAGAAAGGGAAATTGCATAAATTAAATAATTTCTATGGAAAAAAAAGTATGTATATGTGTAAGATAGAGTGGTGCATATATGCAATTTGGAAGTCAACTATGAATAGCAGATACAAAATGAACTTTTTTTAGGCTCATGTTTTATTTTGCAATAAAGCGTATGATGTTCTATTCCTTTAGCCTAAACTGATCTATTTGCATGTTCTAGTCACCTGAATATTGATGTGAGTCTAAAATAGGCCTCTGTTCTTTTATTAACTATAAAACAAGAAATTGCCCAGATGATATTCCTAGCAGCACCTAGAAAAGAGACAAGAGTTTGATCAGTAAATGCTGTTAGGTTCAAAATGAGGAAAGAGACCTCAGAAAAGGATAGAATGATCCTGGTAGCTATCAAAGAAGAAACGAAACATAAGGTAAGTTTTAGAAAATGAGTAAGATAAAACCTGCAGACAGAATTAGAGAGGTCACTTAATAAATATCACAATATAACGATGAGTGGAAGGTGCATGGATGAAGCGTAGATTATTAGCTCAGTGACAGGAAGGCTAAAATATAGCTGTCTGAAAGAAGACTCCATTGCTTTTGAAAACAGTGTGATTACCATCCCTGGAGAGGCTGGACTGTTGCAGTGTGGATTCACTGATCAAATAAAGCCGAACTGGTGGGCTGAATAGGTCACCATGGAGGGTGTTTCCAACCTTAAAATTCTAAAAGTCTAGTAGTTCAAATGAGTTCTTTTCAAAGGATAGGGGAAGATATCTAGCAGGAATTAGAGAGAATTGGTCCACGTACAAGTTTGTTTGAATTAGATAATCCTGACATTGTTTTGAACTTTTTAGTCAAAACCTACCATATGCGTATGCAGCTTTTAATGATGACTTCAATGCTTCCTTATACAAATAGCATGCAGTGAAAACCTTATATTTAGAAAACAATTTGATTTTTAAGAAGAAAGCCCATGCCCAGGAGTACCTAGGCGCTGCCAGGCATCAACGTGAGGGTCCTGAAGACAAACCTGAGTGCCTCCTTCCACTTGCTATGCCTGCAAATATTGGCTGCCTTAGAGAGCTCACAGTCTGTGACAGCAAGTTGGTTTCATTTCTTAAAGTTGATCTTCAAAGCCGTGAAGCAATCGCAAACTGTTTGAGATCCCAAATCAAAGAACAGATTGTGTAGACTCAAAAAAAGCAAACAAACAATTACATTTAAAAACAAAGTGTTGGAAAAAACCAGAAACAACCTTTTTGCTCACCTGCCAAGGCCTTGTGGCTAAGCTTCTATTTTTGCCAAATTATAGCAATCACATCAGACAGTGTCCTTCTTGTACTACTGACAGGTGAACCATTTCTGGTGGTTAAATCTGGAGGAGTTTTAGAGGCCTTGCTCATAACATGACTTTTCCACTGGCTAGATTTCTGATTGTGAGCAAATCACACTCCTTTTCTCCATTTGGAATGAAGCGTCTAAGAACCTGCCCACTCGAGGAAATGATGGTGAATAACAACGAACATTGACACTGTGCATTCACCTGGAGCATGCCACGGGGTGGGCTGGGAGGGGCCTCACAATAGCTCTATAAAATAGATGAGGAAACAGGATTAGAGAAGGAACCTGCTCAAGATCACAGGACCAGTGAATTATGATGTGAGAATTCAAGCCCCAGCTTTCCAGTATCACTTGCTCTTTCTACCACATGATCCTCCTCCTAGCTAGCCACTCATTCGATAGCTCTGGAAAATGAGATTCTGTTACCTCCTTTGAAGATCATACTTGATCCCTGCTTTCTCACAGGGCTTTCCAAATAGAGTCCACATTGGCCCATTTCCATGGAATATTTTGCAAGTCTTTAGGTATTTTATTAATTGCTGAATTGTTTGGGGGGGTTTAAAGTGTCTGATGATATCACGTCTCAATTCAGTTATTTTATCCTCTTTCCCCTCCAATGTGCACATTCTCCTTAATACTGCAGTGATATTTAAGTTCCCAAGAGCTGTCAAGGTGTGTATATCCAAAAACAGAGAGTACAAGACATTTATTGCAGTTGTTTTCCTTTGATCTGAATAAGAACCAATATAAAAAGGCAAAGAATTGTGTGACTATCATTACAACTTTAATTTCAGAATTTTTGCCCTTATGTTATTTGCTGTACTTGTCTTTCCTCAATATTATAAATCATTGATCACAGGCTGGTATAAATTTAGCTTTATCACTAGTTTTCTGTATTTTATATGCTCTTTTCATTTTGGTTTTGTCAGTTTGTTACTCACAAATTTATCTTTGAACAGCTTCCCATGACTATGGGATTAGGTCTGTACTCCACAGCCCGACATTCACAGACTTTTTTTTTTTTTTTATCTTTCGAGTCTTTTTGCCCAATATTCCTTCACGATCCCCATAGTTTATCCAATCCAAATAAAGAGCTGGTCCCCAAGTGCACTAACCCATTCCATTCATCCCTCTGCTTTTAATAAAATTGTCCCTCTTTAGAGAATGCCTTTTTGAAAAAAATGTAAAATGGCTGAGCTCAAAAACACCGTTTTTATGATACCTTCATAGATTCCTCCAAATGGGAATAATAATTTCTTTCTTTGCTTGCGCACAGTACTTTATTGGCCCTCTCCTGTAGTGCCATGAGAAGTGGGTTCTGCCAGCTGAAAAGTGGCGTGTAAATGTAACAGTGCAGCTTAGATGTGTGCTGTCTTCATATCCCTACTAACCTCTGTATTCCTCGACTGCCTGGGGGTCGGCTCGGATTTTTTCTTTATTAATCAACATAGTAACAATGATGATAAATGAGTAACCAATGTTTTTGTCACTGAAACATATGAATAAATGTTCCATACTTCTGAATTTATTTTTAATTAAACTAATACATGCTACTAGCTTAACAAACTGGTAGGACTAATCAGTGTAAAACAAACAATATCCCTTTCCTGACCTTCCCCTCTTCACTCGCTGAATCCTACTTCACAAAAGACACTCTTAGCTACTTCTCCTTGGCATTTGCACAGCTCCATGTTTCAAAAAATGCATGTTTTCCATCTTTGGGTTCATGAATCTTAGACATTATCTGTGCATGAATAAATATGCCATCCGTATGTATTTTTGACTTTTTAGAGCCTTCTACTTTGGGGAGCATTTG
The DNA here is from genome assembly GCF_000956105.1 of Propithecus coquereli. Taxonomy (NCBI): domain Eukaryota; kingdom Metazoa; phylum Chordata; class Mammalia; order Primates; family Indriidae; genus Propithecus; species Propithecus coquereli. The sequence goes on along the minus strand of NW_012133858.1, from coordinate 15,518,386 downwards.
CCCATCTCTCTCCAAAATTAGGAAACTGAACTTTCACTAGACATTATCTTCAAGTCCTCTCAGTATTCCAGGAGGTGTGACAGGTCATTTTTGCTGGCTTCGTTGCTGGCCTGCTGACCTGGTGTTTTAGGTTGATTATTTTTGCCTTTGAGCCAAAAGAGTTTAATTGATGATGCTCCCAAAGCCCCATTTCCACACAGCACTTAGGTTTGAAAGTTGCAAGAATGGATTTAGTGAAATAATGATAGAGTGACTTGGAGATTTTTAATGTCCTTTCAGGAAATACAAGGTGCTCTTAGTGACCACAGAGCTGGCAGTCCTGCATCTCAACTTTATGTTTCCAAATGTAGTCTAGATGCTTAATAAGTGTTAACAAATAGTAGTGTAACTTGATGGATTCTTTATGGTATAAAATAACCTATAAGGTACCAGGAATATTTTTTTCTTCAGCATTAGATTATTTCTGTATGATGTATTTTTCTGTCTCCGCAGGACTTACTGATCATTGAATACAGGTGATTGGAACATTATAATTGAAGTCAGGAGACCTAGACTCGGTTGCTTACTAGCAAGGCAATCTTTACATGTTACATCTTTTTTCAGAACCTCAGTTTTGGGCCTATACAATAGGATTACTAATCTTTGCCTTGGAATATTTTTCATGTAACCATCAAGTAAGTGAGTATATACAGTTATCTGTGTCATTCACAAGTTGCTGAAAAAAAAAAAGGATTCTTGGGTGGCCTTAAATATATTCTTTTGCCATTTATTTGTTCAACAAATGTTTCTTTCATTGTTTTCCAAAGTTAGATTTATACAAAATAAGAGTCTGGCAGGCAAGCAGATGAGTTGGTAGCTTGGGGTTAGCTTCCACCAGAGCACAAAATTGCAGCCAGAGTCTTGCTCCTTGTTCCCATGGATTGCTACAAATTCCGCTCTGTCTCATAGTCTGGCAAGAGTTTGCATCATCAGCTTCTCACATGGAACCCACTGCATGGATAAATATTTGATTAATTTATTCAGTTTTCATTTTATATTAAGGGTTCTGCTTGTGGATTGGATCCTACACATACCACATATATGACTTTGCAATCCATTTGGCCTCCACCTTTAATCCTTTTTGTTCTCGATTCGTTTCCCCTGCATTCTTCATCTCTTACTCAAATGGCTTTCATTTTACATGTAGCAGGAATGAGCTTATTCTGTGCTACATTGGTTGGATCATTTGAAGCAGAAGGATGTGAGAATAAGTGAAATGGAATGGCACATAGCACAACTCGTGTATTTGTGCATTTGTCTGCATGATTTTTGTTTCAGTTCTCAACTTCCTTACTTTTGCCTCTGTCCCCGTGATGTATGAAGATGCTTGTAAGACTACCAATCACAGGATTGTCACCCTTTTCCCAGCTTTGTTTCCCTACAATGAATGCAGCAACATGATATTTGTTCTATTTTTGCACATGCAAACAAAAAAACCTAAGATCTTTGAAGCCAATTCTTTAAGGAAGCTGCTTCAACCTGCCAAAAAGCCAAACCATTCTATAATGTGTACATGCTTTAAAGTGTGCAGAGCGTTTGTGTGTCCATTATTTCATTCTCATGCTCACAGAAACTCCTTTCAGTTAGGTATTTGGTCCCATTTTGTAGGTCTGTAAATTGACTGTTAGAGGGGTTGTTGAACAGCTAGTTAAAATTGGAACTAAAAATCAAATTCATCATTTCTGTCTTAAAATCCTCTTTCTTTCAACTATTTTCGGCTTCAGTACTAAGCATCATAGGACTTCTTGTCATTTCCCACATGAACTGGCTTTCGAAAGAGGGGTGTGTGTGTGTGTGTGTGTGTGTGTGTGTGTGTGTGTGTTTTAAATAAACTTTATTTTAAAGAGTAGTTTTAGGTTCACAGTAAAACTGAGCAGATAGTATTGCAGTTCCCATATACTCCCTGCCCCCACAAATGCACAGCCTCCCCAATATCAACATCCCCTACCAGAGTGACACATTTGTTACAATTAATGCACCCACATTGACACATCATTATCACCCAAAGTCCATAGTTTACATTCGGGTTGACTCTTGGTGTTGGAAATATTATGGATTTCAACAAATGTATAATAATATTTATCCACCATTATAATATCACATAGAATCCTTTCACTGCCCTAAAAATGCTTCGTGCTCTGCCTATTCATACCTCCCTCCCTCCCTCCAAATTCTGGTAACCACTGAACTTTTTACTGTCTCAGTAGTTTTGCTGTACCAGAATCATATAGTTAGATTTTCAGATTGGCTTCTTTCACCAAATAATGTACTTCTAAGGTTCCTCCATGTCTTTTCATGGCTTGATAGCTCATTTCTTTTAAATATTGGATAATATTTCATTTTATGGATGTACCACAGTTTACTCATTCACCTACTGAAGGACATCTTGGTGGTTCCCAAGTTTTGGCAATTATGAATAAAGCTGCTATAAACATCCATGTGCAGGTTTTGTGTGGACATAAATTTTCAGCTCATTTGGGTAAATACCAAAGAATGCGATTGCTGGATCATATGGTAAGAGTATGTTTAGTTTTGTAAGAAACTGCCAAACTGTCTTCCAAAGTAGCTGTACCATTTTGCGTTCCCACCTGCAAGGAATGAGAGTTCCTGTTGCTCCAGCATCCTAGCCAACATTGCATTGTCAGTGTCAGTGTTGTCAGTGTTTTGGGTTTTGGCTATTTTAACAGACTCGTAGTGGTATATCATTGTTGTTTCAATTTATAATTCCCATATAATGTTCAGCACCTTTTCATATGCTTATTTGTCATGTGTATATCTTCTTTGGTGAGATGACTTTGGCCCATTTTTAAGGGGTAGTTTGTTTTTTCTTATTGTTAAGTTTTAAGAGTTGTTTTTATTTTTTGGATAACAGTTCTTTATCAGATGTGTCTTTTGCAAATATTTTCTCTCAGTCTGTTGCTTGTCTACTCATACTCTTGACAAAGATGTTTTTTCGACCAATCATATTTGCTCCAATGTACCTTTCCAATTTATAGCATATCTTGAAATAGGGTTAAAAATCTAAAGGGAAGCTGATTTTTCTTAGAGAATTATTTATTCCTTTTTCTTTCTACCGTATAGTAAGCAGCAGCCTTGGAAGGAAAAAAAGATTATCCGGATGTTCAGTGAGTGCTTAATTTTTTTTTTAACCCTAAAGTAAAACTTTTGACTATTATTACAACGCACATGCAAACACACACTAAAATTTTAACATCTACTATTAGTGTGGCCAGGAAAAGAGAGAAGAGAGAGAAAGGAAAAGAAGGGAAAATTGTTGGCTCAATCCTGTCCTTATGTGAAACAATGAAAAAAATTTAATTTAAATAATTTTTCTCAGTTATGCAGACATGGTGCTTGTTTATTTCTTCCTAAACTGGAAACTCCCTAAGAGGAAAGGGTTCATCCTACAGAACCTAAAAGTGCTCTGCAGGAAGTAGGCATTTAAACAGTGTTTCTTGAATTAAACTCCCTCGCTTTATTTGTCCCTAAGTGGTATGGCATCATTGGGCTTCAAAACTATCTTTATCTTGGTGGGCTCAATTGGCACAAATAGTTTGGGGGAGTCAGAAAGGTCATAGGTACTATGCACTTGTCTGCATTTCAGTTCTTTCCTTACATGCATTTGGAAATCCTTCCTGCTGTTGAGGCTGTGTGAGTGACTCAGGCCTGCTAGATCAATTAGCATTCATTTCATTTGTGTTGGTTTTTGTTCTTAAGAAAAGCACTGTAGAAAAGCCAGCTTAATGAGATAACAAATAGTGGAAAATACTTTGGAAATTGCACTTACTATTTAAATTTAAAGATTAATATCATTGTAGCTGGTAATAATCAACATCTTATTAAATGCTCAAAGCTTAATTACATAAAGGGCTTCCTATTGCCTCTCCTCTGCCCCTTTTCCTCTCCGTCCCCTCACAGAACAGGCACAAAAGGGAAAACTATTTAGGAACGTGTGAATCAGCATATTGGCTATATCTAATTCATCTTTGTCAAGTGCACACATTCCTGAATTTCTCAAAGGCATGTGACTTTCAAGAAATCTTTAAAAATGTAAACAACATTATAAAGCCCCTGATGAATTGCAAATGCACTGATTATTCTCTGTGTCAGAGTGATACAAAGAAAAGCTCCAGTCCCCTGCTGTATTACCTGTGTCGCATGTTACATTAATAAACATCAGTCAGCTTGCAAGAATGGTGTGTTACCTGAATTTAATGAACTTCTGAACTGACTGGAATGCATGTAATTGACAAAGTGTCATCAAACAGAACAGAAGAGAGTACAAGTCCCCTGAAAAACCAAAGGGACAGAAGAAACACGGGGAGAAAAAACCCAGGACAGGCTGTGGGGCGAAGCTCACTGGAAGGCATCTCGGTGCGGACGTGCGCCGGTGCAGTAACCCGCATGTGCGTGGACACCCTCAGATCGCTTCATGCGAGATGCCTCGGATCTGATTAAAGGGCCCTGGTGCCTCTGGCTTTTAGAATTTATTTTTCCTTTAATTACAGTATACAAACTCAAAAAAGGAGTGGAGGAATGTCACATCAAAGATAATCCACAGTGAAAATTTCAAGCTGTTAGGTAAATGAAATGTTTCCACAGGAGGGTTTATTTTTTTGCCTTCAGAATCTCCTGGGACCAATAAATTAAAGATAAACTCTTTCAAAGAAGTTTTTGCTATTCTCTTCACCATCCCATTTTATCCTGTTAAGTATCAAGCACGTTGCTACTTAAAACTGCCGCAGGTAAGGTGGCTGTTATATCGGAAATGTATACACATGATGTATACCGCACATATTTTCAGAACATAATGCCGTGATACCATTTTCTGACACAATAGGAAGGCTACAGCAAATGGAAAAATACAAGATGTTGCTATATGTGTCTTCAGGACTATATTTTCAGTATATAATTGGGACGAATGGTCTTGTAAGGTGTGGTAATGAAAGTGGATGTAGAATTTACACTATTTAATGTAACCCTGTAAACACACTAAGTCTATTACAAGTCGTGTATTACAAGTTGCCACGTGTCATAATTGGACAGAGCCACAGTTAGGGCAGAACAGGAACATTTTGGTTTCAGGTGCCAATTAGCCTCTGAGCATTTTCAGATATTTGAGCTAAAAGTGATAGTCTCCCTTCTAAATTCCTGTTGCCCTTTATCATATACCTTTAGTGAAAGTTTTAATCTTTTCTTTCACACTAAAGTTATTTGTCTGTATGTCTTAGCACCCCTCTTAGAGATAAAACTCTGTGAAGACATGTTTCTTACTGACTTATTTTGGGATGCTTCTCAGTGCATAAAGCCTAGAAAGTGTCCCATAACCTTGTTTGATTAAATGAACAAAGTCACACATGATATTTCAAGTTGATCTATTTCTCTATCAAAAGACATCTGTTCTTATTAAAACAACTGTGAAGTTCAAGTCTTGTATATTCTAACACTTTCATATACTCAGTGGCCTGAAAAAACAATTTTTAAAAATTATACTTACCCTTAGCATTTTCCTGAGTATGATAGTTAGTTTGAGGAGGTGTGGATTTGTGTGTGTGTGTGTGTGTGTGTGTGAGAGAGAGAGAGAGAGAGAGAGAGAGAAGACACATCTACCCATTTGCTCAATTCTCTAGTTATGTGAAACAATAAGAATATTTAAATAATTTTGAGACTGTCAGTGTCTTCTGTTTGTGTTCTGAGTTAGTGATTTTTAAAAATCAAATATTTTCCATGTGATAAGTATAGAAGGATTGCCAGATATCAAAATTAGGGAGAACTCGGGAGTAAGATAGGGCATAGCCTGTTGTTTTTCAACTGGTGCTACTGACATTTAGGGCAAGAGAGTTCCTCATTGTGTGGGAATGTCCTGTGCATGGCAGAACATGAGCATGCCTGGGCTCCGCCCTTTAAATGCCAGTAGCACCCCCACACACACACACACACACAGCGAATTAAGTCCCCTACAGCTATGGTCCCCAACCCCTGGACCACAGAGCTCTGCCGCCCTGCCCCGCTCCACCCCTGGTCCGTGGAAAAATTGTCTTCCGTGAAACTTAGGAATGGGGTGGGCACAGCAGAAGGTGAGTGGTGGGCGAGAGAGCATATTGACAGCAGCTCCCCATCCCACCATCGCTGCCTGAGCTCCGCCTCCAGCCCCCAATCCGTGGAAAAATTGTCTACCACGACTGGTTCCTGGTGCCAAAAAGGTTGGGGAGCGCTGCCCTAGAGGAAGGCATCCGTTAATGCCCACATCTTTTGAGAACCTCTGTCTAGATTCATAGTGCACTAAGATGGAGTATGATTAAAAGTTGCCTGAGAACCGCGTGCTGTTTTTATTTTTCCTCTATCCCCTCTCACATTTGGCTCTTGCCGCCATGTGCCCTGTTTGACCTATCGTTTTAATGGAATTGAATGTGGGCGAATACTGTTGTAGGTAAAGTATATGCTACTGTTCTGTGTGGAATGGGTTACAGACGTTCAGTGCGACGTAGAACCCAAAATATTATTAATTTTCAGAAAATGTAAAATCAATCTAAAGGATAGCATTTTAAGATAAAGGAAAGAGGTAATAAAGTAATAAAGTGATAAAGTAATAAATCACATTATCATAGTTTCTACAGTTCTAATTCTTACAAGTAGTTATTGTTTTATCAGAAAATGATAATTACCTCTCTGAACATAGCTAACATATTCTTTTGTTCCTGAATACAGTTTTAAAAATACATGTCTTAAGGCCAGCTTGTCTTTTTGATCGGTTTTGTTGAAGAAGTAAGTGGCAAACTATAAATTTTGCAAATTTTAGGGAAATTTTGTATTTCGTTCATAATTTTATCTTAGCCTTTGCCTTATTTGTCAGGATCTGATTCATCCTGTAATTCTACAATTAATGGTTCAGCAGAAATGCAGTCATTTACATTTTTCCCTCTAAGATTTCATCATTCTTATTAATTTATCTAGTCACTTAGTCTCCGAATGCCAATTTTGCCAGACACTGTTATCAAGTACTGGCCAATCCATTGATAAGCAGATGAATAAGTGCCTTCACTCAAGAAGCTTGTGAACTAAGAATAATAATATTAGTAACTATTATTATTTCTGTGGCGTTTTGTAACTTAAGAGACAAAATTGCATGGTCCTATTTGTAGTTAAGATACCTGAGAACATGTTCTTACTTCACTGTTTCCTAAGTTACGACTTGATCTCCATCTATCCAATGACTCTCTGAAGTATTTTATTATTGTTTCATCCTTACAGGTGTGGAACATGAAGGGCCAGAAAGATTCACACAGACATCCTTGGTCAAATGAGTTGACATATGGTCTCTTCAAGGCCATGTGGCTTATTAGAAAGAATAGGGAACTGTATGTCTAGGGTGGGATTCTGCCTCCATGCATACTCTCTGGCTATGTAAACACAGTCAAGATGCTTAATTCTGAACACATTATATCCTTCTTTGGAAAATAGAACATACCTTACAGGTCTCTTTAGAACAACGATTTTTCAGCAGGGAAGAGGGAAACAAGGGCCCTTCGTTTATTCACCAGTCATTCAACAAACATTTTTCAATGTCTCCTATGTGCCAATCACTCTCGAAGGCACTAGGGTTCAGTAATGAACACAGTAATCACAATTCCTGCCATCTGGGTGCTTGCATTCTGCTTGTGTTATTCAGGAGAGAGAGGAGGTGATTTTCAAATGTAATAGAACCTCATACCATGCAGAAATCCTAAAACCTCCACCCTTCTCTCTTCCACCCACTCATCCTTGTTGGGGAAACCTTGCCTTAGAGGAAGGAACTCTTTCTAGTGGTTGTGTGTTATATCTGTGCAGTGTACACACACAGAAAAGGCAGTGATAAAAGTTTTCATTTCTTAAGTCTTTCTTAAGATTTTTAAGATTGATGTACATTCTCATTTGTGAGTGAACAAAAATAAATTTTGCTCTGATTATATAGGATTCCTTTAAAACCCATGCAGTCTTTTGAAATGAGACTTAGAGGTCATCAAGACCTGTCCATTTTTTCAGCAAAGGAAATAGGCTCAGGCACAAGAGGGAAGGACTTGAGCCCTAAACGCCTTGGTAGGGGTTTTACATAGGCTCTTTTTTGACACCTCCCACCCTCACAACTCTGTATGGTAGTTATAGGTAAGCACATCTCCCAGATGTAGCGATTGAGGCTCAGGGATGCTATGGGGCTAATTAGTAGAAGAGCCAACATTGGAATTTAGGGCTTCCAACCTCACCATCTAGTGTTTGTTGTTGTTTTCTTCCTCCTGGGACACATATCCTTTGCGACCTGTTGAACAAGACTCAGTTAGTCCACTGTGTTAACTGGGGAAGTTTTTATAGCTTTTTTCTTTCTTATTTTTTAATGGCAATGTAAAACATGTACAAGAATCTGAAAAGAAAGGTTCTGAGAAATTTGTGCAGCTCCTTTTTCAAAGAAAAGATAGACTTCCCTTGATGAAGCCTTGACAGTGGCAAATTTAGACAAGAACTGAAAGCAAAACAGCCTACTCAAGGTTAGACAGTGACTCGAGTCATTTCATGCACTTAAACAATATTTAGGATGACCCTATGTAAACTCACATTATCACTTAAAAGCCAGTATAAAAATACTACCCATCTGCTGTGCTAGTCCTGCTGTTGCTTGCCACATTTCTCTGACAAGCTGTTACCTCAGTATATAGAGAGAGTATACATTTTGGAATCCGGAGTTTGAGTTTGAAAAAAAAAATGGTATCTGGTACATATGGACTAGATTCTGTTCTTCCAAATGTAGATTTGTAACCTCATTTATTCTTAAAGATGATGTGTTAAATTAGTTTTTTTTTTTTTTTTTTACTCTGAAGATTGAAGCTCTTATAATTTTATGCCTGGACATGAACAATGTACAATAGGAAATCATTTAGTTTACATCCGCCATGTGATATGCAGAGTGGGTGTTGGGAGGTGTTTATAGCAAACACTATAACTAAGTTCTATGCTGCTCTCTGGAAACTATGTAACTTCTCAGATATTAAAGATTGCAAGATATGTGAGTGCAGTATATGTAATTGCTTCCAAACAAGTAATTTTTCATGCTAAAGGACTCTAATGCCATAATTTCCAGTGGCATTCAAACAGCCAAGATGTAATCTACGTCCTTAATAGGTATTTAAGCATAAGAGGCAAGATTGGAAGTCAGATCGCAGGCTTCATACTTCTCTCTCTTCTGTGTGAATCTGTGGATAAAGCCTGTAGCGAGGAATTACAGTCTGGCACAGAAGTGCAAGATCACTGAGTGATTTGCTGTTTTTCCACGGGACAATTACTTCTTTTTCTACAAATTTCCTAGGAAATATTCAAAAGTAAAAAATAACAGGAATAGTGATATGTCATCTTCCTTGATATTTATTGTTAATACTGTCTCCAAGATTTTTCTGGGAATTCTTTTTGGTGCATATAACCTAGTACATAAGTCAAAAACTGACATTTTATTCATTCTTTCATTCCACAAATATTTATTGAATGATCATTATTTGTAAGATCTTAGGCTAGAAGCTTTGTCAAATATAAACATTAGTCTATCAGAATCTTAAAGTCATATGCAGACTAGTAGAGAAGGAGCATGTGAAAATATAATTTTAGGAAAATTGAGAAGGGAAGTCAGGAGGCTTTTGAGATTGGGTAGAAACAATAGGATCATGACATCGAGGAGGACGTTTTTAATTCCATGCCTATCAACCCCGAGCCTGACAGTGGAGTCTTACCTACGCAGAGCATGCAGCATTTAAAGTCAGATTATTAAAGTTAAAAAACATGCTCTAAATCTTCCAAAATTCCTTATTTCCAGATGGGAAAAGCAAGAGTCTGGGTGAGAGCAAGGGTTCTGCCAATGGTCACATAGATGTTAAACATTATTTAATAAGAAGAAAACAGGTTTTTTATCACTCAGGCCAATAGTTTTTTCACTCTTTTACTTTTGTATTAGTGTCCACTGTTACTCAAGGCTACTTCAGGCCAGCAGTTGAGGTTTGAACCAATTTCAGACAAGGGCATTTTTGAGACAGGGATCTCATGTTGAACTAAACTCACCTCCATGATGGCGCACACGTTACTTCCTCTTGCTCTGTATAATTTTGCTATTGGATTTAACACATGTGGTTGGTGCTGAAGCTTTGACCACAGGCACATTTAAAGATTATACTTATTTTTGGATATAGCCTCCTTTGCTTCCAAACTGAATAGTCGGAGGGGTGGTGGGGAAAAAATGAAGTCAAAGGATTCTAAACTGTCACATCTCATGGCCACAGGATTTTTATTTTGGTCAGTACCATAATTAACGCTGTCCCCACTGCCATCCTAAGTCTCCATAATTTTCTTCCATTGTCTTTTTGGCTTTGATTCACACTGCTCCTTCTTGGCAGTTGCAGGTTTCTAATCTAATAGACCAATTTCAGTTTCCCCCACAAATTCCACATAAGTCGTCTTTTCTCCACATATTCGTTTATGCATTTTAGCTCTGGCTGGATTGTTTTCTCTACATCCTAAAATCCTTCCCATTTTCGAGTCTCAGATCCAGTACCACCCAGCCTAAAATGGCTCTGCCTGTTTTATGGCATTTGTTAAAGTCTACCTGGGATTATAGTTATTACACTGACACCAGGTATTAAAAACTTGAAAAGAGAAGCAGTTTGTATTCATATGTACTCTCCCCATAGGACCCAGCGTTGCCTCTTTCACTTAATAAATATATGAGGAATAAGTTATTTTGTCATATTATCCTTTGTCTTTTAAAAGTTTCACCAGTCCCTTTGCAACAAAATTAAAGTCTATAAAAAGTTAACATCTAGATGTTTTGGCAGAGTTGTCAGCATTTCCTTTGGTTTATCGAATTTCAATATTTATTGAAATTGGAAAAAATCAGCCATGTTTTTCTTGAAAAGTACAAACCCAGTTGATGGATGCCTTCCCCTCCCCCTTTCCCTCGCTACATCAGTAAGAAGATTACATCTAGACGTGATAAAAGGAGACAAATTTTTGTTAATGTTAGGAGTCGGTCCCCTTGCGCCCTTTGCCCACAAAGTCATGAATTCTGACAATCGAGAGGCAGTTACATATGTTATTTTTGTGCATGTGAAAAAAGCTGCTTCTTATTTCTCTGCTGTTTCTTATTTTCATTTTAAAATATAACCGACGTGGAGTGACCCATTCCCTTCTACAAGCAGCAAGGCTGTCTTAGACAAGTTACTGTGATGGGCCCCCACTTTGAATGGAGGTATAGAAGCCTCCAGGCCCAGAATAGCTGTAATACCAGAGGTAGCATTTGAGTATAATGCTAATTATTTAACCATAAATGACAACTCTGAACACTGTGCTCTTTTTGCATCATTTGCTACATCTGTAGGACATCTAATTATGAAGAAAATAAGCCTTCTTCAGTGGTGTCTAGTAACACTGCCGCAGAAGAGCAAGAAGACATTCTGTATCAATCATCGTTTCAATAGCAGTGCTTGAAAATCCTCCATTAATCTTTGTTTTTGCATTTTGAATGCTTTCCTGCTCACACTTTAGGTATCAAGGGACTGAAAGAGTTTGAACTGACTGTACAAGAATTTAAGTAAGAATGGGAGGAGTAGAAATGAGGAAGCTATTTGCATTCCTGGAAGGCAGAACTCACATTTATAATCTTTCTTGATATTGAGGCAGTCCGCTTTCCAAATGATTTTCATAATGAACTCTTTGTCTTTAATTTTCTAGTTGTTATAAAAGTTGTTATTTAAAAAAAAAAAAGTCACCCAATGCAGAAGTACATGAAAAAAGTGGAAGTACACCTAGGCCCCCATTTATTCCCCAGGGCTTCCCTTGGTAAGTTTGGTACATTGTCTTCTCATTTTGTTTGGTTTTTTAATGTAACTTTTTTGATTAGTTTGTTGTTGTTGTTGTTGTTTGTTGTCGTTGAATTGACTTAGGAAGAGCTAAAGGATCTGAATAAAAGTGCTATTTATCTTTACCCCTTCCTCACTTTTACGCTTGTCTGTGGGGCGAGGAGAGCATGATTTTATGTGCATTATTTTGTGTCTATTTGCTGCTACCAGTTTGCTCCCTAACCCTGGGTGAAGGCTGCCCCTGCAGCAGGAGTGGGTTAGCTGTCTGTGCCCTGCCTGTCTCCATGCCTTTGAAGATTGATGGTTTCACTGCTCTTGAATCACCTCTCTTTCCACAGGCTTGTTCCTTTGTCTCCACTGCTTTGACAGTACCTTTTAGAGTTTCTTCAAGAGCTGCTGCTGTAACAATAGCATGTTTTCTCTTCTAAAGGTCTAGCCCTTGGGAGGAGAGGAACTAGAAGAATTGAGTCAATACAATATATGAATCACTTTGTACTTCATTACATAAAATTTAACTTTTATATCCAAGGATAAAACTAAGATTCTGTCTGTTTGTTCTGTTTTGTTCTGCGTCCATTTCACACCCATTTACTGAGAATCCTCAAGCCATCTCGAGTTCCATTTGGGTCACTTAGAAAGCCGCAACATGGTCTGTCTGCTCAACTGTAGGAAAAAAAAAACCAACTATTAATAACTTTCTTATCAGCAATAAGTATGCTTCAAGGCAGTACGAAGAAAACAACCTTTGGAAGTTCAAGTAAAAGAAAGGGTATTTCTAGCCAGGTAGAAGTTCAGTGTGAGCTGGGAAAGTTTGCAATAAAAAAGTGTCCTCTTTTTTTTAACTCTGGAGAGCCTGGTCAATTTACATCATCTCTTGAATGACTGAGGGCCCTGCGTGTGGAAGAAACCAAACAAACAAACAAACAGAAATAAACAACTGTAGAATAATGCCAAAAAAGATGAGGATGGTATTTACCCATATCAACATGAGGATAAATTATTAAATATTTACAAAAACTGTTTTGAGAGTATACAGTCTCTATAATTAATGGACATAACACTTTATACTTCTCATAAATGTTCTGGATTCTGTGGACCTTCCTGCCCCATAGAGGCAGTGGACCAAGTTGCTCCTTCCCCATTTTGAGGACATCATGGGAAAACTTAACATGTCTTGTGAAACTGGAATGAGGGGGTGCGAAGATTTATTGGTGGAGTAACTGAAAAGAGGCAAGTTGGAATATGACCAGGACAAATACCAGATCTCTTAAGGAAAGTCAGAGCATCTCTCTCTTTCTCTCTCCCTGTCTCTGTCTCTCTCTGTCAGTCTGTCTCTCTTTCTCTCTCTCTCTCTCTCTCTCTCTCTCTCTCGTAATCTTCTTTTTTTTTCTTTTTTGTCTTACTTTTACCTTCAAAGAAGATTAAATAAGACTCAGTCTTTCCAGGAGATGACTAATGAAATATGCGCCTTGGGTCATTGGCATCTCATTCCTGTACAATGTAGGGAAGAACATTCCCAACCCATTATAGGCACGTAGTGTTCACTGGGCATGTCATAACAAACACAGCAGCTTTCTGGAATATATTACTGAGCTCTGAGTTTGCTAAATTTGCCTAAAATCCTCCTGCCTATTGAGTTGCCTCTTCTCAACTAGATATACTTGGTTAAGTGTTCCTGTAGTACACTCCGGGCTACTAGGGATGCAATAGTTTTACAAAAAAAATGTAGTTGGAAACTTTATAACTCAATTTTGACCCAATGGAGCTTCTACCTTTGAAGTTTCTAATAATATTTCCTCCTACTACTCTTCACAGCAGTGATTCCCATCTTCATGTCCATGAACACTTAGGGTAAATTTTCACCATTTTGTGCTTAATTCTTTTCCCTTCTGTCTTCTCACTTTCCATTCATAGCAGGAATGGCTTGGCTCTCCTCCCTTTTCCAGTCTGCCTTGGGTACACAGTTATGCATTTAAATCTTGTAGCACACCACAGTATAATTTTGATCAGGAAACTTTTCATTTGTAAACCTCAGTTGGTTTTGTTAACACTGTTGTGCCCAAACTCTAGCTGAATTAACTTAATCCCATGCTACTAGGGAAGAATGGAAGAGTAACATATGATGAGTACCTACTTTATAGCAATCATTGGGCTAGGCTTCTTCTTATGCCGTTTATCATTTAATCTTCATGATAACCTTGTAAGGTGAGGATTACCATCTCATTTTGCAATGTGGAATCGAAAGCCCAGAGATATTAAATACCTTGCCTATGGATAAGTTGCAAAACTGAGCTTTGAACCCAGGCATCTCTGACTTCAAAGTCTATACTCTTTCCACCTCGTGGAAAGTCTATACAGAAGACCAAGTGATGGAACCTTCAAAAGTTGTTGATGTATTTATAACTTCGAAGTTTATAAACCCAAAACATGCATGTTGTCTTAGCAACTAGTAGAGTGTAAATGAAATGTTACTATTGTGTTGTGTAAGTTATTGGTAAAATTACTTATAGATGCCATTCTAATACCAGCCTGTTTAGAATAATTGTGATTACGAGATCATAGGAATAATTCAGAAATATTTCTACGTGCCAGCATTAGGCTCAGTTGTTTGTATAGTACAAAAGGAGAGGAACAGCCCTGCTGGTGGTAAATGAAAAGATGGAAGAATTGAACAACTAAATAACAGATGTTCAGACGTGTGGTACTGATTAGACTCATTTGTAGAGGTGAGACAGTATGTTAAGACAGTGTGGGCTGTGGTTTATTGAGAGGGCTTTACAGAGGGAGTGGAGCGAGTCATAACCAGTCCTGAGGTGCTGCAAACTCTGGACAGGTAGCCTGGATCTTCATTTTCTCATCTGGGTTCCTTGCCTGTTCAAAAAGTAGACCAAACACACACACTTTCTCTCTCTCTCTCTCTCTCTCTCTCTCTCTCTCTCTCTCTCTCTCTCTCACACACACACACACACACACACACACACAAAGGAAGGAAAAAAAGAGAGGAGAGAGAGAGTTCTTAGCAAGCTTTGATTATTGAACATTTGCATAGGCATACATTAACCAATTTAATATGCGTCTGAAGAGGTATGCTTTTTTCCTCAAAAATGTTGAGGCCTGACCTCGTTATGGAAAACACCCTGGAATCTTGTATTTAGAATTCTTAAGTTTCAGATTTCTCTTGTACTTTAATATCTCTACTGCTGTGATCCTCTTTTCCACATTGGGAGCCAGGTCTAAGTTTTGATGATTAGAGTCCCCTTTTTGATTAACGAGAAAGAATACTGGGATCGAAGGATTACTAGTCTGTAAATCAAAATTTATTTAAGATAATATTTTTAAGATGAAAACATTAGAGGATACAAATGTTTTTGCTACTTGGATAACTTTTATAATGCTTAAGTGAGGACTGTAAGTGTGCCCACCACCCGAATAGTGTTCATTGTACCTGTTAGGTAGGTTTTAACCCTTCCCCTCCTCCCGGCTCCCCTTAAGTTCCTTCTTATTCAGAGAATGAAAGCCCCTCTCTTGCATTTTAAGAGCAATGTGTCCTAATAGTTGGTTATACTGAAGGTAGAAAATGACAATAAAGCAGGCAGACTCTAATTGAAAAAATAGGGTAGCAATCGTTACCATATTCTGGTGGAATCCAATTCTTGAAGATGTGTTTATTTGTGGAATAATCTAGATAAAATCACACCCTACACATATTTAGAGAATACACCAAAATGCTGAAATGGCTACATTTTCTTTGGTTATACACCTAAATAAAGAAAAGCTTTTACCCGCTCTCAGTTAAGTGTTTTCAGTTGTCCACTCTGTGTGTCCTCACTCCTTAGATGATTTAGGTAGGTACGGGATAGGCCATTAGTACTGAAGTTGAGGACAAGTTTGAGCTTCAGATCAGGATTAATGCATCTCAAAAAAAACCTCTGAGTTTTCTAAACCTGTGCAGGGTTATATTTTAAAGGATTAAAAAAAAACAACAAGACAGAGTATTTTCTTCATTCTTTATTGAATGTCTTTGTGCTTGACAAAGGTAAAAATATGCATTCTGTTCTAAATAAACCATGCCAGAATAAAGAGTAAAATCTACATCAACACCTAAAGTTCTTTCCTTTTAAAAACGTCTTTGATTTCAAAATATTAAGGGGATACCAATGTTTCTGCTACATGGATAGCTTTTATAATGCTTAAGTCAGGGTTATTAAGTGTGGCCATCACCCAAATAGTGTTCATTGTACCTGTTAGATGGGTTTTAACCCTTGTTTTCCTCCCCACTCCTCTAAAGTACTTTCATGTTCAGAAAATGAAAGCCTCTCTCTTGTATTTTAAGAGGAATGTGGCCTAATAGATGCTTATACTGAAGGTAGAAAATGACAATAAAGCAGGCAGACTCTAAGGCAGCCTCCAACGATCCCTACATTATGGTATCTGCGCCTCTGTGTTATTCTTCCTTTGAGTGTGGACCTATGGCTGACTGACTGACTTCTAACGAATAGAAACAGCAAAGATGAGAAGTTGTACGTGATTACCAGTATGTGATTATGTTACATAAGACTGTAACATTTATTCTGTGAGGGGCTCTTTCCCTCACTGGCTTTGAAGACACAACACAGGCTGCCATGTGTGAGCTGCCACACGGAGGGGGCTGTGTGGGAAGGAGCTGAGGGCAATCAGTAGCTGACAAGAAGCTGGGGCCTTCAGTTTAGCAGTCTGCAAGGAACTGAATGTTGTCAGCAACCACATAAACTTGAAAGCAGAGGCTTCCCCAATCAAATCTCAGGTGAGACTGCAGCCCCAGCCAACACTTTGCTCGTAGCCTGTGAGACCCTGAGGCAGAGAACCCAGCTAAGCCATGTGTGTACTCATGACCTACAGAAGCTGTGGGATACTAAATGCATTTCATATTGCACACTACATTTTTATTGCTATGCAGCAATAGGTTGCTAATACAATTATGTTGTTTTTAGAATCTACTCTTTTCTTCATCTTTCATTGTCTACATAAAAGTTACTAAGTGAATGTGGCTTGTTGCTCCCATCCTCAAAATCATTTAAGGGTATTTTATTTGAGACTTGATTTATCTGTGGCTTTGTGTAGGTCATAAATTTGCTCCCTAGTTTCTAGTATCTCTTCAAGAGAGATGCTCTCATACTCTACTTATAAAGAAGTTGAATACGGTTGAAAATCATTGATAAATACTTGTTGAATACAGTTTAATTACATGAAGATGAGTTTCTGTAAAAGCTATTTTTAAATCTTCCTGTGGCTATGTCATAGATGGTATATCAGAACTTCTGCTGGGAAATGGAACAGCGGGAGGGGATCATTCTATGAGCTTTGTTGTCATTTGCATGTTAGTGAAATTAAGTTTAAAATCACATCATCATTAAGAGGACTTTTAAAATGAAGCAGCTATCTTACAAAGCCACTCTTCCACCTAAAGAATGTTATGGAAATACAGCAGCAGCCCAAACTTGCCATCATTATCAAATGATGAATGTGTATCACGCGCTTACATCAGCGCTGCCCCTTTCACCTCCCCCGGGTCTAGGTGACCCCCTGGTGTAGTTTGCTCGAAAACAGGGTCTTGATAGTTTGGAAGTGACAGAGGACTCCCATACTCTGAAACAAATTGTAGCCCTGGAGTAGCCTAAACATGACCCTAGAGTAGCCTTGCTACTTCTGACTTAAGTGAGAAATTGTCAAACCCTCGACCATGTTCTCTAGCATTTCTTCAGTCACCTAACCACCTGGAAGATGAGTAGCTATCTTGGAAGTTTTCTAGAAACAGCACTTCATTCTTCTTTCTTTATAAGTCCTAACACATTGCTCTGTAGTTAGTTTCTGTTCCAATATCAGCAAAGCACCTTTTTGAAGACTCAGTTTCCCTCATGTTGCTATCTTAACAACAGGCTTTCCTCAGTTCTGAATGAATCAGTGAAAGAATGAATAAATGAGTGGATGAGAATGCTTACATGTTAGTGTAACAAACCAATCTCTTCTTCCCTTGGGGGACATTACATTTTGGTGTAGCTACGTATAGCTCAGATTTATTTTTATAGGTTAGAAATTTGGTTAAACTACTCATAAAACATTTCTGAATGGGTCACCAGAAAGAATGTTGAGAAATCTATTGGACTATAACTTAACCAGGAACGTATTGATTATTTCCTGGTATCAGAATATATCATATACTTCTGCCTTACTAGTGAGCAGAGAACTCGTGAAGGTTATGAGAAATTTCCCAAGGACACGTAACTTAGAAATGACAGCGAAAAGATGCAAATTCTAGTCTTTCTGATTCCGAACTTTATGCTCTTTACATTTAAATTCACACATGCATACATATATACATGTATATGTATATGCACACATTCATACATATATTCAGCTGTGAACATTTTTTGTGCACCCACTATGTCCTGTGTACTATGTTAGATATGATGAGGGACATACTACATGAATAAGACCTAGAATTTGTCCTTATAGGGAAAAAGAAACTTAAATAGATTAAATTCTTAGTCTTGTGGGAAGAAAGAAAAGATACACAAAAAGAAGGCCAGACTCAAATGAGTAAAATTAGATTATAAATCTGCAGGTGTAGGTAGGTAACCTGACCTTTCCAAGAACTGTTTCCTCATGTGAAGAATGGGGGTTCCTAATCTCTCCTTTATAATTGGTTGAGAAGATTAGATGAGAAAACATGTGAGGTTACTGGCATCTGATAGGCAATTCATAACAGAATATCAGCATGAGTTTTTGGCTATCTTTAGAGGCACTGGTGGAGAAGTGTCTGCCTCAGGAAGCAGTAGTGCTGGGAGTGGGAGTAATGTGGACTTAGAACTCTGGGGACCTGGCCTCTAGTCACACAACAAGCCTTGTAACTGCGGGCCAACGACTAACTGCAGTGCCATCTTGGACTCCTCAGTTGTGAAATGGAGATCATTGGAAGGCCCGCCTCACAGGGAGGTTAGAAGAAAATGCAGTCTGCGTTATCACAAGCATAGGTATGGTTGTGAATGTGAAAAATCCGTGGGAAATTTCACTCTTTTTTTTTTTTACTATCAAGAATATGATAGGAGCCACTTTCCCACTTTCTTTATGACCATATCCTTTCTCCTGTTATTAAAATCACAGTATTCCTTTGACCATTACTATGGCCAAAACAGCCAACCAAATGAACACTTTAGTCTTTGTCATGATCCTGCCATATTTTGCCGAAACTTAGAATATACTCTAAGCCATATGTATGTGTAATTAGTATTGAAAATATTTGGCTGCTATGAGGAACTGTTAGATTTGCTTGTACTCATGAATGTGTTATATGGATGCTGTGCGTGGTCACTTTGTACCTTACATCTGACTTTTCCACAAAGCTCAAGCTTTCTCCTCCATCAGAGGCAAAATTAATGATGACAATAATAAACAAGTTTAAAGATTTTGGATCAAAACCTTATTAAAATGCATTGCATATTTCTCTTCTTTATTACGGAGCCATTCTGAGCATTTGATACCTTTCGATGACTCAAGGTCTTCATGACTATGTATTGTTATACTCTGCTAAAACTCAGTAATTTTTCTCTCTTGTCCCTCAGGCTGTCAGCTGTCCCCTCTGCTGTCACTGTGCTGCCTTTCACAGTCTTCCCTATCACCCTCTAATGTCCACTGGTTCTAATCTCCTCTGGTATGAGGAAGAAACAGCAAAATGGGCATTAGAATTGTTGGTGAATAAGAGTCAACAGCATTAAATAGCGACCCAAAGGTGCGTCCAGCAGAGGAACAAAATATTTTATCCTGGCTTTCTTTTAAATTGCTATTTTTACAAGCACAGAGCTGCTGCTTCTCCTCCTTTCTCTTCTCCTTTAATCATCTTCTTTTCCTTTTCTTTCCAATTCTCAGGGAAATCTGGAAATGTGGGCTATGACTTCATATGCTCTTTCTTACCCTCTGCTGGGATTTTGTTCTTAAATTGTAACAATTAGAGTGTTTCTAAATTGGATCACTTCAGATTGTCTCAGTTCTCTGTGACTTTAAGAACAAGCTGATTTGAAGCCACATACTGTTGGCAGCTCTCATCCATTTATTTGGACTATCAAGCAAGAATGCTCACAATCTTTCAAATGAAAGAAGACATCTTTATTTCCAGTTCACACTCTTCATAATAAGAAGGGTATTTGAAATGAAGCCAAAAAGCATAACTTACTTCTCTAACTTCATATTTTATATGCCTGCAGTAGTGGGAGAACATTTCCTTACTGCCCCACCTTACTCTCAAACCAGTAGCAGAAAATGACAGTGATGCATTCAGACCCAACAGCAAAAAGAGAAAATAATAATAATTTGCTTAAATTTATGGGAAAGGCTTCAGCTTTCCTAAAAGTCTATCTTTAGGAAGTTAACTAGTTCTGCATATCCAATAGAGGAAGATGACTTACCATTTTACTTAGAAATTATCTTCGAAAGGATCATTGTGCTGTTGTTAGCAAAAAGGAGCCTCTGTAATAGTCATCAAAAACTTTGAAATTTGGGAAAGTCTTGTTTCAATTTAGTCAAGACCGGACTTGGGGGCTGGAGCACTGAGTTTCCCTGTATTGGTGAGGACTTTCTGTTGTAGAGTAAATGGAGCTGGGAACATCAATGGGATCGCCGCCCCGCTGGCGGGGAGCTAACAGATCTCCTGCTGTAGCTTCCCAGGTGCGTTTCCCTTATGTACACTGGGCGCCACCCAGTGTCAAAAGTCCTTGCTAGGATACACTGTCTTTGTGCTCCTTCCTTTCTGCCTGCCCCAGGCTCTGCATTCCCACTCCCCTCTGGGTCACCTCCAGAAGGATCTCCCCCAAGCCTTTCCCCTGCCCCTAAATGGGAAACGGTATCTCTGTTTAAAAATTTCCATAGCATTTAACTTCCTTTTCTCTGAAAGGGCTTTCCTCACATTGTACCAAGCATGAAGATGCCTTATGCCTTATCTTTAGGCCATTTGTAAGTTCCCTGAGGGCAGGATCTGCTTCTAAGGTATCTACTATTTACTTCCCTTATGGAACTGCATCCCAATACAGTTCTCAAAGTATGCTCTTAACTAGTATTTATGGAAAGAAAAAAGGGATGCAGGAATAAAAGGAAGAGGAGAGAAAGGGAAGGAAGGAGGGAGGAAGTATTACAACTACAGAAAGTCTATGTCTAGGGCCCTAATGTAATAATTTTAAATAATACTTTTGACTTTTATGCTCTTTTACTGTACACAAAATTCTTTCACATGTATTTTCATATGCATCATTATCCTAATATTGTGTGCATGAATCGTCTGTATGTATGTATTTGATGTCTGTGGGTATTGCTTGTCTCACGCATGCACAATCAAAATTCTGTGAGAACAGGGACTTTGTTGTGTTTACTACTGTGTCCCAAGCTCCTTGAACAGTGCCTGGCAAGGAGGAGGAGCTCAATAAATATGTGTAAGACGAATGAAGAAATTCCCTCATTTGGTCTTCGCTATAATCCTGTGACATGAATACAGATTCCATACTATGTCCTCCTTTTTTGCAGATAGCAAAACTGAGGCCTTGAGACCTGTTCAAGCTTGCATAGCTAGCTATTAGCCAAGCCAAAATTTGAATTCAGGTTTTCTATTTCCATATTCTTTCCTTTCTGTCTTCTGGGAATTTGCTATATTAATAGCAAAGCAAGAAATGTCACACAAAGAAAAATTGTTTCCAAATTTAAATTCATGATGCATATGCAAGAAATTACTGACTTTTCAATCCAATGGTAACACAGATTGTGTGATTTTTAGGAGGAAAAGTCTTTCTTTTATATCCTCTTGCCTTTATTAGCATATGTGTCAGTGCACACACACACACATTCACACACACACACACACACACCATGCAGCTCTCACCTTGTACTTTTCCAGTCTCTGGTTAATTCCTTTCCTAGGCTCTCCCTTCCCTGACTATTCCAGGTGCCTGTCAGGGCTGTTGCTTGGTCAGGCTGAGGCCAAATGACATGCAGTGGCATTTGTTATGGTTACTTTGGCCAGTGCGTAGGGCCTGAGGGAAGCGGGAGAGCAGGCATTTCAGGAGTAGACTAGGCTGGGTTGTCGTTGTAAAAAGTTTATATTCACCCTAATTGTAGCTCACGTTGGCAAGCAGAGTAAACATCCATGCAAATTACTAAGTTGTACTGAATGTCCAAGGATGTCAATAATCACCTTGAAATCCAAATGAAATATCATCTTTTGCTAAAACAGAAGCCAGGCAACCACATACAGTCTCTCCCCATCGTTGGAGACAGATTTGGCGCATACACATCAGCCAGGAAAGGGCACCCCTCAAGGCCCTAATGCACAGCGGAAGCTGGGGACACGTGCATCATACTTGGCAGCAAAATAGAGGTGTAGCAACAGTCACTTTCTATTCTCAGGCACCTCTCTTTTTTTTCCTTTATCTTAAAACAACATGACTACAAAGAAGAATAAGGTATGCAGTGATCAAGAATCCTAAATTAAAATACAAGGGAAAATGAGCATTAGTTTTTCATCTAAAGCCCATGTGGTAGGAATGAGTCAGTGAAAAACTGTACAGGGGGATCTTAAGTCACATATTACGTTACAGACTCTGCGGCAATGACCCAGGAACCCTCCAGGCCTTATTTTTAAATTCGTTTAGACGGAGCGTAATGAGGTAAAGGGATGTCTATGCAAATTCACACGTCTCAGTCTCCATCTGACTGTGACTCAGGCTGCGGGACATGAGCTTGGACTTCTCGGTGGTAGGAGAACTCACTTTTCCCCCTTTCCTTCCTCCTGAGTGACTCAGAAGACTCACTGGAGAACCATGTTGCCTCTTTTACTGGAATTTTCTTTTGAGGAAGTACTGATTTCACCTCCTGTACATGGTTTGCTGAGGCGGACTATTGGGGTTTCCCACCAGTTCACAACTTGAAGTTTCTATTTTCACATTTTGACTGCCGGTTCTGTATTTGGTTACAATCCTGCTTTCTGCCTAGTTTCCTAGGGAAGCAGTTTGTGAGAGCTGCTGTGTCCACTTGCCTTGTCTCCCTGGGTTTTTGACTGTGTACGCTTCTCGTTTCCTAATCTAACAGGAAGGCACAAGGCCCCAAATGAGGGAAAAACCCCTTGAAACTTGTTAGCAAATTTATGAAAGTGACTGGTCAGTTAGGAAATCAGAGCAATGGGGGGCAGTGGGGCAGGTGGTATGTGTTTGTACTTTTCTAGTTGTCTACACATTTATAAGCTACTGTAATAAGAAAGCCAATGTAAGTGCACAGTGGAAGGGTCAAGAAATCTTGTTCTGCAGATGCAAAGGCAGTACACATACAGTACAAACACAGGCACAAAAGCATCCCTGCAAAGACCTTCCAGTCTGCACTGACATAGTTGAAGGAACACTAGACTTGAAGTCAGGACACCTGAGTTGTATCATTTTAATCCCAGGTTGGATCTTCTCATCAACAAGAGAACCTCTTATTATTTTTGAATTTGAACTCCTCGTGCTGAAGATTCTGCAGTCAAATTGCATTTCATTTTTATTTTATTTATTTATTCATTCATTCATTTAGAGACAGGGACTCACTTTGTCACCCGGGCTGGAGTATAGTGGCACAATCATAGCTCACTGCAGCCTCAAACTGCTGAGCTCAAGTGATCCTCCTGCCTTAGCCTCCCAAGTAGCTAGGACTGTAGGCATGTGGCACCATGACGGGCTATTTTTTTTTTTTTGAAGAAATAAGGAGGGGGTCTTGCTATGTTGCCCAGGCTGGTCTCAACTCCTGGCCTTAAGCAATCCTCCCACCTCAGCCTCCCAAGTCACTGGAATTATAGGCAAACTACATTTTTAAAGTAAATATGCATTCATTTTTTCAAGTTTTTATACTCCAAGGCATGTATGCATTGGCCAATCAGAAGTGACATAACCAATCTCATTGTACTCTGTTGCTATTCTGTCAAAAAAATAGTCTAATCCCAGGTAAATGCTTATATATGTTTAGGCTTTTAAAAATGTGAAAGTTCCTTCCATTACACAGTTATCATGGACACACCAGGCTTCATTCAGGTTGAGAACCATTAACCTGGACAATTTCTAAAAAATTTTTTCAGAGACTTAGTTGCTAAATTCTCTCTTGAACACTTTTGGAGATAAAAAGCTAGCAGAGACAAAGAAGAAAGTGTGTTTTTTTTTTTTTCAATTACGAAGCACCTATGTTTACCTTGTCCTTGGCGCTGTGTCAGTGGATCTAATGCTGGTGAGGTTCTTCCGTGTCCCAGAGATAGTGTGTGTTTCAGAAGTCGTAGATGAGCCAGGTCCTTCACTGCGGCTCATGGATAAAGACTGGCTGGGGAGAGGGGCTGTCCAGGTCTCACATCAGGACACTGTCACATACCTTGTGTTGGAAACAGAGCCCTCAGCAAATAGAAGCTGTTGTTTCATTTAATTACTTTGCAAGATGCTATTACCAGAAATTTTTATGTAAATACATATTTTATTCCCTGAGGCTTGTTAATATGAGACCAAAATTATACAACACTGAAAGGAAAACAAAATTTTCACTTTACTAGTTCTCTCTGTGTATTATTAGGAACATGGTATAGGATGACAATGGTGCTCAAACTTAGCCAAAGGCTCTTTCTTTGGTATTCAGTTTGCAGAGTTAATGAAACAAACATTTTTTAAAAGCCCCCACAATGCGCTAAAAGCATATAACTACACTACTGGCTAGTCAATAATTGATGTCTCAGAAGAGATAGCTATTTATTGATGAAGTACTTACATGGGCTTTATTAATCGATGTCATCCTTAAAATGGCCCTTTGAAGTGCAGGTACTATGATTATCTCCATTTTGCAGTGAGGAAGCTGAGGCACAAGAGGGCGAGTAATCTGCCCAGGGTCCCATAGTCGATGGTAGTGGGGCCAGGCAGTGGGCGCTGGTGTGTGTGCTCTTAACCGCTATGCTATGAGGGAGCAAGAGAAGGAGGAAATGGTTTGGGGCCCAGTGGATTAATGAACAAGACATCTAAACTAGGATTCAAAGACTGGTAGGATTGACCCAACACAGGGTGTTCAGGACTGGCTGGCTGTGAGCATTCACAGCATTGAGCATAGCATGAGTCATGGCCTCAGGGTGAAAATGTTCTCTATGGTTGTGATTAGAGAACAATAAGTAGCCAGGTCTGATATTGGGAGTACAGATAAGTGGAAGATAAGATTGAAAACAAAGTTTGGTGCCAAAATATGAGGGGCTTTGAGAGTAACCTCAAAGAGTGCATTGATCTCATCTCATTTGTCTAAGTGGGGCCACTAGGCAATGATAGGTCTGAGACCACCACAGCAAGAAGAGCATACCTTGTGTCCACAGCAGCAGTTGATTTGAGGTCAGGAAGCTAACTGCTAAGTTTGCTGTCCTGAGAGAACACCCTCAAATACATAAAACCAGGTAAATAAGCAGAATCATTTTCCTGAGAATTATTCACCCTTCTATTGATAAAGGAAGCTTCCCAAATTCAACCCTTTGCTTTCGCACGACATTGTGTTGCATTGGAGACAATGAATCCCAAGTTGTATACAGTCTTTCCTAGCTCCCTTGAACAACTTTCTCTACTTTTTTTAAAGAAAATAATGTCTGGTTTATCCCTGCTTATTAAGGAGTGTTTACACATTGAGAGCCACATTCTTCCTCGATCACGGTGAAGACAGTCCTGACCTAATGTGTCTGAAGATAGGCTTTGGAGTCAGGCAGCCTTAGGCCAGAGTGGTATCATGCATTGTTCACCCCACTAATCCTAGATTTCCTCATCTATATAATGGAAATATTAACTGTACTTGCCTCACAGGGATTTTCAGATTATTAAATGCTAATGATCCACATAAAATACATAGCCCAGGGCCTTGCACAAAATAAGAACCCCATAAATGAATTAACATTATCAATAATATCATGAAGTATTAAGGATGAATTTTGCCAGTCAACATTCATGGCTCTTCCTGCGGTTGATTTTATTTTATATAGCCACAGGCCTATACCAAAGGCAATGGTGATAAAGAGAAGGCACAGAAAGTTCTAGGCTCCTTTGAACTAAGGTGGGTGGCTTCAACTTGCTACTCTTACCCTAATAGCTGTTTCTGGGAAGAAATCTAATGAATATTGTGTATGCTGGGTAAATGGACCATACCCCAAGAAAATGCCAGATAGTAAAAAAGAAAGAGAAGTTAACACTTCGTGTAATTCCCCACGTTTGACCAGCAGTTGTTCTTGTCCCCAGTTGCCCGTTAGAATTATCTGCAGAACATTCCAACCGTATCCCTTCCTGGGCCTCACCCCAAGAGGTACTAAATTAACTGGTCTTATGGGGGGCATCACTGTTGGGTTTTAAGCTCCCCAGGTGATTCTGATGGGCAGCCAGGATTACGAACCTATGGCTTAGGTAGAGGGTGGGCAAACCGAGGGAAGACACGGGAAAGCTCTGATGGCGACCACAGAAGAGTCGACGTAAAATAAGGGCTCAGTAAGTCTGCATCTTGATGAATCTTTTCTTCTGCTGTGTCTCTTATCACACTGTGGCATTTGCAGGCAGCACAATAAAAGAAAAAAAAAGAGGGAGGATCTCAACATCAAGGATGTGAAAGCTGCTTCTAATCTTCAAAAAGATATTAGGCAGGAACTTTAAGACTTTGCTTGATATACATGTGCTCCGGTGAAACATATGTACTGATCGAGAGCCTCAATGTCAGCTCTTTCTGAAAGCATGGAGAATGTCTTAGCTTTACTTGCTGTCAAAATAATAAAGAAATTCTGTGGCTTTCATAAGTCTTTAAAGTCATACACCTGGTTACAGCTTATCTCATTTCTCCATGCTCTCTCATTTCCAGTTTCCAAGTTATGAGAGCTCATCTTGTTCATTTTCAGCTGCCTCATTTTGCAGATAAACAAACCAAGAGATGCCTGAGGACTCACAGTATGATAGAGGCAGATTTTCTGTCGCCCTGTCGAGACACCACAGTCTATTCTTATGCTGGGTTCAAGGATGGAAGGGTTAAATTTGGAGTGTCCCCCTCTTTCATACTAACCCCTTCTGATTTCTTGACCAAAGCTCTGGGTATTTCCATGCCATCCTGGTTCACCACATGTCATATTTTTTAAGGATGCCTGAAGTTTCTTTTTTTTGAAAACATAGTTCTTACCTTAACTGCCCCAGTCACTCTGGCAGAAGAACAATGACCTTGCTGAAAGCCCCTGCATGCCAAACAAGACTTAATTTTTCCTAAGTACTTGGGAAGAGAAAAACAACAATCTATATGATGGGCTTTTGGCCTAAACCCATATCCTTTAGGAGAATATGGAATTTGGCATAGCTCATATTCTGATTTAAAGAAAAATGTTTTGTTATGATGTCATTTGTCTAATTAATAGCAAATGAGGATTGAATTTTCCCTATGCAATGTAATCTAGCCTTTTAGATTTTAGATTGGAATGGTCTGAATCAATTGTCTTCTGTGAGGCCTCCCTGATGCCTTCAGTTGGCTAGGTCTGCCCTTGGTATTCACAAGGTATCATACTCATGCCTCTCATATGCCAGATATATCCCTTCTTGGATTTTTTTGTTGTCATCCATTCAGTGAACATTTGTCCAACACCCCTTGTGTGCACAGGTAGTTGGAGGATGGACAATGCACAGAGGATGTGGAAGGGGATGGTAGAATATGAGACTATGAAGGCAGAGCCATAAACAACAGTGTAAGTAATACTTAGGGGATTGGCAAAGAGGAGCCAGCAGAGGTTCGTGAGGACAGGGGAATGATATAATTAGATTTGTATTTTATAAAGGAAAAACATGTGAATATGGCTTATCTGTTCAGCAAACACTTGCTGAGGGCCTTTTGTATGGCAGACACCATGCTTGGTGCTGAAGATAAAATTAAAAATGGTCCTTGCCCTCAAGGAGCTCACAGTCTATTGAGTTGCCTTTCTGACTTTCCCACTAGATTGTGAGCTCCTGGAGGGCAGGCACTTTTGTTCATCTGAGAAAGAGTGTAAGTTTCAGAGTTAAACCTGGATTACAATCCCAGATCTATTATTTCTACTGTATCCACCTCATTTAACTGATCTGTAAATTGGGGCTAACAGCACCTACCTCATCAGGGACAGATTAAATGAGAGAAGGACGAGGTGCAGTTGACTCAGCAGGAGTCTGTGTTTGCTGTTTCTCTCTATACCACAGTGCCGGGCACGTCGCCGGCAATCAGTACACCTCTGCCACCTGGGGAGAGCCTGTCTGTGGTGCCTCAGGGTTGGGGAGATTGCAGCCTGGGTCGCCTGGCACCATAGCTAGCAGATCCCTCTCAGCTCAGTCAGTGGTCTAGTCCCTTACTCCAGGCTGCGAACTGTCAGAGCCAGAGTTGGGTTCTGGACTCTAAATCCCAGGCATGCATCTTGCAAAAGTCAGAACCAAAGTCAAAAGAAAATGACGAAATTTCCTCTCTGGCCAAAATGCTATTATTTCACCAAGGGCAACAAATCTTCTTGGCAGGAGAAGTTGATTTGCTTGTGCTTGTGTAATCAATCGTATTTGCAAGTGATGGCGTCCTTCTCACAGTCGCTTAAAGAGAAGGTGTTAACCACTATCCTATTTTCTACTTCTATGAGATCAACTTTTTTAGATTCCTCACATGAGTGAGATCATGCAGTATTTGTCTTTCTATGACTGGCTTATTTCACTTAAATATAATGTCCTCCAGGTTTGTTTGACATTTCATTATTTCCAGAGAATTTTCACAGTTCGTTCTCTCACTTCTCCCTCATTCCTAATGAAGTCTCTCTGAGGTCCATGTGGTAGGAATTAGTGCCCCTCGCTGTGTTCACTGAATCAGGATGTGAGGGTGGGGGATGGGGACCCACGGAAGTGAAGTGACTTGTCCAAAGTCATATGGTTCACTGTGCTTACCTGCTTGTGGAGGTTTGCTATTGTTATCAGAGAAACTATGTGAAAAACATTCCTGCTTTTTGTTTGGGTAACACGTGATGGTATATCAGGAGTTCTGAGCTCATTTTTTGGCTCACTGAGTGACCTTAGAAAATTCAGAATGGGATTTTTAAGACTGATATGCTTCTCTAACTGTGAAATTATTGTGTCTGTTCCCCTGACTTTCATTACAATGTAAACCCATTCCATCATAAGCACTGTCTTTTATTCAAGATATTGCCAATGTTTACATATGACAAACTCTTAAGGATTTACATGATGCTCTCAAGGGAGGTCATCTTCTAACCTACCTTGTAAAGTGTAGACAGAACCTACCTAGTGCAGAATAGTCACGTCAGATGTAGAGAGATCATGTGACCTAGTAGGTCATAGGACTTGTGTGTGGCAGATGTGGGGCTTAAATCCTAGGCCTCTGGCTTCTGAGCCCAGTGTTTGTTATACCACATGACACTCCAGTCTCATGATCTGATCAACTTGCTATTTGCTCTAGGTTAGGCTTTTCCTCTGGAAGTCAGAGCTCAGCAAACCTAAATCTATAAACCTCTAAGTGTACCACAGTAATGCTAGCACGAAGTATCTGTTGAAGTGAAAAATAATATATTGTTTCAAAGAGTCTGCCCCACTTATTTAAAGAGGAGTGTTTATTATTCTCCAGTTTTATCTCATTTTCCTAATGTTTTAAAAAAACATTCAGTGTTCCTTTAATCTACAAGTTGGAATGGAGAGGTTGGCCTAATTTCTGTGTTCCCTTCAAGCACAAGCAATAACACATTTTAAAGGATGATAAATAGCTGTGTAAAATGTAGATGGGTTCTATAAATACTTACCAAAATCCCTATAGTCCAAACCAGATGGAATGAGAGAATAGTCAAGGTGTTTTCTCCTTCCACATCATTTCCCCTCTTCTCAGGGTAGTTTGGTAGTTTAAAACACGAATGTTGAAGACTTACGGACCTGGAGTTGAGTCTCACTCTACCTGTAGTACCTGTTAGACTTTAGCAAACTTCTCAACTTTCATTGACCTTTGTTTCTTGATTTGTAGAAGGAGGCTAACAATATTATATATAGTTTTTAGAACATTCATACATTCATTTAGTACAATGCTTATAGATTTTAAGTAGGTAATTCTAGTAACCTCTTATCACTGTTTTTATCTTCATCTAAGACTCTTTCTTTCTCCTTTTAAGATGCTTCTATCCATATATTTCTCTAGAGAGAAAGAGTATCAGCTGCACCTTAGTGTCAGCTTATGCTACTGTGTCATGGAGTATTTCGCATTTCTAAGTTTATCCTTACCTTTATAATCAAAGTGCTGACTTGTAGTGTCTGCCACCTTGTGTCTGCTCATTAAATACAGTTGAGATTAAAAATTGTTTAATTTTTAGTTATGATTGCAATATAACAACATAGCCAAAAGTTTGGAAAGTAAAGAAGAGAAAACAAATAGATACTGACAGTGCCACACTTGTGCTACTCCAGGTGGCATAGTGGCTAAGGCCAAGCTTAACTACAGAGTCAAGCTTGAATCCTGGCTGCAATACCTTGAGTGCTCTACTTACACCTCTGCACTTCCATATCCTTGTCACTGAATGAGGACAATAAAGGTAACTGCTTAATCAGGATGCAGAGAGGATGAGGTACATTTGAAGCAGTCTGAGTATGGCTGGCTCAGTAAATCTTAGCTGTAATGATGATAAGGAGGATGATGACAGTGAGGATGATGATGATTTGTGTGTCCCCTTTATGCATATTGCCATTCACAAATTGCTGAGTAGTGTTACTTCTCCTGCTCCCTTTGTTTGTTGCAAGAAACATGTGCATTAGATTGAAGATGATTATGCCCATTTGAAGAAACTGGGCCCAGAGAGGTGAAACGATTATCTAGACAGCACTTGGCAAGTTTTGGCAAAGAGGAACCTAGAACTCATTAACAACCAGGCTGCTCTGTTCTTATTTTCTGTATCCTTTTATTGTTGGAAAAGGACATTCTTGACTCCTAGTTACTGTGTAAGATTGTAGATTAGGTTACAGAGCCAATAAAGCACACTGAGTTCTTTCAGTCTGGCTTTTATGATAACGCCGGTGTTTGTGTGATGGTGCCTTATATCCGCTGAAATGTAGGTGCTTAAAGAGTGAATGGAAAGTAGTCCTGGAAACTCACGGCTAAGCTCTTATGTAAAGACAGCACATAAAAAATACTTTTCATAACTCAATGAAACCTGCACAAAATCCAGTTTCTATCAGGATGCTCACCTCTCATGTGTCAGCATAGCCTTTGCAGCAAAACCCTGGGGCACCCATATTTCTCCACTCGGCATTCCTCTGAGCATTGAGCTGTTAGCATCAGAAATCACCACAGCCACTTTGACCCTCATTTTCTTCAGCCTCTCTCATTAAAGCAATCACTTTTTAAGATCTCCAGCAAGAAGCAAACATTTTAGTGAGTGAAGTTTGCCTGAGTCTGGAACAGCTGACCTGTGCCAGGGTCCTGAGTGATCTGCAGATTGCTCCCCCCCATGCAGCTTCATGTATGGGTGACTTTACCAGCAGACAATTTCCTCACCTTCGCTAAAATATCACTGACATCTTCATGCACAGGACAGACAATGAAACAAACAGAAAAGAACACAGAAGGACGTAAGAGCTGGAGACCACTTACATTTGTATTTACCTGAACAGAAAGTGCTAATTTGTTCACCTGACTCACTTGTATGTACATCTTCAGGACTTCACCTGGAATATTGTTCTTGCTACATCTCTGGATGTGCAAATTCCACCTTTGTTCAAGACCTACTTCAAATGCTACCTTCTCTTGTGAGTGTCCCTTCAGCTCCCCACTGCAACCATCTTTTTCAGTGTGTTCTGATAGCACATGATTAAAACATTCTGCTTTGGATTGATAGACATTTCTGTATGTCTTATTTTTCCTATTATATCTCCTAGAGGGAAGGACCCACTTCTCATTAATTTCTTTAGCATAGCACTTACTAGGCACTCGGTAAATGCACTTTGAATAAATTTATTATTTACAATCATCTTTGTTATATTTAGTTTTGGTGTTGATTAGAAGCTCGTTAGGTTGCATCTTATAAGTGAAACAATGTTATTCTTCACACGCTTGATGTACTGTATGTAACATCCAGTTACTTATTCTTCTCCAAAAGACTCTATATTCAAGAAGCCCTGGAGGCTGAGTGAATACATTAAGCATTGTCAGGAGGGTTGAGTGCTAAATGACCTGGGTCAGTCACTGCATTACATTTAATTAAGAAAAAGAAAAATAAAGCCAGTAATAACTTGTTTTCTACCTATTACTCAGGATATTTAGAATGATAAAGATGGTGAGGCATGTCAAGTCTTTGATGATAGTTATGGTGGTGTTACGATAATAATACCTTCTATATTCATGACAATTATATCAAAACCATTTTATTCAGATTAGATTGACACTTTGAATCCTGTTCTTCCTGGTTTTGATTTTTAGTTACTAGAACTTGGGAAGTAATTTCTAGAACCCATGTGGTTAAATACAAATCCTAGCTCCTTCTCATACAAGCTCTATGACCTTGAGCAAGTTATTTAGCTTTGCTGTATCTCGATTTCCTCATCTGTAAAGTGAGGCAGCAGAAGTACTTATCTCATTGGAGTATTTGAAAAGTTACAGGAGAGAATGCATGTAAGAGTAGTGACTCTAGAAGTATTATTCTTGTAACCCCCAGACATTGAACAAGGCCCCAGATCAAGAAAATCTTTAAACAGAGGAATCTTTAACAGAGGAATTTCTCTCTGAAAGGCATGTTATCAGGAAAGAGTGGTTGAGATGAAAGGGGAGAGGAGAGATTGAGTCCAGCTTAACACTAGGGCTTTGACCTTACCTGTATCAACAAGAAGCCCATGAGGGCTTCAGAGACTGAATAGAAACACGCTTTGTTAGTCGAGGAAAAGGAAACTTGCACCGGGATGGCAGCAGCACAGCCTGACAGAATTCTCGGTGGACTACATCTGTTTGTGCCAGCTGTTGTCAGTCTGTGTAGGCTTGCCGAGAATAACAGTAATGATTTTCACTTTATGGCAACTTCCATCTCAGGATCTCAGAATGCTGCATAAATGTAGATTAGGGCTCCGAACATTTTTTTGCCAAGAATGGGCATACTTTACAGGGCATCAGGAATACATCACTGTTCTGAGTGAAACTTTCATGGTGGAAAGAGGACTAAACGAGTTTTGAATTAGACCTGCTTTCCTGATCTGAGCTTTCTTCTTGATTTTGTCCCTCATCTTCTAGATGACCTTGAACAACTCAGTTTCCCTCCTTACCTCTCAGTTTTCTCATTATAAATGAAGGGATTCATATACCCCTAAATGATCTCCGGTGTCTTTTAGGTTTCTGACATTCAGAGTACAGAGGATCTAGATTTGCCTCCCACATTTAGAGAGGCCTGAGTCTTTTAGAATAGAATATTTTCTTAGCATTTTACCCATGGTTAGGCAAGAACCCAGCAGGAAAAAAATTTTTACTTTGGTCATTGGAAAACGACACTACTCTTTAGCTTTTCATATGAAAGAATACTAATGTATTTTACATGTTTTTCCCTTTGCCCACCTCTAAGTACAATGCTATTTATTTTCGTTGACTATTTTAAGATTTAGCATTAACTCTTCAGCTTCTGAGATTGATGAAGGAAATAGTCTTTTGAAGAGCAGTTCTAGTACTTTTGGTAAATCAAGTGAATGAGTAAAGACATCAAAAATGGGCATGTCTTCCAAAGTCTTGTATTCAGACCATCTGCATCAGAATTACCTGGGGAGCCTGTTATGTTCTTAGTTGCCCTCTTTGTGCACAAAGGGAATATATCATAAAAAAGTAGTGTGTGTCCCTAAGAAAGGTCTCTTCGATAGTTCAAGACTTTGTAATATATGATTAAATTCCTCAACAAATAAGTAGCTGAGTTACACAATCCCACTGAAAAATGCAGATGAGTGGAGAGGCTGAGGCACTTTTGTTGTGGTTAAGCATCACTTTTTGGAGTCGACAACTGGATTCAAATCCCAGGGTTTCCACTTACTGTCAAGGTAATCTTTGTGCTTTAGTTTTCTCATTTGTGAAATCAGAACAGCAACCACCCGATAGGTTTCTCTGCTAATTAAATAAGTTATTTAACATAAAGTATTTTGAACACTGTCTGGCACCTGCTAAGCATTCGGTATACCTTAATTATTTTCACTCTCATCAATTACAAATCAATAAATATATAAATTAAATACTAATGAATTTTTACCTGTCAGAGTTTGGAAAGAGGTAAGAAATTCCTTCAGTAGGATTACTATTAAAATGAATCATGGTTGATGATCAATTAGAAATATTAAATACTGCTGATCTTTAGATTCAGTATCAGAGCATGATCTTTCTTCCCCTTCTGCTGCGGTGCTGGTGAATGACACTGAGTCATTCGTATTCTCTCATCCACCTTGCTGCCACATTTGAAAGACATCCATAGCTCATATTTGACAGACTATGTGTGAGCATTTAATACAAATAATCATGAGCCCCTGTCAAATATTAGCACATGCCATGTATCATCTTAGGTATTACTCACAATGGCTCTCAAATGCAGGCATCCATCCCCTCTCCCCTCCTACTTCCAAAACCCCATTTACAGATGAGGAATCTAATGCTAAGTTAAAAAAGAAAAAAAAAAAAAAAACTTGTGAAATGTTATACAACTCGAGAGGTATAACTTGGTATTTGAACTAGCTTGCTCTGCCTCCAAAGCCCACACTTTCTCCATTACACCACAATCAATGTTTCTGAAAGTAGAAAGGGGCCACATTGGTCTCCAAACTCTAGTATAATTAGCATCAATGCTTTAATTGGTGAGGTTGACTGTCTTGATTAACCTTTATGATAGATCATGTAAGTTTCATATTTCTAAATGAATATATAGAAGCAGCTTTAAATTAGTAGAAAAACACTGAGCTGGGATCAGAACACTCACGTTTTAACTCCTGGCTCTGCCACTTAATATCGGTATGATTTTAGCAAAGTCACTTAGCATAGTCTCTTAACAAACCACTAACTTGGTTTGTTTCTTTATCCAAAAAAGACAATGTCATGCTTTGGAAAGTATTAAATAATCTAGTATATATGAGTATTGTACCTGGGTGTCTTGTTGACTATAAAAGAGCATAGAAATGCAAAGGGTTTTTAATCCCATGATGCAAATTCTGTCTCAGCGCCTCTGAATTCTGTCCCAAGTCCTAATTCAATCCCCTTATTCTCTCTGAATGTAATCAGCCCACTGTAATCTCTCTCTCTGAATCCGTATGATCCATTGATACATTTGTATATTATTTATACAGCACAGCCTGTCTTTAAGGATATTAATTTCTTAATCTTTGCAGGCAGTAAATGATTTGCCTGAGCAATCTTATTTAACTTGGAAAATAAATTCTATTGACCCCATTTTATGTTTGAAGCAAGTAACATTTAGTAAAATTACACATCTTGCCCTGGGTCATACAATTGGTAAGTAGTGGATGTGAGATTTGAACCCAAGTAAGCAGACCCCAGAGCATTTACTCTTAAGCCTCTAAGCCATACTGATTACCATCAACATTCAATTTTCTGCTTTGTTCTTTTATTTCTTCCTCATATGCCTTGATTTCCTGACTGGGTTGTAAATTTCTTGAACTAGGTGCATCTCACTCATTTTGATGACTGCCTTAGTATCTAATTAATTATTACTATTTGTGGATAATTTAATATAGATTTAATCATAAGCTCCTGGTTTTCTGCACTGATTGAATACCCTGGAAACAAGGACTTTTGACTTCTTCCTCTTCTTTGTCTCTGACTAGAAGCTAATCTTCCCACCACGTTGACCTACCTTGATTTCATTTTCACAGGTCAAGCAAAAAACCTTTCTCTGTTATTTTCACTTAGGCACTTTGCCTGCCTCCCTGCTGAGGCCCAGAAATCCAGTGAGATCAGTGTGTCTGTCAGAAGGTAGGCTTGTTTGCCTTGTTTGCCTAGGGTGGCATTGTTATTGAACAAACTCATACCCTTTCTTTACATCCGAAGTACCTTGGATTGCAGAGCAAGAGCCCCTCTGACTCAAATGAAAACCACCTTGTGTTAGATGAAATATGGGGAGATAACCATTTGTTTGCTGGTTTGCATTTCCCACGAAAAACTCAAAAACAGAAATTTACCTCAGCCATGGAAAGTGATGTGCCAAGTGTCGTATTTGCATATTAAAACCGAAAACTGATTTGCATGTTATTTCAGTGTCTTGTGTCACGTTCAGGCATCTGTCAAGCCCACTAGATAGAAACAGCTTGTACAGTAGGAAAGTGTTTCTGTGCATATCAGACTGAAAATCTAGGTGCCTACTTTTTATCAACAACTTGTCCACACTTGGGGGTTTCCATTCTCTCCTGGCTTCATACCTGAAAATACTAACAAGACTGGAACCCCATGTTTTATAAAGTATGTTTCTTGTTATTTCCTAAGAGTCATTCACTTTTATTATATTTACTTAGATAATTTTAAAATTATTTTTAAAAACCTTAAATTTCTCATAATCCCACCATCCTGACATAAGCCTTGTTAACATTTTGGTATATTTACTTCTAGTATCTGTTTTTTAATATTTATACAGACACATACCCTGGCATTCTTGCATATGTATTTTTATATATTTGTAATTATCAGATGTACCATTTTACTGTCTTCCCATTTTTTAACATCAGAATGGCAAGAATTATGGCACAATCCAAATAACTAATGATAAAGGATTGGCAAGACCCCATTTTGAACAGACAGTGAATTAGAGCCACAATCAGGGCTGGACCCCTGGGAAGGCAAAAATTATGATATCTTTTTGTTAGAGCTTTATTAAAAGCATAGCTTCTGATTGAAGATAGCTTTTCTATGGGACAATGCACAGAAAGTTGTACATTGTGGTAAAACCTTTTTCCCCACATTGGAGCAACGAGTGATTAGTCTGTTGCATTGTTCTAGGCACCAAAATAAAGATGAAATGTCTTCTCAGGGGAAGTCGCTGCCAGGCACTAGTGGGGCACAGCAAAGGCCAAGACAAGGTATAGTTTGAAAACACAGCCTTGAACAATAGTTCATTCCATTCATCGAACTTTTATGTCATGAGTCTTATTGAGGTGAAGCCAACTAATGGAAATAATGTCTTGTAATTCTCTTGCTTTTGTTATATCAGATCCCATATGTATGACATACGTAAAGCCTAATTAATGGAGAAACTACATATAGTTTTTAGTCATAGTATTGTGGAAATAACTTATTTTAGCCTCCTGTAGAGAAAATTGGGAGAGATCTTCTCACCCCGAGAGACATCTTGCTTTCCCCTTTAAGGAGGGCCCCCTTGGAGGTATAGAGGGAAGGGGCAGTGAAATGAGAACTGTGAGTTAGATTGGCAAGTGATCTTTGACCTAGCTTTTCCCTGACCCTGAGGATTTGGGGCTTGTGCTACTCGCCTTTCTTACTTCTTGCCTACCAAACAGAATAATAGTATCAGTGGTTGTACCTTGTCTGCCTGGAGCTCCTCCGGGTAGGAAAACATAAGGATGGCTGCTCTGCTCTGATGAGCCAAACATGAGCTTTACTTTGTTTTTTGGTGCCAAAGGCCAGGATATAGAAGCGTTCACAATTTGGAGAGCCAGCAAGACATACGTTCACCAAATGTCATGTACTTCAAGATTTATAGTTAAAAAGTACTCAGAGTAATTACATCCCTTGCTAAAACAATTAATATGAAATCCAGGTATACTGTGCTGAAGTACTTTATCAGCAGATAGGAAAGTGGAGAGTAACTAGAGAGATCTTACTCTGCAAACATTCCACTACCAAGAAGAATGTCATCTTTCTTAGTGGTTTCTAAGTTGTCCCTCCTGATACTTATAACCGCCATTTATTTGATATTGAATATTTTACAAGCTTCTTTATATGA
Organism: Propithecus coquereli; assembly: GCF_000956105.1. Lineage (NCBI taxonomy): Eukaryota > Metazoa > Chordata > Mammalia > Primates > Indriidae > Propithecus > Propithecus coquereli. The sequence goes on along the minus strand of NW_012133858.1, from coordinate 15,480,499 downwards.
ACTGGATATTATAATCCTCCAGTTTATATATGAGAAAATCAATAATGAAGAAAGAAATTCTCAGGGAACTTAAGTGGTATGCTAGACCTCAGGCCCAAGAGCTAGGATGCTCCAAGCCCAGGCACTCTTGAGGATGCCTGGACACATGGGGACTGAGAGGAGTGTGTGGAGCTAGGCCACTTTACCTCAGCTCAGCCTAGCTTGTCATACAACCCTGGTGTGCAAACAGCAGCACCCCCGTTGTGGATGGCCAGGCCTTTCCCTTGCTGCAGCTGCTCTTCCAGCAACCACTCTGCAATTCAGAATCATCAGCCCTTGGCTGCGACTCCCAGTTTGGCTTAAAAAAGGTGATTTAGAGGCATCAATGCATGGTGTGAGAAAGGTAATAGGAGAAAGTAGAGGTTGTAAGAAAACTTTCAAGCTTTTGAAAGTTGAAGACCGCAATGACTTTCAAAGCTAGACTCAAACTTTTAAAGTCAAAATGTCTGGGTCGTCTTTGTGTCCTTATTGTTTATTCTTCAAGAAAATAGAACATAACAATAGAACCAAGAGCATGCTTTTCTTCTGTCATGGAGCTGTGAGGAATGTTCATGTATAGGTTTTTAATTGTTACCAGATAAGCACCTTTCCTCCTCCCTCCTCCTTACTTCTCTTTGGCCATTGCTTTTAACCTGAAATAGAATACGTGTCCAGCAAATCACCTGTCCTTGGCCAGAAGGGTGCTCCTTCCATTTAAGCAGTGAGATGTTGAGAGTAGAGTATGATAATTCAGGGAGAGTCAAAAAGTAGGAACAGCCACAGGAAATTGCTAACTACAAACTTGACACAGCTAAATAGGGAAGAAAAGAACGAAAATATCAGAAATATATTTTTTCTGGCAGGCTTTCAGCTCTAAAGCAGGGCTAATTCTACCTTTTGAAAAGAAGATAATTTCAATGTTTCTTTTTTTCAAGAACACATAATTGAAGTTATTTTCCCTCTGCGAGAAGGAACCTCTTGTACATCATCACAAATGGACAAGAAAAATGAGCATCTCTGGTACCCAGAGTGATAGAGTATTCATTATCATGTAGTCTTCTTGAATATCTTGGCTGCTTTTTCCCAGTGTTTTATCTGCCTGAGCAGTGCTTTTCTGGTGAGGTTCAGATTTGTACTAAGTTCAAGTTATCTAGCACTACGTAACTAGCAAATCAACAGCAGGTAAGGACTCAAGGGAGAAAAATGACCACACCGAGGTCAGTATCCGAGTAACTCGGGAAGCTGCCATGGTGATGGAGAGTGAGTGGCCATTTTGTAAAATGGGTCATCAGCACACATATTTAAACGGCTAAATTGTGGTAACAAAGATTCAAGGTGGTGGCGGTTCTCCTGAGAGCCATTTACACATCATTGTGTGCTGTTTACCATGCTTCCCTTTTTCTTTAGAAGGGAAGATGGAATTTTTCCTTCTCCACCCAAGCAAGGGGAAGGGGTAGGATAAGGTGGTTAACCTTTACATGCTCTTGATTTCATGCCCCGGTGTAGTGAAAGTTCAGTGGGCTGCAGAAACGCTGTGACCTGCCAAGTGCTTACTCAGACTCAGAATGCTGAATGAAGTTCTGGATGTTTCAGCGGATGCTGACAAGTGGCTTAAGTCCTCTTACAAATGGAAATCTCTGTAATAATGAGGTTTCCACTTACTCAGTATGTGTCTGTTTTTATAGACTACAAAGGATCTGTAAATATGAATATCTGTGATTTGACTCTGAAGATTGGTAATGATATATGCCCTGCTACGTATTATGGGCACAAAAAAATGAATAGAATCAAAGGAATCTTTCAAAATAACATTTTACACATAAAGAAACTGAGGCCTAGGAAATGGAAATGAGTTGAGCAAAACCACTGGACAAGTTAAAGGCAGAACTAAGATTAAAGAGATTCTAAACAGTCAGGTCTTCTATACTTACAGATTTCTGTGGAAGAATGTATAAAACACTTCAAACACCATGAAGTGTTATGTAAATATGATGGCTATTGTTATTTGTGTTAACCTGGCAGAATTTCCTTGCTCGTCAGAGATTCTCTCCATGTGTATTTTCTTTCAGAAACAAGTCCTTATTATTTCACGGTCCCACCCATAAGGTTTTCCAGGGACCTAGATGCAAATATGGTTTCATATTAAGTCTTCTTCCCTTGAATGACAATCACCTGGGCCCCTAACAAGAGAGGAGCAATGACAAAGAACCCGTGGCAGATACCTGGATGTTTTTCATCTGAGAAAAAAAAATCTTTATTGTAGAAAAAGGAAAATACTGAAACATACAAATAGAATATAAACCACTCACTTTCTCACAGCTTTCAACCACTAACCTTTGAGCATATTTCTTTCCAGTCTCCCTAACTGTAATATTGTGGGACAAGCCAGCCTGATTAATGGCGGGCTTTCCTCCACATGGTAATCTTCCTCCTCCTTGTGCCTCACATGGCCGTATCTAACTACTAAGGAGCATGGGGAATAATAGTCTAGCTATGTGCCCAGAAAGAGGAGGAAACAGATTTTGGTGAGCAGTTAGCAGTCTCTGCTATGCTTAGTAAATATTATAGTTATTTTTAAGCTAATATATTAATATTAGCTGTCAAATTGCTCAGAAATGTCATGATGTCTGGTTGTATCTTTTAAGGTGTCATTGACCTTGGTGTTTGAAGATGTTTGCCAATATGCTTATTTCAGAAGCATGATTTTAATAAAGTCATCTCTGATTTTAAAATCTCCTAAGGACTTTCTGTTACCTAAAACAAAGTCTAGGCATTGTCCACAGCCCACGGCTCTTGCCTCATCCTCGCTCTGTTTCTCCTCTATTTCTTAACAGTCTTTCAGATATACGTGTTTTTTTTTATATATTGTACTTAGAATGACTTTATTTTTTTTTTCTTTTCTTTCTTTCTTTCCTATTTTCTGTCCTTTAATTCTTGCTTTCTTAGTCTGACGAAATCCAATTTATCCTTCGGTATCAAACTAAAAGGTCATCTCTTTCTGGCAGCCTTCTTCCATCTCAGAGCACTGAATTTAGATCTGTGTTTCGGTGCTTACATTTTGTCGTAATGGCCTATTTTCATGTCTCTTTCTTCCTAAACTGTGAGTTGTCAGAGGCAGGAACTCTGAATAATTTGACTTTATAATTATAGTTCTTGGCACCTGGCAATCCCTTAGGAAGGGTATGTTAAGAAAATCTTGAAGGAGTCCTCTAAAATCTATTACTTGATAATTCACCTGTGGATTATATCATGTTATTTTCTCTTTACTAAGAGGTTCAGGCATTTCAGAAAACATACATATCAGTGATTAATGTTGATACTTGTAAGAAAGCCTTTTTTTAAGGAAAGCCCAGAAGCTTTGTTTATATTTGTTTCACAATGACTTTGTTTTGCTGTTTAGTAGCAAACCTTTACACTGAAAAAATCTTTGCTTAGATAATAGACTCAATAGATTAAAATCCAAATTATTAGAGAATCATAGCCCTAGATGGGCTTGCAGAAATGATACCAGAACCCTGAGACGCACTGACGTTGAGCAGAAATGCACCTGACCCAGCCCATCCCAGTTTCAGTGTTTATGCCATTTTTAAGCAGTGGTACTTCACACAAGGTGGCCCACCTATCTTCTTGGGCCTCAAGCTTTGTCACCCATGAAATAGGATTACATATTATGCAGGGCCGTTGCATAGACATTTGAGATCGTTTATATGTGAAAGCAAGCACCTTGGAAAGTGTCATGCAAATATAAGGAATTATTATGCCACAGTGAATTACGCCACTGACACTATTCACATTTCTGCTTTTGAAGAAATAAAAAACAAAATAATGCAAATCATCCCCTTCCAACACCCACCGCCACACATTTTCAATTGTGTTTTATTACCCATACGCTGTGCTAGAAGTTGTGTATTAAAAAAACAAGTCAGACACAGTTGTTAATTTCTCTTAGGACTACTGGGAGAGAGGAATTAAGGGGAGTCTCTGTTCATCAGAGTGAGAATGGTACTAAAATCCTGCTTACAGAACTTGCACACTGAACATCCCAGGCTGCCTCCTTTGCTGTGAGAGAGAACTCTTAACTGAGGAACCTTGTGTTTTGGCCCTTATGTATTCCACAGGTGTTAAGTATTATGCACTGGGTGAGGCAGTTTTGTAGCCAAATAAAGTTGAGAAACACTCTGAGAAATTATCTGTTGGAGTCTTTTCATCATAAGAAATGCCAGGAACCCACAATTGGCATTATATACAAGAGTTAGAATCTAAAAGAAAAGAGCCTTTCGAAATTTGTTATTTCAGAAACAGTATGGCAAGCAAATAGGAAGGAGTATTTGGAGAATAAAAGGAATGAAACATTTTTCTCAATCTGTGAAATACTGACAAGGTAAGCACTTTGAAATTAGACTTCTTCTTGAGATGTAAGTGCTATGGATAGAATCTAAATTTCTGGCTTAGATTTATAAAGGAGAGACTCGCCTTCTTGCTGCCTTTGTGTTGAACGGGAGGCAAACATTAGGCTCAGACAGTGATAAATTATGTCCATTCTCTAAGGGTCCACCCTAAGACTAAAAACAGGAATTAATCAGGTTTTCTTCAATAGTTGTTTGGCTTAATTAAAACAGGTAGCACCAATATTAGAGGTAATATTTTATACTTTTCTAGCACTTTCTCTATGGGAAGCAATGTTTGTTTGGAAAAAAACTGCACGAAATTTAGAGTCAGGTGACACCATATTTTGGGCTCAAGCTTTCCTTCTATTGGAGAAAAAGCTCTCCTTCTATTGGCTGGAAAAAAGGTATAGATCACTTTCCCATCTCATTTTCAATTTTGTTACCTGAACTGGGATAATCCCCTCCCTCAGAGGCAGGTTGGGAGATTCAAAGAGAGCCTTTTTGTTCTAATGGTCTGAAAGTAGTTAAGCTCTATTTAGCATGAGATGCAGGTTATCTCCCTTCAAATTCTCAGAGACTGTGAGGTGGCACTGGCAAACCCATTGTACGGAAGGGAATGCAAAGTTATGAAAGGTTAACAGACTCACCTAAGGATGCCAAGTGAATGTTATAGCCACATCTCTGTCCCCAGCCATAATGATACTGCCACATAATATATTCCTTTAATATACACAAATATATTAAGATAAACTCCTCACCTGTCATTCCAGTCTCATAGCTCTCCCATCCAACCTCCTCCACTCCAGAGAGCTTTCTAAGGCTAGTTAGATCATTCCCCTGCTAAAAATCCCTACTATGGTTTCTATTGCCTGGTTGTTTCTAAGTGAGAACATGTGAATATGTTCCCTGTGGTCTGTGGAGTTCTTGAAATTGTAAGTAAATTTTGTGCGCATTTTTATGGATGCCGTTTTTATTTTGTCAAAAGGGAGTTTAGTTCATCAGATTATGAGAGTTGTCCAAGGTGTCACCAAGGCCTAGGGCCCTGGCTCGTAGAGAAGCCCTAACCATCACAGTATAGCATGGCAGTGATTAGCTGGCCCTTCCTGTCTTTCTGTTTCTGCAGACTTGAATACTCAACCACTTGTAATTTTTTTCCACCCACACCAAACTGCTTCTCAACTCCGACCTTTTGCGCCTCTCAGAGTCCTCCACTTACCTGGGTTAGAAGCCTGCTGCAGGAGTTTGGCAGTATCCAGCACGTCTTTATCACTTGAAATCATCATGTAAAAAAAAAAAAGTTATATTTCATGAATTACAAAAGTAGAACTACATACCATAAAATAAAAAACAAATTTAGAAAGTGAAAGCCCCCTAGGATCCTATGCCCCTGAGATAATCTCCTTTAAGATTTTAGTATATGTCTTTTTTAAACTTTTTTCCTATGTCTATGCAGATCTATAAATAATTAAACTGTACTTATTTTTACCAAAATGAGACCATTGCTTAGATATCCTGTTCTGCAACTGGATTTGTTAATGTATCAACACATCTTGGTCATCTTTGTACACTTAGAAATTTATGATATATATACTTATTGTCTATTTAGGTGATTCCTTTGATAGTTAGTTGCATTGTTACTTTTTGTTCCTCCTCTCCAATACAGTTCCTGTGACCACTCCTGGTCATATAATTTTATGTACTTATATGAGTATTTCCTAGAAGTGGATAGCATGTGTATAATTTAAAGTTTAATAATACTGTCAAAATCACTCATCCAATGTTCATGTCTGTGTAAATTCCCACCAATATTATACTATGCTTTTTATACTTAATCATTTTTTCATATTTCCTACTCCCACTAGACTCTATCCTCTCAGAGGCGAAGACTGCATCCAATACATCTTTGTGTCTCTCTCTGGTGCTTTGCTTGCAGAGGGTATACAAAATAGACACTGTAAGAACAAGTGAATAAACTATTAATAAGCAGAAGAATAAATGAATAATTCAATAGCACCTTTAATCTTCACACCAACCCTATACTGCAGGTGATGTTTACAGCTTAGAGGAGGCCCTAAGTTTAACCTTTAATGCTTATTGGATAAATGAGTAAGTCTAAGATGGTCTTTTGTCCTGAACTTTACCATAACTAGCCCTCTCTGGTCTTTCTGGGTCTCAATTTCCCTATTTTACAAGGAGGAAATTAATGTAATGATTCTTCAGATCTGCACATACAGCTTGATTTCTTGTTTCTGTATCTTGACCATATGCCATAGTTTATTTACTGCTTTCCAATCTCTAAACCAAATTGTTCAATAACGAAATAACATCTCATGGTAAGGTTACTGACCAACATAAAAGATTCTTGGCCTTTTCAGTCTACTGTGTGTTGTACTCCAACTTTCTGTGCATTATAGGAAACCAAAAAATGGAAAAGTATTATACAGAAAAGGCCAAATAGGTACCAATCAGCATTCTCAGCTATGTTTAGAAGGTATGTCATGCCTTCGACATCACACAAATCATTAATACCCATCTTGCAGTTGTTGAAATACATATGGATGGTAAGAATTACAACATTTGTAGTTTATAGGATTTTCACATCCAAGAACTCATTTGATGTACTGAAGATAATGGGAAAATGAATATGCAGTTTTTAGTTTTGTCAAACTGATTCTCATAAACATCCTGAAAAGAGAAACTCTTGCCCAACTATTTTAAGGATCCATAAACATCAAGGAAAGAACATTTTCAATAGACCACCCATTAGCCATGGTGGACATCATCATCATTTCTAAACTTTTCATGATAGTATTTTTATTTTATAACACTGATGAAGGATGTTGGGGTGTGATGTTGGACATGGTCAAAGTTATAGGCAAAAGAAAATGTAATAAATTCCATTTTATTTACATAGCACAAAGCTACTTTACATCTAGTATCTGACCTTTCTTCTTTCTCTACACACTCTTCATTATCTTAAGGACTCTCTCAACTGCTACTTGATTCTCTCACATTGATATACTTCTGGCGTACTCACCTATTAAACATCCACCCAATGTCAATGCTACTTACCCTCATTTGAAATCTGGCTTTTTGCTGTGCTGGGGAAAAAAAATTACTCAACTTCCTTAACTGGAACGAAAGAACTGGAACCAGAAGGTTCACTTTTTGGACCCCAGTACCTGATAAGACTCATCTCATTTCCTATCTCAAACTTTGTATGTAGTCCCGGAAATCCACAACTGCCAGGATCTCCTTATGCTACCTGACGTTTTTCACCTGAGTGTGAGAAACTTTGACCTGCATGTTTCCACTTCTATAGCTGCGTAAGTCCTAGTCTGCTCTGCCGCCTCTCTTTAGGATGCCTTCCTCTGAGGCTATGTGAGAGGACCCTCTGTATACCCTGACTGTGCATTTTCTATACCTGTTTTTTTCTTTAGTTATGAATATGCCTGTATCTCCCATTTGACTGTAAGTTCTATAAGGGAGAAAGACTCATTTTTTAAAAAATATGTTTTTTAAATATACAACGGTATATAGTGATTGCTTAGTAATTGTTGAACGAAATAGATTCCGACTGTTGTAAACGGGTTTCTAAAGCCTGATAGATGACTCATCTAGATAAGGCAAGCAAATAAAGAGATGTGTCCAAGTTAGCCACTGAATAAGTGATAAAGCTAATTCTAAAACCCAGGTCTCCTTACAGCCACGTCCAGTGTTTTTTCCTCTCCAATGCAAAACACCACTTGTTCAGGTTGAATGCTTGGTTGATGGTTTAGGTTGCAATTAAAGGACTATGTGTTTTCTGCCTTTCAGGGTGGACACCCAGGGTCAGTGGGGCCTTCGTCTGTTCCCTCTTCATTCCGCCCAGAAGATGAGCTCGAGCACCTGACCAAAAAGATGCTGTATGACATGGAAAATCCACCTGCCGATGAATACTTTGGTGAGCTGACTTCCAGAGTGAATGTCATATACTGATTTCCTCACTTAGTAATTAGGAGTATTATCAGCTCTACTGTAAAGTATTTGAGTCCGCATGCTTGAAAATTGGTATGCAGTTGCACACAACTCAGTGTGGGAATCGCATTGGTAGAGTGCCATAAATGTGACATCAACTTAGCTTGCACTAAAATCTCAGTAGTCCTTAGAGTTTCTTGAGGTACAAATTTGATTTTAAGACAAGTTTTTAAAGATAATTTGTTAGCTTCCTGTTAGGCAGAAATAGGGTTATTATATATGTTCAGGTTTTTCACTGGTCTAAAGATTCATATAAAAAATATAGAATTGGGCATTGTTTAAATTATTTACTCTGAATATTTGTTCTGAGTTCAGGAAATGCTATTTCTTCTAGTCCGTTCGTGTAATGCAAATTTATGAATTATATGCCATTCAGGAGGTGCTGTGGACACATAACCTGTTCTCAGTAAGGTTGTAATTGTTCAAAAGATATAAGACAAAACACACAGATACTAATAATTACTAGTCTAGGTAGAAGTGATAAGATGCCTAAGAAGGCTTAGGTCAAAGGCTCTATTTATCAGGAACATTGGTGGTACTTGAACTTAAACACTTTAAACCAGTGCCTTTCAAATTTTCTGTGGTGAAAGAACATTTTCCTCCCAATCTTTTAGAAACCAATATTTTTGTAGAGTACAATTAAAATTAATTACTAGTAAAATAAAAAACACAAAATAGAAGACCAAGTTTTGTCATTATTAGATTTAACAGATAACAAATTACTCTTTTATATTGATACATTAATACTTGTTTCTAAATACTCATTCTCTATTTCTGTACTTGTCTCATCACATGGTGGTAAACAATTCTTAGACATCCATGCACTGACTACTTTCTGAGTAGCACTGCTTTAAGGACATGCAGAGAAGGGACATTTGGGGATCAGTATGAGTAAAGGCACAGAGGTGGAAAGGTTGCACAGGGCTTTCGCCTCTTCAGATATTTCCTATTTTAATGCCTTCTCTTTTGCTTTCCAATAGGGAACATGTAATGACAGCTACACTAAAGGTGCTGCTCCAACACCACACAGTAAACGAAGTGGGAGGCAGTATATGTAAAAAACCATGCTGTTTATTTATATGCAGGTGGCAGTGCGATTTAACTAAGATAGCACAGGGTGGGAATAAAGAAGTCCAGTTCCAGTTTCTTCTGTGCCCCTCACGTTCTACACAATACTGGCATGTCCCTCATCTGCATGAGTCTCCTTTCCCACCTTGGTAAATCAAAGGTGCAGAGCAAACGTTCTCTAGCATCTCTTGCAACACTGGCTAATTCAATATAAAAACACCATTAATCCAAAGAATTATAACAATAAAGCCAAACATAAATTGATGGATATTAAGACAAATGCATGAAGAATAGTAAAACAAAACAAAACAGAAACAAAAATTCACAAAGATCTCTAGTTATATTAAAATACACTAAAAGTATATCATGCTCTTATCATTACAATTGGAAAAGAGTTTAAAATGGGATCTAAGATGAACTTTTTTTAAAAAAAGCATGTTAAAAGTAAAAAATGAGGTCTCTGTATTAGGATATGTTAAAAATGAAAAGTTAACTTATCAAGTATATATGCTTCAAATATTATAGCAACAAATATGTAGCAATAAAGATAATTAAACATAGATGGTAATTGTTTTAATGAATATATATTGAGCACTCTGGGAAACATGAATTATTATCTTTGCCTTCAAGAACTATCCTAGCTCTACTACTTGCTAGCTTAGAAAACTTGAACAAATTACTTATTCTCTTAAATCTTCATTTTTGTTTTTTTCTTATCTATACTACGAAAATAATAACTAGCTTATATTGTTATTGTGAGGAATGAATGAAATATTTATAGGAAGCACTCAGCCAGTTTCTTGGCATGTAGAATATACTCAATATTCAAAGTTCTCCCTTGCTTTTGGGGCTTATGGTTTATTTAAGAAAATAAGATATGCCCATTAAAAATCCATTAATAATGCTTGATTTAAATTTAAGTTTCTAGCAACAGTAGAACATATGTCACCAATGGGTAAATAATCATTGCCAAATGGGTTTTATACTAACCATTTGAGAAAATTTGGGAAAATGGCTTTTATTGAGTGCTTATGATATGGTAGCACTATTTTATGTACTTTACAGGAATTAACTCATTTCATCCTTATAGAAAAACATAACCCTGTGAAGTCAATGCTATTATCATTTCCAGATTAGAAAATTAAGGCACAGAAATGGTTAATTTGCCCAATATCAACAGCTAATAATTTTCAGGACTGAAATAGAATCTAGGTTTATACATTTAAACACCACACTGTAAAGGATGAGGAGAGCTAGTTAGGCTACATATTTAGGCAAGGGCTTATGAAGGAGATTAGCTTTGGACAGATGGATAAGGGATGGATATTATCTTCTACATAGATTATCTTCTACATAGATAGAATAAACAAAATATAAATTGAGGCCAGGATTATTCAGGGAAAATTTACTTTATGTGAAAAACATCCAAGTGCCTGTTATGTGCAGCCTACTCTGCTAGGTGGCGTTGGGAGCAGACGTGAGTCTTACCTTCGAACATTCTGATAGTCTAGTAGGGGATGTGTACAGAGTTGCAATGTTTTATCTATCATAACACAAACAGAACGTGACAAATTTAAAGTTCAGCCAGTATTCTTTGAGAATTCAGAAAAAGGAAAGAGAACATCCAGAGGCAAGAATGGAAAAGTATACAGGGAGTAGTTAGCCTTTGAGTAAGTGTTTTAAATTATGCTAATTGAGATTTGGAAGTAGGAAAATAGTAGAGAATTGAGGCCATTTCCTATGAGGAAAATTTCAACATGACAGGGAATAAAACCGTTAAAGTGAAACACCCATGTGGGAAGTAGGAAATATTGGAGAATAAGTTGGAAAGTAGATTAGGACCAGTGTGGAGAAGACTTTTAATGCCTGTCTGAAGGCGAAGGACTTTACCTTTTAACATGAGTCCTTGCATGTTGAGATCACATGGCATGGGAATTGTTCCATGGATAGTGGTTAAAAATATGGGCTCCAAAGCCAGGATATCTCGGTTTGAATGCCAGCTCTACCTCTTACTGGGAAGGTAAAGTCAGGAGACAAAAGAACATAACTGTCATTTACTGTCCCATGCTTTAAACATTTCCCAGGCACCTTCTCTGTGACCGCCACTGTGCTGGGTGTGAGGGACACCCAGATGCTGAGGCTCTGCCCTCACAGGGCTCTCAGGCTCCTGGAAAAGACAGGAGAGGCACACGTGTAAAGGATTTCAGTGCAGATATCAGTACTGTGCTGGGTCTGATTGAAGCACTATGTGAGCATAAAAGACAGGGTCCATTAAACCTGCCTGAAGACGAGAAGAAAGATTACATAGCAGCGTGTTTGCATCAGGAGGGCTTGACCCAAGAGAGATGGATGAAATCCATCAGAATTTTACCTGAGGCTTATTCTGGGCTGAAAATAGTATTGCCAAGCATCACCCTAAAAGAACTTCTTTCTCTTGCAATATCATCCCCAGCTCTGCCTAAACCCCATCACCTACCCTCTCTTTTCCATCATGTTGCCTATTTAATGCTGGAATTTTCATTGAAACTACAGTTGATTTACTAAAGGTAATTAAGTGCTTCCATGTCAAAGATCTCCTACTAGACTAAATGTTGTGCCAGGAAGTGAGAGGAAGCAAATATAAATAAATGATGTCAACAGAGTAAGCTCCCTGTGGTCATGATGCTTTCCTTCCATACTGCCCCCTTTTTTTCCCCTTATGTGGAAAGATTCATAAATATATTGTTACTGTTGTTGTTCTTTCTTTATGGAGCCCCTCATCACTCTTAACAGTTTTATTTATATTTCATTATAATTATAGTAGGCTTAAAAGTATGGAGAGGGTACCAAAAGATCACCTCATAGATAAGTACAAAGGAGAAACAGGTACCTTTATAATGGGGAGAGGTCTGCTAGAAGCCTTCTGAATCCAAGTGATGAAATTGAGCATCCCAGTAATGGGAAAAACTGACATGTGCCAACATGTAGGACATATACAGCATCACCTCAGTAATAGTCTAGCTAAAATATTTAACCTCAATCCAACCATAAGGAAATAAAAAAATCCAGATGATGGGACATTCTTCAAGACAACCATCCTGAATTCTTTAAAATTGTCAATGTTATAAAACACTATTCTACAGTAAAGGGAATTAAAGAGACATGCCATTCAAATGCAAATCATGAGTCTTAATTGAAATCTGGATCAAAAAAAAAATAGCTATAAATGATTTGGAGAAGGTTAGAGAAATCTTAATATGAACTATATATTAGATAACACATTAATGTTAATTTCTTCAGTATATTAATGTTATTGTGGTTATGTAGGAAAATATTGTTTTAGAAGCAACATTTTCAACAATATGGTGAAGTGTGATGTCTACAACTTACTTTGAATCAGTGATAGATGATTGATAGATAGATGGATGTTAGATACATGATTGATAGATATAGATAGAGAGAGATAAAGATAATGCTGTAGGGAGGGCAGAATTGCCTCATGTTAAAACAGCCAGAGCTGCTATAACTGCAACAGCTGCAAGGACACCCATTCTCCCTGAGAAAGTACTGAAGCCTGCCACAAATGAGTTATCTCACAAATTCTTCCTAGGGTGGGAGAAGGAGAGTGTCATTCCTGCCCTACTAAACTTGACTGTTTCAGTGACTATAGTGGGTCTTCGAAATTTACCATTGTTGTATATCCATTTCCTTATTTTTTACCAGGCACATACGCTTTCTATTGCTGGTGAGATGAGGACCATTGTGGTAGTGATGACAAAAGCTGGCATTTACCTAAAGCTCTGCAAGTTTAAAAAGCCCAGTCACAACCACAGTATGACTGACAGATCTGGCAATGATGTCTTTATTTTTTCAGATGGGGAAACAGATTCAGAGAGACTCAATGAATTATTCAAGGTCACATAGCTAATATTAATAATTTCAAGATTTGGACTCACTCTTCTGATCTCATGTCCATTCAGATTCATTACTCTCTACTGAAAAGTATATGCTGTTTCTGTCTTATGTCATCTTTTCCCTTCTGAAGTCATGATCTTCAAGTGAAAGGTGAGCCGCTTTGCCCAGAGCCATATGTTTTGTCGTCTGGACTTCAGTATTGCTGACGATTCATTTCGACTATGTTTAACATCCTGAATTAATTGATGTGACACTAAACATAGGCTTTTTGCATGGCTCAGATACATATGTTAGGAAGGCAGCATACCTTATGCCTCCCTATCAACCATGTTAGCTGACAAGAGTTCTGCTGTTTACCTTGAGGAAGGCAAATCACTGATAGCCACAGTTCCTCTTGTTCTCTCAAATCAGTTCTTGATAAAATATTACAAACAGAAACCCTCAACTGCATCTCTGCTGGGTATTTTTTAAAAAATGATTTCTTCTGCAAAAGTATTAGTTTTAGTGTTTCTATGTCTTCCCCTGTCCATCTTAATCAAAAATTACAGTGTTAGGTAAGTGCCACAGAGGATGAACCATGATACAGCAGCTGGATGAGTCCATGTCCTTGAAGGGAAGACAAAGTTTCTGTGTTGTGAGCATTTGCCATCTGCTTGGACTTGTTTGGGCTATAGAAGATTTCCTTAGCATGCCCATGTGTCTTTCCATGGACAATGGTGTCATTGAGTGGGCCTCTAAACACTACCCTGTAGCGGACAGGGATGAAACATAGTAGATGGTTGGAGAAGGAAAAAATTCTTACCTAGTTCAATTAACCAGGCAGTGGGTCTTTAGCCCAGTTCATCTGGAGCAAGCCTTGGTTCAAGTGCTTGCATCTTAGAGCAACTTGTTTTCCTGGACAACTAGAAAAATGTTTATACTAGAGGAGTTCCAGTGATAGATGCTTAGAAAGAACAAGGGGGTGATGAACTATAAGTTATTATAATTTAAGGTAAATTCAGAACTTTAAACAGGAGAGAGAGAATTTTTAAATTGACTATTAAAATGAACAGGAAAGAAAGATATCATTGCCAGCAAATTGAGGAGCCTCCACGGGAAGGTGCCAGCTCTGACTCTTGTCTTTTTCAGACAGTTTTGAAGGGCAAATATAAAGGAAAGTTGAGTCCGTGTCTAGATAACCTTGAGACTTTGAAATTATCCAGGAGTTTCCAATGTTGGTTAATACACCCAGAGGCTCTAAGTTTTGCTTTCATTCATTTTGAAAGAGAAAGCGTGTTTGTATGTGAAGTATTCCATGTGTTTATATCTGTGACCATGACATGATCTTCTCTAAATGATAATGTTCTGGCCAAGCAGACCCTAAGACTAAAGTCAACACTATTGGAATACTGTATCTCTGGAAATGGATGTTGTAATATATCTGAGAATGGACTAAAAATATCTGACAGTATATTTTTAAGCATGAAGCTGTAATTATCTTGACATTGTTTATATGGTGTTGTCTTATTCCTTCTTTTAAAAAAATTGAAGTGTGTGAGTCTTAAAATTGTTTAGCAAGCTATTTGCAGAATCACTATGCTTCAGAACAGTACTAGGTAAATTCTCTTCACAGAACTTGGCATTTATCTAAGAGAATTTTTTGTTTTATCTCTGAGAATTGTCAGTGGGGGATGTGGAGAATTATTGCACAAAACCAGGAGTTTATTCTACTGGAACTAGGCTTTAGTCTTTCAGAGGATAGTTGGACAGAAATAGAAGGCATGAGGCAGCAGGGACCTGACACATGGTGAGTCTTGAGAAAAGAAAGGCAGAATAGACATATGCTATCATCACTCTATTGATAACACCAGATCACCATATTTGGTGCCTCGCTATCTTCTCAATTCAGATGAAAATGGAGGGCCAAGGAATGTTCATGAATAAAAACAGTGCACAGAACAACAGGGATGATGGTCCATTTCCTTTCTATGCTAGTAAGACCAATTAATAAGTGAGCATGTCCAGAGAACTTTGACTAATATGCTTAGAAAACTAGAGACCATGATTTGAGGTACAGTTGAAGGTATGGATTAAAGAAAACCCAGATCCCCGATCGCCATTGGAGGACTGCCATGTAAAAAACAAATTCAACTTAATATTTTTAATTCCAAAGTTAGCAACAAATGCAAGTGAGGGGAATTTGGCAAATTCCCATTCATTATAATGAAATAACTTTTTAACATCAGAAGAAAGTCTATGGAAAATTCTAAGCTAAAACCTCATAACTTCTCGTTGCGGAAATTGATGATAGGTACTCAAGAAACTGATAGATGATTAGATTAGATTTCACAAATACTTTCCCACTCTGATAGTCTGTGACTTAGGCATCTACACTTGCTTGGGAGTCAAGCTCTTGCATCCAATTTTCAGTTCTATCCCCAGATTATCATGGTTATTACATGATTGCAGCTACCATTTATATAATGCTTTTTTTTTTTTTTTTGAGATAGGGTCTTGTTTTGTCTCCCAGGCTAGAGTGCAGTGGTGTCATCATAGCTCACTGCAACTTCAAACTCCTGGGCTCAAATGATTCTCCTGCCTCAGCCTCCCAAGTAGCTGGGACTACAGCTGCATGTGTCTATGCCCAGCTAATTTTTTGTAGAGATGGGATCTCACTAGATTGCTCAAGCTAGTCTTGAACTCCTGGCTTCAAGCAATCCTCCCACCTCAGCCTCCCAAAGTGCCGGGATTATAGACATGAGCCACCACGCTCAGCCCTATATAATGCTTTTTAAAACACTTTTACACTTGTTATATCATTTGAGCTGGACAGAAACCCTGCAAAATAGTATGTTTATTTCCATTTGGCATATGAAAAAATGAAAGATTTGAACGATTAAGGAATTTTCTACTCCCCAAGGCCTTCCACTTCCTTCACAAGTCATAGAGCCAGTAAGTAGCAGAATTGCACTGGGGCCCAAGCCTACTAACTCCAAATTCTGTTCTTTTTTCACCCCATCATGTTCTCTTAGCACTGTGTAGCTGGATTGGTCATGGGCCATAAAATAGATTAATTAACATACTCTCTGTTTTAGATTTTTAATATATACAAGGAACAATGTAATTTCTTTGGAAAGTTCTTAGAGGATCTCAACTGAAAAGTGCTAAGTAATTTGTATTTTATTATTATGTGACAACAAAATACTTTCCAAAGTACTCCTGTCAATTATAAACTGGGAAATGACTCCAAGTGTGCAGCTGCCTTTAGTACACGTGGAATCTGAGACCTTAAGGATCTTGTTTTCACAGATAAATGACCTAATTACTTGAAAACTCAAAAACCACAGTGGAAGAAAAGTTAAAAAATGAGTGGTTTGGAGAAAAAGTTGTATTGATTTGGGGGAAAAAGTGAGTTTCTTGGTTTTGTTTCTTTCTAACTTTTTGTTTAAGGTATCTTTGAGTTGTAGGAATAAAGTTTTCTAGTGAATGACACATATTAGATATATTTTCTTTTGTGGTGGTGACTTCTGGTAATAAGTTTGTTCAGAGTACTATATGTTTACAGCACTAAATAAATAATAGTCCTAAGCATTTTATGTGTTTCACCTTAGCACATGTTAATGTTTCATTAATTTGGCTAGTGTGTTTTTAAGCATTGATTTGGAATCCTAGACTTGGAGGAATGTGGTCTTAGAAGGTATCTAGGACAACCTTTCATTTTCTAGAAAACTGAATTCCAAATGATTCATAAAAGGCCGTACAACTAAGTGTTTCAAACTCTGTGGCCAAAGTTTTCTTTCTGAGTTAAAGAAGAGAAATTTGTCAGTGGCAGGAAGAAGGAATGGCAGAGCTATTCACAAAGGTGAACAATTGGCTTGGACCTACTATGTTTGTGAATTCAAACCTTAGATACACTTTATTCAAACTTGGGTAAGAACACATTGCCTTTGCCAAAGAATGAAACTGGATCCCTATCGCTCAACATGCACAAAAATTAACTCAAGATATATCAAAGACTTAAATGTAAGACCTAAAACAATAAAAATCCTAGAAGAAAACTTAGGAAAAACTCTACTGGACATTGGCCTAGGCAAAGAATTCATGACTAAGACCCTAAATGCAAATGCAAAAAATAAATAAATGGGAATTAATTAACCTAAAAATCTTCTGCATAGCAAAAGAAATAATCAACAGAGTAAATTGACAACCTTCAGAATAGGAAAAAAATATTCACAAACTATATATCTAACAAAGGAGTAATATCCAGAATCTACAAGGAACTCAAATTCTTTCCCAGCAAGAAAAAAAAAAAAACACTAAAAATTGGGCAAACAGCTTAACAATATGAACAGACATTTCTCAAAAGAAGATATACAATTGGCCTAAAAAATATGAAAAAATGTTCAACATCACTAATCATCAAGGAAATGCAAATTAAAACCACAATGAGATACCACCTTATCCCAATCAGAATGACCATTATTAAAAAGTCCAAAAACAATATATATTAGTGAGGACACAGTAAAAAGAAAACACTTGTACACTGTTGGTAGAAATATAAGTTAGTACAACCTCTGTGGAAAGCAGTTTGGAGAATTCTCAAAGAACTAAAAGTAGATCTACCATTTGATCCAGAAATTTCAATTTTCTTCTTAATTTTCCAATACAAAAGAACCAAAGAGATCCCCACTATCTTTTTTTCTCAATGTCTTCATCAAATTAATTTACTTACTTACAATATTTACCATCTGTGTCCTCCACTAGAATGTTACTCTATGCAAGGGTAACAATTTTTTAGTTCACTGTTATATACCTAACGTTGTTCTAAGAACAATGCCTGGCACATGGGAGATACTTAATATTTGTTTAATGAATTACTGAACTCATAAATGAAAATTGTGAGCAGACATTCATGTTTCTTAACACAGGACACACTATATAGTAAGCAACAGAGAGAAAATACTTCATTCATTTAAAAGATATTTATTTAGCACCTTATAGAATTGTAAAACATTAGAGCTAGAGGAGATCTTAATAGAATATCTAGGAAAACATCTTCATATTTGGAGATGATAAAATAGAGTATGTTTTCTAGGCTCGTAAACTAGTTAGTGACAGAGCCATGGATTATAACTCAGACTTTCTCATTCCTTTTGTTAATCACCTAAGGGCACTAGAGAATATATAAAGTAGAGTAAGACATGGTTGCTACATTCATTGAACTTAAATTTAAATTGGATTGATGCTCTTAGACTTGATCTCTTTTGCACGTGTTTTTTGTGAAATTTAAAAATTGAATTGTCTATGGAAAGATTACATGGTTTAAGGTTTAATTTTTTAAGTATTAGATCACACTTGCCCCTACTCTAGCTTTCCTCTGTAGTCCTTGGTACCCAGGACAGTCTCTTACCTCTACAATTTTCTTCTATTCTAATTGGATCAGATGGACAGATATCACATTGAAAGAAATATCCTTTTTGTTTACTTGGGTTCTCCATGGCAACCAATACTGAAAGGTAGTCCACTTAAACTAGGCCTCTTCAAAGCCATGAACCACCACCCAGGATCCGTGTTTCATAGCATCTTGATACAAACAGCAGACACCCACTCATTCAATTACAGTGATACAGAGATCACTGTCTCTATATCATAAGAATGAAAAGAAAAGTAGAAAAGAGATCCTACTTCATAATTGAGCCTCTTTTGCCTATTAACTGTGGAAGCAAACTTAAAATTCTGGGAGAGGAGGCAATGGTGGGGCACACATTGTCTGCGGCAAAAGGAAAGTCTCGGTCGTTTGTCTCTGGGTGTGGACTGAGATGTGGCTAGAGCTGAGACCTGAGCCTGCAAGTGCTAATTATGCATTTTCTGATATTAACACACAAGCACACTTAGCTGTGAACTCCCTTTCCCCTCCAAACCACCCTCTCTCCCCCCACCTGCACTTTCCCCACAACTTTCTCTAAAACACACAGATAATCATCTCCTTCCAGACTTTGAAGTGACATTAGGATTGTCAGAAGGCATAATTAATTGACTGTCAGCAAAACCATTGTTTGAACATCTGTGGAGTTCTGCTTGGTAGGCATCTGTTGTACTTTTAATTGAACGGATTCATTCTTCTACAAATATTTATTGAGAGCCTACTACACACCAATTATTGTAGTATGTGCTATGGGCAATAATGGAAATGAAATCATGTCATGACCAAGGAAAGAGGCATTTGTTAAATCCTCTGGTGCCAAGGGCTTTGATGGAGAACAGATTTCACAACTGGCAGTGGAAAATCCATTCTTTTCCATCCAGGTTCAGGAAATTTTGCCACTGTACCAGCTGACCTATGCCATACAAAATGCTAAAAAAGTCCATGTGAAGAGATTCCTGTTCCTGGGGTATAAAGACTGGGTGGCAATGCACTGTATGTGGTTAGAGTTCCCAGCCAAAAGAGCTAAATGCTTTTAAAGAAAAATAAGCCAAAAATATCCAAGCCAAAAAAAAAAAGAAAAACAGGAAGTCCCAGAAGCAGGTTCAAGTTAATGACCTTTTCCCAATTTTCTTCCTTTGACTTTGATGTCAGTCACGTTGCATCTACTTCTTCCAGATTCACTACAGTATTGCACAGCTCTAATCTCAATCCTCATCTGGTTCTCTGACAATCAAACCTTCAATTTGTTTGAGTCCTGGACATGGCTCTACTCCTACCTGGCAATGAACGTCATTGTTAAGACTCAGCAACAGCGAACACAGACCCTGAACAGCAGTGACTTGCTGGAAGAGCCTAAGAAGATACAGTTGGAAGGAGTAATGGAAAAGAGAGTCTTTAACCTCCACTGACTCTCTCTTTCTTTCCAGTTTAGCCTTTAGGGTCACAGAAGTTAGTGGGGCACTTAGAAATCATCTAGTTCGAAAGCTTTCTATTCTTTAATTGCTAGAGGACGTTTTCATAATTTTTGTCATATACATAAACTATCCGTACTATTATTTGCCTGATATTTTTATTTAAATCAATTAACTTTTTAACCTACTTTGTCTTCATCCATGTCAAAAATATCCATTTGATTTTGTGGGTTGAAGTACTAGTTGCTTTTTTCCCCTAAAAGGCATTAAACTAAATACCATATATGTAAATTTAAAAATGTTAATCTATGAACCAGCTAATGTTTTAAATATTGAGAAATGTGGATGTCATTCAACAAGAAGATGAATTGATAGAATACCGTGGTGAAATCATATCCTCAATGCTACCCATTGAATTAAGTTCTATAAAATATACATTTTTTTTTTTTTGCCGTGCAGAGTCATCACGTTAGCTTGGGAGGTATTAATACTGTGATAAAGATCCAGGCATCCAGCATTCAGAGGCATCGTGGGCTTGATACTGTCCCGTTGACTCACTGTGACATCTTAAGCCAGTTCTCTTTTCCATGGATCTCATTTCTCACATTAGGAGATTAGACAACATGATCTCTAGTGATCCTTTTGGCTTCTTCATTTCTTTGCCTCGAACACTTTTCATATATTGTCCTCTATACACCATTAAAACATTAAGTGGGTAGGAAAAACAGCTATTCCATGTAAAATTACAATACTGCTTTCTTCAGAGTTCCAGGGAATTAGAAAAGAACCCCAGAGTTATTTCTCCTGGATCATTGTATGCTCTGCTTGGTACTATTCCCCATTTGCTGTGATTTATGAGAAGGTTCACTGAATTGTAAGTGCCCATTAATAAAAATAAAATAGGATGTAGGATATGATAAAGAATGACATGTATTAGTGTTGGGTGCACTAGTAGCATCACTCTGTTTAAGGATTTTTCTGGGTCAGTAATGGTATTCACTACTGGTATTTGGCATACATAGGTGGTACTAATATTGGTAACTGTTAATGTGACAATGAGCTTTAATGTAGCTGATACACCACTGTCATAAAAATGAATAATGCATCCTTTTTAGATGGCATAGCGAAATGAGCACTAGACTTGGAGTCAGGAAATCCAAGTGTAAGTCCTATATCTTCTATGTGTGACAGTGATGACATTTGACATTTGTGCTGTGCTTAGAATATTTTGTTATTCATTATTGAGAACCATTCTCTTAGCAATTTTTGAGATTAGAGTTATTTTGCCAGAAAAACTAACATATCTGAGAACAGGTTAAGAGATAGAACCTAATTCTTAATTTAAGGTTTCTGGTTTAAATTAGCTCTTTTGTAGAACCTTTTAACCTTCCTGAGTTTCAGTTATTTTGCTTATTTAAAAAGATTATTATTGCTCTCTATTTTATATGCTCATTATAGAGACTAAGTTAAATAAGTAGATGTTAAAGTGTTTTCTAAGCCATAACAAAATACCAAAAATTAAGATGTTACTATTGCCTCCCGGTGCGCATCTGCCTTGATTTATGCCATTTATGATTAGTGTGTAATAATCATTCTTCTGAATTTTTAATGGTTTGTCTCTATTTCAATTAACACCTTGTGTTTTCTTATGTTTCCTTCTAATTTGGAATATCATTAGAGAATACAAAAAGTGTTTTTTAGTCATTGTGTGTGAGAAAGCAACACACCAAGATATACCACATTGTTCTCGTTTGCTGAGCAAACTACTCTTGTTTTTTTAATGTGGAATGCGGAAAAACTAATTGAAAAGAGACAGAATGAATTTTGACTCAGATTGTACAGGATGAATCATAACCCACTTTCTCATCTGAGATGTGAAAAAAAAAAAATTTAAAGGAAACCAACCACCACACGGATTTACTGTCAGCCTCAGCATAATCAATACAGAGTGTTTTTCAACAGAACAAAGAGTACATTTACACTAGGCTGAGAATTGGAGATAGTAGGAAACCTAGTTAATTTTTTCTCTGTAATAGCCTACTGAAACTGTCATTTTATGCTTTAGATAAAGCATTCTAATCAAGAGAGTTTTGGACCCATCAGCAATTGCCCAAACCATTCAGAACTGTACCAGTGATCTCTACTGAGCAATTCTAGTCCGATCAGAGATGGGATCCTCCTTTGAACATCTAGTCCCAGTGTCATTTTGTCAGGTGGTAGGAAACAGGGGACAGAGCCAGGGTGGAATCGCTCCTTCCCTGAACAGAACTTACTTGGATTTATTGATGTGAATGATTAAAGAAAAATACTTTGTCCTGCTTGATTCTAGACTTTAGATGTTTAATCTACTTATATGTGAATATAGCTTATAAAAAGATTCTATACAAATAAAGAGGCACTATCACCTACTCTAGGGCATAGTCTCCAAGTTCTAAGTTCAGAATTAATTTATTTCTAATTCTTGTCACTGATGTATTTTATTCATACCTTTTATGGCCTTTATTTCTCTCATGTGTATGTATGTGTGTGTTTATGTGGCTCCTACTTTACTGTAAGATTACTAAGAAGAGAGACCACATCTTCCTTATCTTACTCTTTCCCTCTTTCCCAAAGAGCAAAATGAGGACCTAGAGCAAGATGATTTTTCAAATCTCCCTGTACCACTCCACCAAGATTTTTGCTTACAGTGGAAGTTCTAGTCTGATTTGATCCTAAATCTGTTTAAAATAAGAGTAGCATATATTTAGCACTTACTGTATACTATGAGTTTTACATACATTAGTCATATGTTGGCTATAACCCTATGAGGTAGGTATTGTTCTTTTACAGATGAGGAAACTGAAGGCAAGAGAATTTAAATAATTTTCCCAGGGTCTAGCAGTTGAAGTTGCAATGTGAACCCAGAACCAGTCTCTTAACCCCTGCATGTACTGTGCCTATGACTGACCATAGCTTGCAGAAGGTTAGCTAACCAAGGCCTGGCGAAAGATTAGACGCACAGGATCTGTGCTCATTACAGAGTTTTTCTGCCAAATCCTATTCTGTTTCTCCCTGTGTTTCTCCCAGAGGATGTTTTTAGTATGACTTGGTTTCCTTGAAGGGTCCCACAACTGACCAGGTAGCAGTGAGAAATCTAGGTGCACCATCTCTTTGTTTGCACTATACCAGATGTCTGCAGGGACAGTGTATTGGCCCTCAGCAAGGGTAATGCTGCCCAGCCAGATTGCTCAGTCCAAATGATACAAGACAATTGCTGAATGTAATATTCTTTGTTAATAGCACTTGAGTTGGAGAATGCATCTCCATTCCTCTTTCTCCTCTTGCACTTGAAACCTGGGTATTGTGATTTTTACAATATCTATGTCCAGAAACCCCCTTGTCCCCAAAATGTGTCTCAGTCCAATGCTGCCTTCTTTCATATATGGCAATAGTTTTAATTTTTAACGATCCATCACAGTGACATCTTCTAGCCTCACTAGAAAAGCCAGGTCCAGTCTCACTGCCAAGGTGGAAATGAGAAAGAACAAGGAAAGAGAACTCATCTTGAAAATAAGGTCACTCTCTATTGACATTTCATCAGGCAAAAGAGTTCAATGCAATAGCTAGCAATTGGCTCACTCAGTCGGAAGTTGATGCTATTTTAGGCCATCAGCGGGAGTGTCAAAGTATCTGTGAATTTTGGCATTTTATTTCATTAAGTTGGTTCAGGAAGCCAGACACTGATTAACTGATTCTTCGACTTAGTTTCCACTCCTAATTTTGGACGTGTGGTATCTTTAGGCAGCTGTTGTGACACCTTGCTTCTAAAGAAAACTTTTCTTGTGCCTCTAAAGCAATCCTGGGAAGAGTCTACCCCATATCCTACTATCCTGGAACCTCCTGTGCTTTACATTTCTGGTCACAGGTGGCATGGGGATACTATTGCTTCTGGTTCTCCTCTGGCAGATCAAGGAAATACAAATCAAGTGCATGCATCCAGTTGCCATTCTGAGTTTATCTGTAGTAGCAACGTTCTCATGACGCATTAGGCTCAAGATGGACTTTCATTTGGAGATCACATACGAAGATATCTATGAAAAGAATGGCCTCAGCATTGCAATCACTTTTGAAGTCAAGAGATGCCCTAGACAGGCCACACAATTTGTGTAGGTAAGACTAGGAAAATTCTAAACTTTGTGTTGTCGGGAAGGGTATGGGATCTGATTTTATTTATAAACATGCTTTAATTAAATAAGAAGGATAAGGATTTCTAGATAGGAAATTTATGTTGTTTTTTGTTCATTCATTTATTCAGTCATTATTGAAGGCCTCCTACATGCCAAGAAATTGTGCTAAGCATTTCTGTTAAATATTAGTCCACAAAATAGAGACAGAAGGGCTTGCAAATAATTACAACGTGATGAATATATTACTGGAGTTCGGTGACACTACGGGAGGAAAGAAGTTAGAAGGGCTTACTATGATTAGAAAAGTAGGGGAAAGTTTTGTAACATAGATGATGTTGGGACTCAATGTTAAGGGACTTTTTCAGGAAAACTGTGAATTCACAGGCATTTCAGACAAAAAAATTAGTAGGAACAAAGGTATAGACACCAACAGAGAAAACTGCAGTATGACTAGAGAATAGGATATGAGAAGAAAAAATGAGACTAAAAGGATGATCAGTGGTCAGATCAAAAGGGCTTTTTGTTTCCTACAAAAGAGTCTAGAGTCTGACCTGAAGATGCTGAGGATCCATGAACAGTTTAAACAAAGGCACAAGATACCATTCAAGATCATTATGGATACTGTTGGGGGGATGTTGTGGAACAGGAGAGAATTTAGTAGGTGGAGATCAGCCTGGTGCCATGTGTAACAGTCTAAAGGAAATAAGGGCCTGAGGGAAGGCAGTCGTGTTTTGGTGAGTTAGAAGGGTTGGGGAGGAGAGAGGGAGCTTCAAAGCAGAGCAAGAGGGATGGTTTAAGGCTTATTACTGGGTGTCTATCTTGGGTGGATAATGATATCATGAAGTGAGGTGAGAAAAACAGAAAAAGTTCTGTAATTATGGTGCCATCAGACCAGATATCCTCCCTACTGGGAAGCGGTTTAGTCCCATTCATCAATACTAATTGAGCACCTGCTATGTGCTCATTGTTCTGGGCATTGACATACCAGCAGTGAAGAAAGCAGACAAAAAGCCTATGTTATGGGGCTTGCATTCTAGTGAAGAGAGAAAGACAACATATAAGTAAGTAAAATATATAGCATGTTAGGTAGTGGTATAGCCTATGGAGGAAATTATGCATGAGAAAGGAAATAGTGATGCAGTGGTGGGTGGGTGGGAATAACACGGTGAATAGTGTAATGAATGTGATTGTGAGGTCCTTATTGTTGGTGAAATCTAGTCTGCCCTAGTTTTGTTTCTTTTCTGTTTTTTTGTTTTATAAATTATTATTTCTCCTAGACAAAGGAAATAAATGCCGATACCAACATAAACATTTATAAGCACATATATGTATACATAATAGTTGGTGTTGCCAATACAACACATGTCAGGAAGAACAAAAGAAAACAGAAGCTAAAAAGGTAAATATCAACAACAAAAAAGAACTTTTCTCAGACATGAATCCTTGTCATTCAAAAAGCTGGATAGTTTGAATTAGAAAGTAACAAAAAGAGACCTTAGATTTAATCCAAATCTCTTAATTTAGACAGAGAAACCTTAGACCTAGCAAGGAAGCCGATTATTCAAGGACAGCCAACTAAGTTTAAAATTCAGGTTTCCTGATAACCTGTCTAGGGATCCTACCCTTATCACGATCCCAGAGAGGTACAAAGTTTGGGATTTGGGTTGTGGCAGCTGGGATCTAAATTTCCACTTTGCCACAGTGACCTTGAGCAAGTTTCACCTCTGTTTGCAGCAGTTTACTCGTTTGCAAAGTAAAGATGGTTATAATATTTGTGATAGTGGTTTTGGATGATTAAATTAGTTAATAATACATGTCAATTACCTTTAGATGTGCCAGACATATATAGTGTTCAGTAAATGTTCACTGCATTGTTGCAATACCAAAGGTATTAGAACATCATGGTGTAGGTTACTTAGACTTTGAGTGTTTGAGCATAAGCCCAAAACCAATCTCTGATGATAACCACATGTAAGATCTTCTGATATTTCTAGTAAAGATGTTAAAATATTAACTGGTTCTTTTTAGGTTATTGGATAACTATAAAACATACTAAAATAGCTTAGGTATTTGTTTCATTCACAGAAGTTTTAGACAATTCAGTCTAGAGCACAGTTATCTGAAATTCTACACCAAAAGTGGAACCCTAACCTTTAAAGACAGGGACACTTATTCAAATGTGTGCATCTAGCACAAATTGGCCTGGTAGTTGTTAACAGCCATTTGTTGAGTGCTATCTATGTGCCAAGCACCATGCTGAACCCTTTACATAGCTGATCTCACTTAGTAACAGGTAGGCATTCATATCTGGGTTTTACAGATGAGAAGTTAAAGTTTTAGGGCAGTTCAGTTCCTTGCCCAAAGTTACATAGGTATCAAGAGACACAGCCTCAATCTTCATAAACTAGGTCGTCCCTGTTTGGTCAGCAAATATATGTTTTTAAAGAGTGTACTTTTCTCAGCCAGTTACTATATTTGGCAATTAGTCTGCATTTCGCACTACTGTCCTTTCTGTGCCATTCCTACAACTCATTCATAGAATTATATAATCATAGATGGTTAAGGCTGGAGGAAACCTGTGTTTCCTGGTTCTCAGCACGAACAGTAAGAATCGCTCAGGGGAACTTTATCACTATGCAAACCTACACACCCACACACACCTATCTTGTACATACTACTGACATAACCCTAGACCCACTGAGAAAATATCCTCACTCTTAGAAAATTTAGCAGATGGAGTGTTATATTCCCCAGGTGTAATGAGAAGAAAAAAAAAAAAGTTGAACATTACTGGATCTAGTCCAATCTTCTCAACTTACAGACAAAAGAACAGAACCAGAGAGTGGCAATAACATTCCAAAGATTTTTTTTGATGTCATTTATGGCATATCTACATAAGAACCTGGGTCTTCTAACTTTCAATGTTAAGTGATTTTTTTTGTTTGTTTATTCCTCAAAACTGCCTTCTTAGAATGTACAATGTTCTTTTTGATGGTTCTAGAGGAATACAAAGCAAAAGGAAGGGGGAGTGGTTAATATGCCTGGGATCCTATGGCAAATCAGTTGGCCAGGAGAGAATAAGTTCATTATATTATACTGGTCTATACCTATTCATTTGGTTCTGGTTAAGTCACAGCTCATCAGTATGGAATGCACATTTTCATAATAGTAGATTTGTGGGTTACATAGCTTTTTTGTGTCTGTTTTCAATTTCTGTTCCTTTGATAACTGAACAAATAACAGAGATGATGAAACCCAATGAGAGAATTATCTTCTAGATTTTCTGTGATCTCTCTTCTCTAGTCAATTGGTATGTCTAGTAATGACATAGTAGATTATTATAAGGTTA
>NW_012133858.1:15450387-15451673 GCF_000956105.1 Propithecus coquereli | reverse complement strand
CTTAAAAGTTTTTATGTGTTTAGAGTGGAAAGTACCTTGGAAATCATCTAATTCTGTCTCTTTTTTTGATGAAGAAAATGATTCCCAGAGAGAACAGGAGTTTAAGCCACAGCCACAAAATAGCAGTGCCAAGGCTAAACCTTGGTTTTTTTTGTTGTTGTTGTTAACCCTGGAAACCTCATTTTCTTTGTGCATCACTTATTTACAAAGTGGTAGTTGTGAATTGAGTGAATTATCCCAAGTTAAGATATATCTTGGTACTCACTTATGACTGGAGTAGAACTAAGAGGAGAATACTTGGGGAATTTTTAAGGAAGCGTGAATGAATTTATCATTTATCATATGTAACCTTAGTTCAAATCATCTTTCACAAGGGGCTGGGGGGGAGGGGATGTGTGGGCAAGACAGAAAAATACCATAGGGCTTCTCCTCTGGTCTTCATTCTCAAATTGGTTTGATATGATATGAGTTGGAATTTTATCAACTATAAAGGATTTGTGTCAGTATTAGTTTATGATACCTGTATTAGTTTCTATTGCAATGATAACAAATTACCATAAATTTAGGGCTTAAAGTAACATACATTTATTGTCTTATAGTTCTATAAGTCAGAAGTTCAACATAGGTCTCAATGGGCTATGATCAAGATGTTTGGCAAGGCTGCATTCCTCACTGCAGGTTCTAGGGGAGAATCCTCCTTGCCTTTTCCATCTTCTAGAGGCTGCCTACATTCCTTGACTTGTGGTCTCCTTCTTCCATCTTCAAAGCCTGCAACATGGCAGCATCTCTGACCATATTTCCACAGTCATGTCTCTCTCTGACCACAACTGGGAAGGGTTCTCCAATATTTAAGGCTCACCTGGATAATGTCAATAATCTATCTTAAAACTCTTAACATAATCATGTCTGCTTTTTTGTCATATACAGTAACATAGTCACAGGTTTCAAGCATTTGTTCCTCATTGTCTTTGGGAGATAATTATGCTGTCTACCATAGTGCCCTTCCGATAAATTTCCAGTGTGTGTATACATATATACTGTACATATACATGCTAGTATGCTTCAGTTAAAATAATAAGCCTCTATAGAAAAACCAAAGAATTCCTTAATACTTACGAAAAGTAATTTACTATCTGTACTGAGACCAATTTTTGAAATTAGCCCCCCAATGAAGAATTCTTTCCCTTTATTAGAATTGTTTCATGTACTTCAACAGTTATTTATAGTTTCTTTCTTTTTTTGATAACTTTATTCCAAGATAATTCAAGGTTTTTTCAGGATTTTTT
>NW_012133858.1:15444338-15445767 GCF_000956105.1 Propithecus coquereli | reverse complement strand
AATCTCCTGTGGGTGAATTTCAGAACCCCTTATTGATCACCCTAACTTTTTCACTCTTATGGAGGAGCCAAGAAAACTACTGATGCCGTCTCTGCTTCCCATGTGTCCTCAGCTGTGCGGTATAGGAAGAACTATTCCAGCAGTGCTCTTTCTGGCCTTAAGCAGTTCTAGACTCAGATATCACTTCAACGCCAGACTGAGTTTTGGCTGATTTTGGCTATGGCTTATAACTGAATGTAGCAGTTATGGATTTTTGAAATGTCTAGTGGCCTTAGGGAAAGTGGCAGTGTCCTCTAGGTAAAGGACTGTGGAAGCTTTGGTCCAGCTTTTCAAACCCCGTGATTCAAATTGTAATGGTAATTATCATAGGACACCCTTAGATGAGAACAATCTGTGTTACTTAAATGGTCTACAGTATAGCCTTTCTTTTCACCTCTTTCTCAGCTCCATCCTACCTTGTTCTAGAATATGGCTTATTCCACTTAACCTGTTCTCATCTGCTTTCTATTTTCCAGACATATATTGAGGTACCTTTGTGGTTATAACCTTCTTGTCTCACATACTTCTCCCCATACACTTTTTGCTGTTACTTATTATTTTTGGTACTGGTATACTTTTATTTCAGTAGAGTCTTAGAGTACAATTGTTCTTAGTCCACCATCCTGAACCAGAAGTCTACTATTTCATTATCAGGAAATAAAATTTTATAGCAAATGAGTCTCCAGAAGTGTTATTTTCAGATGATAGGAAATGGTCATGTAGTCAATCTGCAGACCCCCTTGGCAATAACAGTAACGAGATGGTATTTGTGGATGTGCTAGGTACTATCCAAAGCTCTTTATATGTACTGACTTGTATAATTCCTTTAGAAACCCTAATATAGTAGATACTATTATATCTACAGATGAGGCAACTTATGCCCAGATAGGTCAGGTGACTTGCCAAAGGTCACACCGCTGTAAGTGACAGAGCCAGGTTTTAAAGGCAGAGAATGTGACTTCAGAAACCTTGTTTCTAATTGTTCTTAAAATAGAGTGATATGGCTTAGGAGGCCAGATGGGGAATCTTATTCTATGCTAGTAGTAAATCTACAGCTCTTTAATTTACTCTGATGATACTTACATAGTTGCAGTGGATTCCCATTTCCAAACATAGTCACATGATAAAAATGTAGGCTGCTTTTATTCATATATATAAATAGTCTCTTAGTTGCTACAGCCAACCTTTTTGGTGTCCCCTTACTCTTAACTTTGAACATTTAATTGGATCCCTGATGCTATGTATATTTGATTTTTGTTACAGAAGTTACATTCACTTTATTCCTTTATTTGACATCAGCAAGACATAATTCCTATAAGCCAATTAATGATGTACCTTTCAACTCTGACTATGAGAACATTAGCTGGAATAAATATCAGACTCCTTTCTT
>NW_012133858.1:15442533-15444288 GCF_000956105.1 Propithecus coquereli | reverse complement strand
TTATCCTTGTTATTTATTTGGATTTTTTAAAATTGAAAGAATTTAAGCCTTGAAATTTATTACTGACATGTAAATCCCTGACTGAGCATTATGAAACTTGTTCAAATTGCTGAATTTAGTATTTTGTCAGCTGGGAACACTAAATACCCCAACTTAACTTGATATTTATAAAGCTCAGAGCAGCATTGGGGTTCCTGTACACTTTGGCAATTGCCCCATGGCTAATTTGGCCAACTTCCAATTCCTCGGGGCGAGACAAAGAGATGTCTCATTGCCACCTGCTATTAACTAAATGCTTAGGATTCAGTGTCTTAGGGGTGACTGGGAGACATGGGAATGGATTATTGTGGCAGCCTGTAGAACCTCCTTCCCTGGGGAATTTTGAGAACAGCAAAGAACCATCTGTCTGGGGTGGCTTTCAGAGCAGCCCTGCCTGAAGGCAGGTGCATGGATTAGATGACCTGTGAAGATTGTCATCCCTCCCAGTGACTTCAATGGAAAGGATGCATTTGATGAATTTGAAAAGAGTCCAGGAGGAACACTGATAGGTTTGGGGAGCATATGGTCAAGAGCCTGAGGGTGTTGAGCCCTGCTTGAAATTGGAGCCACTCATTGTCACCCCATGCCCTGAATTCCAGAATGCCATACTCTACATGTGAACCCAGCAGTCACTTATTATACCCTTGGAAATTATATGCAGATGTGGTTCACATTGGAGTAGTTCAAATCTTTGTTGATCGTAAACAGAATTTTTTTTTAACAGATAGCTCAACTGATCTATACCTAGACATTAAAACACACTGTTGAGCATGATTCTTTTAGTTAAGCCAAATCTGCCTGTATAATACAAAATGCACTGACCCCAAGGTTAAATTTTTCAACCTTGTTCCTCACAGGTTGTTCTGTGTTTGTTTCAGGCAATTAAGCAGCTTGATTAATCTTTCAGAAGAGCTGTCCTAATTATATCAATAGTAGCTTTATTATAGGTACTTAAATAAATTAGTTAAGTAACATTTATTGTGATCTAATTCCCATTGTATGTAATGTAATAATATTTTTAAAGTTATCAAGAAAGGGCAATGTCCCCCAAATACTTTCACAATAATATGTCAGACATAAATAGTAGAGTGATTAACACTGAAAATTGTTGTGTGTCTAAACAAGTGACAAAGTGGCAGTCAGAAAAGGTAGACATGGGAGAGGCCAACTAATCCATAGTTAGAGGGATTGTGATTTAGGGAAGTCTTCATGGACAAAGTGATCTGGATGAGCAGAATGTGGAGAGTGGATTAATTGGAAAAGGTAAACAGGACCAGCCACAAACCTCTCCTAAAAAGTTAAACTATTTTAAAAATAAGAGTTGTGGCTTATCAAAAAAAGTAGTGCTTCAGAAAAAGATAGACCCTTAACTCAAATGATATACACAATCCAGATAGGTTTAAAAAATTGAATGTTTAAAAACTAACAACTTAAAAAAAAAACTAGGGTGAAATATAAATATTGATCTGATCTGATATTGAGGAAGTGTTTTCTTTATGCTTTGTAACTATAAAACAATAAAGAACAGTCACAAAAGAAATTATCAATAGGTTTGACAATAAAAATGTTAAAGTGTGTGTAAATGTCAGAGACAAATGGGAATTATATTTGCAATGAATATAATAAGCAAAGCTGTTTGTATGAAAATTTTCATGCAAATATCCCAATAGGGTTAGATGAGGGATGTAAATCATTCTTAAAGAGATAAATACAAAT
>NW_012133858.1:15433714-15434981 GCF_000956105.1 Propithecus coquereli | reverse complement strand
TGTGAGGTACCCCTATATATGGATTAGAATGGATAGATAAGTTAGAAGATTTAAAAGACTGACAATATTAACTATTATAGAAGGTAGAGCAACTGGAATGCTCATATAATTCTGGCGAGTATCATACACTGCTGAGGAGGATGTAAAGTACAGACACTTTGGAAAACATTTTGGTAGTGTCTTAAAAAATTAAACATTCATTCAACATGTGACCCAGAAATGCTCCTCCTTGATATTAACCCAGGTGAAATGAAAACTGTTTTTTCCATGCAAAGAGTTGTACACAAAGTTGATAGCAGCTTCATTTATAATAGCCAAAACTGGAAACAATCCAAATGTCCATCAACAGGTGAAAGGATTGATTATGCTATTTTTTACATTTATTTTTATTTATTTCATTTATTTGTGTTTTTTTTAATGTCAGAATATTATGGGGGTACAAATGTTTTGGTTACATAATTTGCTTTTGTATAGTTTGAGTCAAAGTTATAAGTGTGCCCATCACCCAGTGTGCATTGTACCTGTTAGGTGTGAATTTACCTATCCCCTCTAC
The DNA here is from genome assembly GCF_000956105.1 of Propithecus coquereli. Lineage (NCBI taxonomy): Eukaryota > Metazoa > Chordata > Mammalia > Primates > Indriidae > Propithecus > Propithecus coquereli. The sequence continues at coordinate 15,434,428 of NW_012133858.1, read as the reverse complement.
TCCTGTCCCACCTGCCTGATTTCCCTTGAGTTTTACTTCTATATGTGCACGTAAGTGTTGATCAATTAGTTCCAATTTAGTATTGAGTACATGTGGTGTTTGTTTTTCCATTCTTGTGATACTTCACTTTGAAGAATGGTCTCCAGTTCTATACAGGTTGTTACAAAAGATATTGGTTCACCATTTTTTTTTTTTATGGCTGAGAAGTAGTCCCATCATTTGATCCAGCAATCCCACTACGAGGTAAATACCCAAAGGAAAAAAAGACATTTTATAAAAAGGACACTTGTACTCAAATGTTTATAGCAGCACAATTCACAATTGCAAAGACATGGAAATTATGCTATATTTATACAATGGAATACGACTCATCAGTTATAAGAAAATAAACTACTAATATGCTCAACAATGTGGAAAAAACCTTACAAACATGATGCTGAGCAAAAGGAGCCAGAGCCTTCCCTCAAAGAGTACCTACTATATAATTCCATTTTTACAAAATCCTAGAAAAGATAAAGCTAATCTATAATGACAAAAAACAATCAATAGTTTTCTAAGGCTGAGGGGAGGGAAAGGATTGACTATAATGGGGTACAAGGGAATTTTGGGGGGTGATGGAAATGTTCTAGAACTCGATCATGGTAGTAGTTATAAGGGCCTATACATTTATTGAAATTGATCCAAATGTACACTTAAAATGGGTTTATTTATTGT
>NW_012133858.1:15393356-15433369 GCF_000956105.1 Propithecus coquereli | reverse complement strand
ATTTACATAATAATTGATTAACTAGTACGATTACAATAATGAGTTAAAATGACATCAGCAGGTTTGGGACCAAATTCAGCTGGCTCTGGTAGCAGATATAGCAGGAGGCACACAGGTGAGGGAACATTTGAAATGGAATTGAGGCCATGTTCCACTTCACATTGTGCTGAGGTCAGGTGTGTCCGTCCAGAGGAAGTGATTCCTTAGGCCTGCAAGGTAAAAACATGCAGACATACTCAAGAGTAGCAGAGTAGCCCAGAACACCAGGCAAGCCACAAGCTCCTTTCCGTGTGTGTTAGAGATAAAATTGAGAGATTAATCCAAGGAGTCTGTTACTATATGAAGGGCACATTAAGTCTCAACTATATCTCTATGATCAATCAACCAACCAAGAAAGTATACATGTAGGAGTGACTTATCATGGAATTTCAGAGCTAGAAAGGCATTGTATTTCACCTTCCCCTGAAGCTGATATCCCAGCTACAGAATTCCCAACCACTCTGCTTGAACATCTCCAAATATTAGGAAGCCCTTGGCAGTGGTGAAGAGGAAAACATTCAGAAGGAGAACAGAAAGAAAACTAATCACAAAATAGGAAAATGATAAGAAGCCAGTTTCCCCCCTATCATTTGTTGTTTTGGGACTTGTTGATAAAAAGCCATTCTCACTGAGGTGGTATCTCATTGTGGTTTTGATTTGCATTTCACCTGATGATTAGAGGTGTTGAGCATTTTTTCATGTTTGTTGGCCAATAATCTATCTTCTTTTGAAAAGTTTCTGTTCATGTCTTTTGCCCACTTTTCAGTGGGTTGTTTGATATTTTCTTGCTGATTTGTTTGAGCTTTTTATAGATTCTAGTTATCAGCCCTTTATCAGAGGTATAGCATGCAAATATTTTCTTCCGTTCTGTGGGTTGTCTATTTGCTCTAATGACTATTTCCTTAGCTGTGCAGAAGCTTTATCCTCGTTTACCTTCATTTTGGTTCATAGATCACTGAAGCCTAGATTTCTCTTTGAAATCTGGTCTGGTCAGTCTTTGGTTTTGGTGTGTGTCTTCTGTCTCCTTATAGTTTGATGCCTTCTTAGGCTGTGAGGGGCATCCACATACTAATAGAAATTGGACAATGCCAAACATGTTCAAAAATCTTGGTGAGTTTAATATTTTACTTGCAGCTACCAAAGCTCCTCATAAACGCATACAAACACACACACACACACACACACACACACACACACACACATTTTTCTGTACTTCCCTTAAATGTTCTACTTAGCTTTCATAGTATGATTTGACTGTCTCTCTTCCAAAGTTTTATTTGATTAGCCTTCCTCTCACAATCTGAGCCCGTCTCTAGAAAAAATGAATTGCTTTCTTATATGACTCTTATGGTATTTCCATATGGCTCTTTAATAGCCTTCATTATGTTATGTTGTAATTATATGTGTCCATGTGTTCTAGGGAAGGCAGATATCAGGTGTCACAATATCTGTTTATTTTAAATGTTTATCTATCATGAGTCTTAAAGATTAGTAGTAGCTGCTCAATAAATGTTAAATTGAATTAACTATTTCCAGTCTTACAGGAAGTTACTTAAGTTATTCCTCTTCATTTGTGCAATCCTATATTAAAAGTTGCATTTAGAATATGAGTCCATGAGGGTAATGAGCACATCTGTCTTAGTGATCTATCTGCTATGTTGGCACATGAGTAGGTACTCAGTAAACGTTTTGTAAAAGCGTAACTTTAATGAATCTTCTGCCTTGTAAGGAGTCTTTAGAACAGGAATAGACATAAAATTGATCTCTAATACCTTTTGTAAACTTCTTAAGTCAGTAAATTTCTTATATAAATTTTTTTATTAAATAAGTTGATGAATTCCTCAGAATAAAGCTGATGATATAGAGATGAAACAGGATAGAAGGGCTCTAGGCAGTCATTCGTCCCCTTCATCCTTCTTCCTATTCCCGACCAGGAGAGCAGGATCCTCAAGATTCTTAGGGTTCTTTGGAGCATACTTTGAAAGTCTCTAATTCTGGTTCACACTTAAATTTACAAAAGAGGAAACTGAGGCCCATGGTGGTTAAGTGACCTTTCCGAGGTTACACAGCCATATATGGTATGGCCAACCCATGTCTTCTGACTCTTGATTCCATTGCTCTTCCAACTACCATTCATGTTCCCATTTAGCTATATTACATGGACAGCATCTTTTTTTTAATTTCAGAATATTACAGGGTACCAATGTTTTGGTTACATGGAATGGATAGCATCTTAAACATTTAAATTTTTTTCTTTAATAAAGATCTTCCCTTTTCTTTAGAGTACACCATCACTCCCAGTGGTACCACGTGCACCAAGCTAAATTATTGCTCAGTGTTTGCAGACCACCATCACAGCACTCTGTAGTCATACTTCAGCCTCATTATGTGTACATATATAGTTCCTTTAGTTTTTCTGTACAAGGCAATCTCTCCAGTCCCTTAATCACGTGTGCCATTCTCTCTCTAGTGCCTATAAGAGAACATTTTGCTTATATTCCAGATGGAAAAAATAACCCCAACATGTTGTAACAGGGGGGAGGAAAACAAAGTATGTAGATGAAAGGAACAATCTACAGGTTAATTAGTAGTATGGCCACAAATATGTGCAAAGTTTTGTTTCAGAAATAAAGCAATCTGTATTTGTTGTAACTATCTCTTCTTTGAACTTAACAGAATGCTGATAATGCCAAGCTCGTGTTTACGGTCCAAATTTTTGCTAAAGACCTTCAACTTTGCACTCCCCCTGTGTGGTATATCTTGCCCAAGACAGAACTTCAAATAAAAGCACATAGCAGTAGCTGATGCAAGAGCCCATTACTGAACTTATGTGTTTTAATGCAGTTTCTGTGGATTTACATGGTTTCTGGGAGCTCCCTGTAAATTTTAGTAAGGGAGAGCTCTTGACTTATCTCACTAGTTATTGGAAACTTGAGTATTAGTCAGTCATCTTGTAAAAATTAAATGTGTTTACTGAATATGATAATCTAAATATGGAAACTATGTTAGTACAAGAGGAATCACCCAGAAATACTCCACTGGCATAAATAGAACATTTCCACTTGTCCGGTTTTCTCATAACTTTATTGTGTTTCAACAAATTTGGGGTCTTGAAAGTCTGCCCCCAGGTCACCATTGAGTAGATTTTCTTTATGCTAAGTCAGCCTTAATCTAAATTTAGCTTGTGTGTTCATCTTAAAAATTTTATGTTGGATGCAAAACTGAAGACTGAGAAGGTCCTTAGAAAAACACTTGATTCAGTGTATTCATGTTATGGGAGGGAGAAACAGAGAGAAAATGTGGTTAGCCCAGGCACATGGCTTCCTAGGCAGTGTTCCATTTTTCCAAACTCTCATGTGATCCAGAAAGTACACCTTCAATCCCAACCAAACCCTTCCTGTAGAGCTCTCTGTGCCTTTCTTCCGCTGCTCTGATGATCTCACATTTCTACCTTTTGGAGGGTAGAAATGTGATTTCTTGCTATGTTCTTATTATACAGCATTGCTCCTCAACTCAGAAGTTATGCAGGCTAGTGGATTTTAGTGGAATGGAATTTAAACTTTTCTACTTTAAAAACCAGTGATTCTGCTAATCGGAAGGTGGCAAAGAAGGGTGACTATTTATTTTCTCTCACACACAAAGCAGGATTGTGAAGGGACTTATTCTCTGAATGAAAGAAGAGAGGAGAAAAGTAGGAACATTCTCATGTTTTATTCAGATGTTAACAAAGAAAATTGAGAAGTGTGTTTCCTTAAAATTGACACCATTTTTATCCCAAACATTCTGGAAAGTGATAGCAGATGACTGTGCAAGCCTGTGTAGAGAAAGAGGAGTTTTTCCAGGAGCACAGTCGCAGTGAGAAGTATTACCTAAAAGTAATGCACTAATTGCTTTCAATCTTGCATATTTTCACATACTGTGTACATACATATGTGTATTAATAACTGTTCCCTAGACGTCACCTCAGCACTCGGAGAGCTCAGTGTTGCTATGCAAGGGCTAGAGATGGAATTAGATGCAGACTGCAGTTTAGCAGTGAGGATTTTACAGAGATGCAAGAATGGAGATGGCCTGAAGTTGTGAGACTTAATGCCCATGGGTCTCTGAGCTCTGATGTCACATTATGTGTCAAGTATTCATGGCATCCGTCTGCCCACTCTACTGAGAATATATACAGCATTGCCAGTATTTGTAAGGCACGAATATATTAAAAACCAATCTACTCACATCAATCTTTCATTCCACCATGTAGATTTTGCACAGAAATGCCTTAGAATATGATCTGTCGATAGAAGCCTCAGACATATAAGTACATTCTATTGTGCATGTGATTTATATCAATATTCATAAGAAAGTTTGTTTTACAGCAATACATCTTATAGGAATTCCCTACACTTTATTGATACATATATATTTATATGTATATGTATATGTATACCTCCTCCCAGTAATATTTTGAGGTACCTAGGGCTGATATTTTTGCTCTACCTATGGCTCAAATGAATGAAGTAACTTGCCCAAGTCACAAATCATATACATGGTACAGTTAGAATCAAAACCCAACTCTTGGCCAGGTGTGGTGGCTCACACTATAATCTTAGCACTCTGGGAGGCCAAGTAGGGAGAATGGCTTGAGCTCAGGAGTTCAAGACCATCCTGAGCAAGAGTGAGACCCCATCTCTACCAAATAGATAGATACATAGATAGAAAAAATTAGCCAGGCATGATGGCACATCCCTGTAGTCCCAGCTACTTAGGAAGCTGAGTCAAGAGGATTGCTTTAGCCCAAGAGTTGGAGGTTGCAATGAGCTATGATGATGTCACTGCACACTACCTGGAGCAACAGAGTGAAACTCTGCCTCTAAAAAAAAAAAAAACACACACACAAAAAATCCAATTTTTCTATCCATGGATTTACCACATATCCCACTTGAGTAGTTTGTATTCTTAAAAAAAAAGAAAAAGAGACTGAAAACTTTCCCTCAAATGACTGTTACAAATAACGCCAGTGTATAAAACAATCAGTTTATATCAACTGTGATCAAACAGGGACCAGAGCTTTGTCTTATTTGGCCCCCATGCACCTTTGCAAGACCCACTACCTCACCTCCTGCTGCCATTCTTTTGATTTTGAGAGTACACAGATGTTCAACCAGTGTTGCAGAGAGAAATAGTTCCAATGGTAATGGAGTTAACCTTGTTCCGGAATCATGCAGGAGTCATCTTGTAGCCTTGCAGGTCCAACACAATACTCCAATTTACAATGAAATTTTACCATCATGTGGAGGGAGAAATTCCTCATGCTCAGGCAACAGCGCCTACTAGTGGGAAGAAACTAATACTTAAGGTAGGACACCTGGGAGATAGTTTGGTGCAGCTCAAAAGAGTACTATACTGAGAGCCCAAAGGCCTGGATTCAAGTCTCATCTCTGATGATGGCTTGCTACCAGATCTTATCAAGGCACTGTCTCTCCCTTAGTCTGTGTTTTTAAATCTGGAAATAAGGAGTCTGGGCTAGATGCTTTGTATATTTTGTGTACATCTTAGGACTCTTTAAATCATTTTAACAATATATTATGGGCATTTTGGCACTAAATGGAGAAACAAAAGCCCAAGTAAGACTAATTGGTGTCCTAAGGCAATAGTGTCAGGTGAGAATATCGCCCACGTCTAGGTTCAGTGCTGTGTGTGCAGGTATTAATAATATGGTCCAGCCTAAAGGTCACTAGACTGGGCTTGAATGCAGCTCTGCTGCCTAGTTCTCAAGCCATGCACAAGGTTATTATCCATATGTTAACTCATCTGTTAAAAGAGGGTAATAGTCTTACAGAGCTTTTAGTGATTATAAGATTCAAATGAGGATATAGAAATTATGAAGTTCTATGTGAACTTGCAGGATTATTTTCAATGTTCATATGTCAGAAATTTGGAAAAAGTGATGTTAGTTATATTATAATTTTCATTTTTTTCTTTTTGGTTTCTATTCTAAATTTGTATCCTCCACGGAGACAGGTACTATAAGGTAGAAATCTTTCGGGAGTCACATATTATCTTAGTCTGTTCTGTGCTGTTACTACAGAATACCTGAGACGGAGTTATTTATAAAGGAAAAAATTATTTTCTCACATTTCTGGATGCTGGGAAGTCCAAGATCAACCCATCAGCAGGTTCGGTTGTCTGGTAAGGTCTGCTGTCTGCTTCCAGGGTGGTGCCTCGTGCCGCATCTTCACATGGCAGAAGACAGAAGGGCAAGCTATCAGAATGCTGCACAAAGCCTCTTTTATAAGCCTTAATTCCATTCGTGAGGGAGAAGCCCTCATGCCTAATCACCTCTTGAAGGTCTCACCCCTGTTAGTATCATATTGGCTACCCCTGAATTTTGGAAGGGACACATTCAAAACACAGCAAACATCTTGTCTAATATGATCATTGGAGAAAATAGCAAGTGAAATACTGGTTCCTTTGCATAAAATTTTAAATATATATATTTATAGTTAATATATATAAACTGTTATTCAGATAATCTGTTTAGTTAACACTCTGATTTCCTGTTTTATTCTTTTGTGAAACAGGAAGGTAAGAGGGACATTTTAGAAAACCTAATGCCCTGTACAAAATGAGTCATAGTTCTCCACCTGCAAACTGTGGCCCCCATTCATGTTTTGTGTCAATATGATTATTACATGTTCTGTACGTGGATTCCACTTCATAGGGAACATAGGCTTTTGCCCGAGCTCTGTTTGTTGGGTTGATATAAGTTTAGATGATCTTATATCACACATTGAACTCTTAACTGGTTCTATAGGCCATTAAACCTTTTCAAGTTTCAGTTTTTTCATTGTTAAAATGAAGATGATTATAACCCTTGCTTCATTGCCTTCAAAGATTATTGAGGGATCAAATGCATTGATAAATAAGATAAAACACCATATAAATATAAGGGATGCTTATTGACATCATAGGGGGAAGATTATGCTATTGCTGGGTGCTGAAATACAATAGCTTTAGAAACACCCTTCTATGTTACCTCACTATTAGGTTATTAGGTTTGCTCTCAAATAACCAGAATAAATTTGGAGATTTCCTGCCATGAAAGCCAAAAGTACCTGGGCAAATTTAACCTTTGAGTGGAGCTGAGGGAAGTACAAATTCCCATGAGAGATGCCTTGGAGCAGATTCAAACCATAAGTCAAAAATAGTTGCTGCAATAGCTGTTGTAACAGTACTAGTAAATACTGATTTTTCTTTTAACAGATCAATCATGAAATGAATTTTAAATATAAAATAATAGATTGAAAATTAAGAGTGAGAATATGAAAATGTCCACGTGTAGAAATCAACTTGAAGAGAAATCTTGCTTTGGCCAAAAGACATACCGACGTTCTCGTCACGGATGTTCTAAGATTTTTACAAGCTTCCTGCCAGGCCACATGTTTGTAGAAATTTTGGATTTTTAAAGTAATAAGCCAGTTGGAGGACTGGCTAGGTGGGTAGGTTGTAAAGCCAGACTGCCTAAGCCTCAGTTCCCGTGTTAATGTTTAACTCTGTGGCTGCAGGCAAAGTACTTACTCTCTCTATGCCACCTTTTGTCAACTGTGATGGAGATAATGACAGACCCTACATCACAGGGTTGTTGGGAGGATTACATGAGATAATACATTTAAATACTTGAAACAATACCTGGCACATAATAAGTGCAGAATAAATACTGACTAGTATCATCACTCTGGGGTCTCCAAATTTTTGTGAGGTTAGGATTGAAATTTTTAGCATTAAATTCTATTAATAAAATATCAATAAACATAAATCTTATATAACTGCCTCAGAGATGCAGCTACCTCTATTTTCCATGTGATGACTATCATCTTGAGAATGTAGTCCAAAGAATACTTGTTTCTGGTTCTAGTTGTTATGAGCAAATTCCTTTTGAATTTGTCCTATACCTCCTGTAGGTGGTGGGAGAAAGAAGCAGGGCTCATGCTGGGCACTTTCTAGATGTTACCTTCCACTGAACTTGATGGCCAGGTAGTTAAGGCAGTTATTATCATCTCCTTACAGAGGCTTAGGAAAGGCAACCGCAGTGCTTGGCACAGAATAGAAAATAAGTGCAGCTCTAATGGCTGGATAGATAACTAAGACCTTCTATCTAGTGAGATCATCTACTCAGCTGCTTGTTTTCTGAGAAAAAGCTCAGAAAATTTAGGATATTTATCAGTGCTGCCCATAGCTATAACAAAGGCAGGTATTACAATTCTTATTTAGTTTACACGTTGTTATATATAACTTTGTTTAAAGGGTACTATGTATTATATCCAGCGCTACAAAGTAATGTTTTTTTGTTTTGTTTAGTGGTGGTGGTGGTGATGGTGGTATTTTTGTTTTGTTTTTGATTTTTTTTATTTGTTTTTGCTGCTTTTCCTTAGGATGGAAGTTGTCAGAAAGTTTGTGTCATGACTGTATGTTATTCGTTTAAGTGACAGTTGGGAGCAGGGTAAACGGTGCCCAACTCAATGCCTCTGTCGCCCAGTATTGAAGTTGTAGTTTCCTACGATGTAGCTCCTGGGAGATTAGGCACTAGCCGTCACTACCTTCTAATACTCCAGGACAAACTACTCTTTGTAGAACATGTAAGTGCACAATCCTTTGTATAGCAGAGGTTCTAAAATCCACTGCGTTTAGAATCACCTGGAGAACCTCTAAAATCGTTATTTCAAGGCCCTGGCCAAAGAAATCAATCTCTGGAGATTAGGGCTTGGGTATCAGTGTTTAAAAAAGAAAATCCTGATGGGAAGCCAGAGTTTAAGAGTCAAAACTCAAGGTCCGCTGTGAAAGCCCCTCACCTATTCTGATCTCCCTACCTGTGGCAAGACTTTCACTAAAATCTCCTGACACTTGGGGGGTTGGAGAAGTGATGCCGTCCCGGCCTCTTCTCTCCCTGAGTGGGAATGGGCCCTACTCCTAAGCAATGCAGATAACATCAGAGTTATGAGTGAATAATATTCATAGAATAACACGTGCTGATTAAGAATATGGGGTTTAGAAGTCAGACTTGGTTCCGGTCTTAGCCCCACTGCATTCTGCCTTTGAGACCTTGGCTGGGTGGCTTAACCTTGGGTTTCATAGCTACAAAATAAGAATAATAGATAGGGGTTGATATGTCCAAGTAAGAGAATGTATGTGAAGTGCTTAGGTCAGTGCTTGGCACAGAGAAAAATACACAATAGTTTCCTATTTTTCATTAAGCTCCTTCACAATGCATATAGTTAATTAGTGAAACATGCTTGCTGTTGCAAACTTATGTGGGACTCCCCCTGCCAACTTACTCCTCACCTGAAGGTCTAACCTAAGCAAATGTCTATCTATAAATGAATCATATCGTGGTTAGACTTCATACTAACTTCCCTTTATCAGGAGATCATCAGCCTTCACTTCATCTCATCTGTTTTGTTGCCTAAGCTTTTGTCCACCTATTCCTGAACGTCTCTTCCTGACAACTTTGGGGTTTTGCTTTGTGTGTATGTGTGCATGTTTTGTGTGTTTTACCTTAGCTTAACTTCTGTTTTTGGACTAATGTGTTTCTTAATTTGACTGTCTCTGAAAGTGTTTTATGTCTGTCACTGGTCCTAGTGCTGTGGCAGTCGTTGCTCCTCTTCCTGTTGTATGTGTGAGTATGTGTGTGAGTGTGTGTATGTGTGTGTGTAGAGGGAAAAGAAAAAGAGAGGGAAACAGCTATCCACAGCTGCCTTTCCCCTCCCACCAATGTACCCACTGAATCTGCAAGCATCTCTGTGAGGAGTATCTAAGCAATAACATGGTGAAATTGTACACTAGAGTGATATGTATACAGGCAGAGTGACTGGATTGTATGCATCCTACATTCCAGCTTTTAAAATATGAGTAGGATACCGGTATTCACAGAGCTAAATGGCACTCACCACAGGAGACTGGTTAGTGCTACATTATTTAAAGAACAGAGCCCAAGAAAATAGTGAAAACTCAGTTCGATGTGTGATGTGATATGTGACAGCTCACCATAAATGGCTGTCAGTTGACATCCACTGTGGAATCTGCATTGTCTAAGGCCACACAGCAGTGCCATATGATAAATTCACTGACAGCACAAAATAAGCTGGTTCTATTGGAGTGCTTCCAATTAGTTTAAGTGAACTACTTTCTCTGGCTCAATGGTACCAAAATATTTTATGAGAAGATTTAGCTGATTCCGTTCATGCATGTTTTCGATGAATAGAAAGCCATCGAAAACTTTTTAAACTAAAATATAAAGATAGCATTAGGGAGATTGGTGAAAAGCAGCATATATTATAGTGCTATAGAAATTTCTTTCTTTCAGGTAACTCATGGTTGAGCCAGTCTGTCCCCAAATTGTTTTGCATGCAAATGAAGCCTGTTTAGGTAGTACCTGTGAGCTTTTATTCTGACAGGCAGTACAGAAATAGGTACCCCCTGGTAGTGTGGCTGAACTTTAACAATAGAATCACCTGGAGGGCTTTTAAAATTTCACTCCTGTGACATCCCACCTCAGACCAATGAAATCAGAATCTCTGGAGCTGGGATGCAGGGATCAGTATTTTTTTTTAAGTTCCCCAAATGACTGCAATATACAGGGAAGGTTGAAAATCACTGACCTAGAACATAAGCGGTTGAAGAAAGAGGTTGTCTATTATTACAGGCATTAATGCTACAGGGTCCCATGAAGTAAAAGCTTTAGTGATTGGAAAATGCCATTATCCCAGAACCTTCAGGGAATGTCACATGGGCCTGTCACATACAAGATGCAAACTTGTTCTATTATCTTTTTGTGCCTTCAGTGGAAGATAATTTTTGAATCATCTTAATGGAGACTGTGCTTCAGGAAAATAACTCTAGTGGCCATATGTAGCATAAATTAGAGCAGGCTTTGTTTCTAGGAATACTTTACCATCATTTCACTACCCATATATAATGTTATTGATTCAACTTTTAGAACAGGACTTTTTTCAGAATATATTGAACAAGGTGCTTATTGAGAAAACTGATATATCATATAATAGACATATAGAGCTTTAATTCATTATAGTATATAAAAATACATTATTTTGCTTATGCCTAAAATTTCCATTATAAGCCAAGTAGCCAGGAGGACATGAAGACTTGATATATGCATAAATTTGCTACTTTACTTTTGATGTTGAGGAATGTGCAAGTTTAGAAATATGTCTTCTCCAGTCACCATGGCATCAGCTCTCAAAATGGCTATGGACATTTTTGGTCCCACCTCAAAAACAAGCAGCATTTGCAAAAGAGGGTCTGTGGCCTATTGTATTAATCATATAGTGATCATGGAAAAAAACATTTTAAAATAAAAAGTGTATTTTTGCATTATGAGGGAAATAAATTTACATACCTAACACAGAAAATAAATATGAAAACCCACATTCCACTTTTCTACCTCCCTTGTTCAACCTGTTGATTTGCCGGGAATGCCACACTCCAGCCATGCCATTCCTAAAAATGACTTGTTCAAATTCTAACCTTTCAGACTTAGCTCACTTACCAAAACTGTTGTAAAGCCTTTCTGTTTGTAAGAGGAAGTAAATTAGAGATATCAAAACAATCAGGAAGCCATTGCAATGGCCTGTGAAAGATAACAAAACCTCATTTAGGTGGTAGGCGTGTGGTGGAAACTAGGTGTTTCTGAGACATTGCTGAGGTTGCTGGAGATGGGAGAGAAGAGTTAAAGGGTAAGAAGACTCCATAGCTTGCTCCACTGCCAATGTAAAGCTATATGTGTATATATATATATATATATATATATATATATATGAAGTAATAATATATAAACAAGCTTTTTTTGTGTGAATGGGTTTAGTAGTCCTAAGTCACTGACTAATTCCCCATAGGCTTTCCAGTCCTCTGTCATTGGCTCTTCTGATTTACTGTCCTAAGGGTTGTCAACAAGTTCCTCACACCAGCCCTGTTCTGAGCCCCAGCTTCTTGCTGGCCCTGGATCAACTGTTTCCTTCATGCTCTGATGCCTCGAAGTTTGGTACCATTCCCCTGGTTTTTCTTGTTTAAAAATACTCATATACTTGTCTAAAACATGGGCATTACGATTGTGGTGTGCTTGTAACAATGCATAGTGTAAGTTTCTCTGGAGGCAAAGATACACTATGCTTGAGTAACTTTCTTTCCATTCTGAATGCCTCCCTAAAAGGCATAGTTTGTAAATTTTTGTTAATGTGTGAAGGGAACATTCGGGCACCTTTTCTGTCCTGCTGATGTGTAGGGCTATTTTTATTTTTTGTTCTTCGCTCTTTTTCTGTGCTTGTGATTTTAAAGATGTCAGACTGGCTGCCCTCAAGGCTGGTGTCCCAGTTTATCCCAAGAATAGGAAGAATATGGGATGCAGCAGAGCTGGTCCTGTCTAGGTCCAGCGTATTAGGCTGACCCACTCTGGAAGAATATTCTCCAAAACATAAAGGAGAAGATTGCTCCTTATGAATACAGTCCATCTGTTTTCATAGCTGAGAAGACAAAACCTTGTTGTGCCGTCACCAAGCCACTGTAGTGTTTTGGATGCAATAAGCCACAGGCACTCTGGAAAAACTAGAGGGTCTTTTCTTGCTTCCATCTTCACCTGTCAGAATTCCATGGTTTAAGGTCAGTCTCGAATGCCTCTTTCTCCACAAAACCTTTCCTGAGCCTCTTCAGATGTGATTTTCCTTCCACATTTCCATAGCACTTTCTTCAAAGACATGTTGCACGATTTGTCACGTGACTTTTGAATGTATATAGTCTTGGAATGACTGTAAAAGACACTGACGTCAAATCCATTTCTGTATATCACACAGAAGCAAAATATAGTCCTGGGCAAAGAGTAGATACTTGGAATGTCTGTTGTATAGATTCAAAATGTCAAAGCTTATCTTTTCATCATGACCTTTAGGGTTCTTCTCTGACCTTTCCCTCTAAATGAGTGATGGAAATTTGCTCCCAGATCCTCATGGGTAGCTATCAAACTCTCCATAAACCATGTAGGTTTAGGCTCTTGGATTCCACATATTACGTTTTAGGCAACTGTGATATGGATCAAAATTGCTACCTTTAGCTGCTTAATAGACCACCATGACCAGTAGTTGGTAGCATTTGGCCAGAGCTATTTTTTTGCAAAGTGTGGTCAATATCTCTCGTAGTCCCTGGTACCCTATTTCATGAGTTTGCATGACATCTGGAAAAGGAAATAATAATACAGAAAAATAATTTTGTTGACCTGAATTTAACAAATTTGAAATGTAAAATTATAGTTTTCACAGGAATCCAATATAGATTGGTGATCCACTTGCCTCTAATCCCTAATGTTTTCTGTAATGAAATACTGTCAAAAGGTGGCATAAAGATCTCAGAAGTGTAGCATTATTTTCAAACCTAGCACAGTCTTTTTTTGTTATTTTGGTTTTTTCAGAATAATCACAAAAATAGTGCCATATGAAATAATTTTGTTACTATAGGCATGAAAAGTCCAAAATTTTTTAAAGACATCTTTTATCTTATAATAAAAACAGGTACAAACTAATTCCTCAATAAAAGTTTGTAAGACCAGCCACAAAGTTTACTCTAAATATTCTACAAAATTTTTTATCAAATTTTAACAATATGGTATCAAGACTTCATAATAATATCAACTATAGTGGAGACAGCCCAGTTTCTAAGAGTTTAACTATTTTCAGCACTTCGTATTTTTTATGTTGTATACTTTGGGTCATATTTAAAAGATATATTCAAATCCTGCAACAGAATATAAAGAAATACTTTCCAGGGCCAAATGTAACCAGAGAGAATTAGAAATATATTTGTCTTTTTTCTCTCAAGTTGTAATATTTAGCCCTCCATTTTTGAGTGTGAAATGGCTGTCGATCCAATGTGATGAGCGCTGAAAGCAGTCTTCAATGAGAAATCTCTCCATAATGCTGCCGAATGTCAGATCTGTGCTAATCCTGATGCACACAACCAGGAATAGCCAATATAGCATAGTGGTTAAGAGCATAGATGCAAAGCTACACTGCTTGGGCATCTATTCTCTTAACCATTTTTAAGTTATTTAACCATTTTTCTGACTCAGTTTCCTCATTTGTAAAATAGGAATAATAACAGTACCTATACATGGATTGTTGTGAATATGAAATGAGTTAATATATATAAAGGCCCTAGAAAAATGCCTGACATATGTGATATACTAGGTTTGCTATAACTTATCTGTCAAAGCCTGCAGATTCTTGCTGACATCCTTAGTGTCCTAAAATTATTTGTTAGGATTTTTTTAATTGAGTAGAAACAAAGAATAAGAAAGGAAACTAGATGTGGACCTGACCTCTGGCTCAAGATTGCCACGATAGAGCCAGATAGAGATACAGATTGCAGCCAGCGTTAACACCTCTCACTGATGTGTTTGTCTTAAATTATATTTTATTGTTATAATTTAAAACTTAATTGAGTTTTTAAAAATTTCAATCTGCGGTCCATAAGTGGGCCAAATGCCCCATTAATCAATTTAAGGATGCTGGAGCTTTGCAAAACACTGTATGAACAATGACAACGAGGGTCATTGACTCAAAACCCTAAGCATATGGAACCATTGCAGGATTTAGGAATGTCCAAACTAGGAACAGACTTGGAGGCAATGCTAACTGAATTTTGTTACCTTAAAATGTGTCGATCCAAGAAATGAGATTTGTCTCATGAGGCCCCACAAAACAGAACAGAACTATTGGATCAAGTGAGGAAGCATCATGGCTGAATACGAGAGAGAACTTTTTAGTAATCCAAGCAGTCACAACACAAAAGGGACTGCCTTGGGATCTGCCTGTCACTGGGGGCTGGCTGCAGAGATCTTACAACCAAGGCTTTTGTAAAAGGAATTCAAGTTTGAGTTTGGACCCAGTTCCCTCACATCATAACTGGATGCATAGAATCTCAAAGAAGATTATGGACTGTTTCATAGATTGTGCCTTCCACGCCATGCATCCTAAATCACGTTCTTTTTATACTTGCATGTGAGATTCGAGGGACCTGGGTTCTGTTGTTTGTTACTTTCTGTAAGACCTTAGGCTGAGAGAGCCAGTGTCCTCAAATTATTCATGTAAAATCCCCACTGTGCTGGTCACATGGAGGATATAGGGAAGTCTGTACTGGTGATCTTGCTAGTGGTAGGGAGGGCAGTGGTGGTGGTTCTGTTGCTGCTGCTAACATTATGAATCTGCTGTCTCCTCTACACTGTCTTCCTTGGAAGGACTGAAGTCCTCCTTGGTTTGTTCTTAACAGTCAATCCATTTGTTCTTTCAGGCCGCTGTGCTCGCTGTGGAGAGAATGTAGTTGGGGAAGGTACAGGATGCACTGCCATGGATCAGGTCTTCCACGTGGATTGTTTTACCTGCATCATCTGCAACAACAAGCTCCGCGGGCAGCCCTTCTATGCTGTGGAAAAGAAAGCCTACTGTGAGCCCTGCTACATTGTAAGTTCCAGATTTGTTCCTCAGGTGCTTTGCAAAGATGTCTGCTTTGGCTGAATGCCAATCACTCCAGATAAAAATGTCAAATCTTTTTTTCTCCTGAGACTTTAAAATGTGTGTGTGTGTGTGTGTCTGTGTGTGTGTGTGTGTAAATTAGCATATTGTAATTTTTTCTCCATATATCCCCATTCATATGAGGCCAGAAAAATACACTGGGGCTGGGACTGCCATTCAGTTAGCTGGGAAGATCATCAGCCTGTGGCTTTCAAGCATGTAAGTACAACCTAGTGTGTTCTTCCCTGGAGCATCAGACTTCCAAGTAGCTGAGTCACACCTCATATATTAGATCGCACCCTGCATTTCAAGTCCCGGTATTTTCAGGGAAACTTTGTAGGATCTCCAGACATGTCAGTGTTCCTCCAAACTGCTGGACCCTTTGAATCGCCTTTTATTTACCCAGAATGTTGCTTACCTCTCTTATCCAGCAGGTTTTCAATGGTGCAGAGAAACCCTTTATCGTAGAGCATCTTAAAGAGAAATGAATAGTAATGCTGACTGAGCTAATAATTCTTTTCTTTTACTAAAGAACACAATGACTATATTTTAATGACATAGCTGAGTGACTAAAAAATAAGTCACATTATCTTAGCTTTATTAAGGCTACTTAATCTACATATTAAGCTATTCTCTCATAGTGCAATTTGACAAATTAACACCAACTTTTTAATCTAATGTAAATTTTTTAGTATCCTTCTGCATGATTTTAATCTCTTTGTTTAACAGATGTTAGTGGAAAAAGTAGCACTTTCTTGCAAACCCAGAAAAGAGTCTCACTGTCAGTACCCAGGAATTTCTACATAAACGAAGGCTTGGGTACAAGATATTGAGAGTTATACATAGCTTTGCAGATTCCCAGGGTTGGAGTTTATTGAAGAAGTTTCTGGCCTGGTTGATATTTTCCCATAACATGACAGCTCTAATTCATTTTATCCCTGGGGTCTGTGGCACAGATCTGAAAGTTCTTCGAGATTAAGAGTTTGTAGGATTAAATATAGTTTTGCATCTCCTAGGTTCAATTTTGTTTCATTTTCTTCCTAAAGGCAACTTAAACACATGTAGCATCATTATAAAGCCATATAATTTGAGCTGGGAAAAAAATCTTAAGATTATTTGCCTAACTTCTTTCGTAGTGAGAATACAGAGATGTAGAGAGGGGGAAAGTAACTTTGTGTGCTCTATCATCAGCCAGTTATTCATACCCCTAATCCCATATTCTTTGCAAATATCACATGGTTTTAGTTTTTCCAAAACATAAAGACAAACACAGTAATGTTCTTTTGATCTGGAATGAGCATTTATATATAAGGGAAAGTCTAGTAAATGAAAGCTTACGTCTTTAGGACAATAAGAATATTTCACCTAGCCTGGGCAATATAGCAAGACCCTGTCTCTACGAAAAATAAAAAAAATAAGCCAGGCATGGTGGCACATGCCTATAGTTCAGCTGCTTGGCAAGCAGGAGGATCACTTGAGCCCAGGAATTTGAGGTTGCAGTGAGCTATGATCATGCCACTGCACTCCAGCCTAGGCAACAGAGCATGATCCTGTCTCAAAAAAAAAAAAGAATATTTCAAATATCACCATTTGAAATCTTTATTGAAAAAAGAAAGGCATTACATAACCCCCTATCTTTTTAAACAGACTATAAGGACATTCACTCACAATGGCTTAGGACCACCACTACGAAATTATTTGCTGCTATCAGCTATAGGACAGTGATGTTAGCAGAGTCTGTAGAGGTACCTAAGGCTGTTTGTCCTTACATTAACACTAAGTAACACAGACTGCTGTGCTTTTTATAGCTCTTGTTTCTATTTCTCATCCCTTTTTTGACTACATTGTCAATTCTTGCTACTTTAGTGATGCTCCCCTGGCAGCCTTCTTCAGTTATCCTTTTTATTCCCTACCAGCTAGAAACAATATAGACAATATTGGGAAACAATATAATAGGGTGGGAAGAACATGAGTTTGAATTTGGTTCTACCACTTAATGTTTTGTCTCCTTTGGAAAGTTACTTGATCTTTCTAAGCCTCAGTTTCTTCATCTATATAATGGGGCTGATTGTAGTATGTCCCCCAAAGGCTCATGAAAAAGAAATGAGGCAACCTTTGTAAAGTGCACTTGGCCTTGCTGAAGAAACAGTAGTGTAGTAAATGTTATTCTGGGATTAACTTTAATAAGATTTCTGGACCTATTTAATATTTTTGAATATGAGAACCTTACACATGGGCAGTGAAATTCACTGGGCTTTAGGAATTATGGTAACCTCTCAGACGTACCCCTCTCCCATTTTTAAGTGTTTGCTTGCTTTCCCTAATGTGTAATAAGACTGAAGAAAGTCTAATCTGACTAAATAATGGGTTTCTACAGTGTGTGGGCTCAAGTTTCAGTCTCCATTCCAAGCGTGGGATCTTTGTGATTCTTTAGGATGCCAGCCCATTCTGCTTTGGTTTCCTGTTACTATACTATGCTTAGGACGAGGAAAACTAGCTGGAAGATACTTAATCACATACTTGAAAGAGCTGGATGAATTCAGATAATGGAAATTCTTACTGTCCTTTTTCACTTCTTTCCCTCATAAGAACCTTTAGTCAAGACTTTTCTTTAATGAGATATATCCGTGATGACTCTAAAATATAATTTAATTCTTATCAGGATTTAATTAAGCTTTACTCAAAGACCCTTGTTCAGTACTGATTCCAGAGTTCAGCACAGCCCTCAAGCTCTCAGGTGGATATATTAGCACTTTAATTTCTTCTGAACTTTCATAAGTCCAATAAGCTCCACAGTAGAAATACATATAGGGTGGGAAAACTGGGAGAATAAAATAAAATGACTTTGTTTTTAAGATGTATGAAGGATAACTCTAGAACGGAGTATGTCTTTCTTAGAACCAAAGGCACTTTCTATGTGGTCCAGCAAAATTGCTCTATGTCACATTTTTGGAAACGGCTATCTAGAAGACATTCCATACGTAGCAGAGAAAACTTAGCCCTTGGCCATCAGTTAGTGTATCTTTTTTTTTTCCCATTGATGGAATCTGAATATTGAGTTAAGTATTTATGTGCAAGGACCACCCATGTTTGATACTGAGTCAAGGACTGAGATCAGTCTAATATAAATTAAATTTAATTCTGCCTAAATTAGTTGTTAATAAACTTAAGATCCTATTTAAGTTAAATATTTACATAATTTTGAGGGTAAATGTACTCATAATGTCTGCAGCTTTGGTTCAATAGTTACTAAAATTTTCCTATGGTCTCTCAAATTCTAATCCTTGTATGTTAGTAGCTATGATTGAACAAGTTTGATTCAGAATAGCATTGTAATTCTCTTTAATTATTTTACATTTGTTTTATATTTTTTATTTTTCAACCTAATGTAAATATGTATATAGTTTTCCATTGTTGATAATCTTCATGTTTAGATTTTTAGGTGTTTAGTTTTACGTTGTGTTTGCATACTTCATTTTAAAACCATTTGCCCACTCAAAAGGCATTGGGTATTTTCTAATCTTTTAGTATTGTAAATAACCTGCCTTTAGAAAGCCGAGTATTTTTTTTTTATTTTGAATTACATTTTTAGCATAAATTCATGGATTTATGTTACCAAGTCAAGTTTAAGGTAATTTGGAGAACTTTTGCTTTACCTTGTTAGATTACTTGAGAAAGATTTTTCTCATTTGTAGAACCATCAGCAATAATGAAACCATATGTTAAACTGTAACCTATCCCCTATGGGAGAGCTTTATTTATCTTCATTTTAAACCAATTTAAGAAGTACATTATGTCATAGTTATTTTAAGTTTGTATAATTATTGGCAAAATCAACAAGATGGTTTTCTACTTTGCTGATATATCTTTTAAAAGCTTAGTTTTGATTATTCTTATAGATTTGAATAAATGAACAGATTAAAGTTAAGATCACTAAAACTTCATTGGAAAGTAAAGTGATATTTTTTCTAATCCTAAATCTCCTGGTGTCACCTTGGGTAAGTCATTTAGCTGCTAAGTACCGATGTTCTAATTTATTAGAGAGAGAGCTTAATTTCTTCCCTGTCTTCAAAGATAAGGAATGAATAAGTGTGATGTTTTGTATATTATGAAATTATTTACTAATATGAAGAGCTTAATCTAATTAATAGCATTTTTATCATTGCTTTTCTCCCTTAGCATAATACGATACAATATAGAAACCCTCTAAATTTGGGGCAATTTCCTGACTGTAGTTGCCATGGAAATACCAAAATAAATAGATGTCATAGAAGGAATGTGAGTACATAATACGAGAAGAAGAGGTTGGTGCTTTGCTTAAGAAGATTTTTATGTCAGTATGAGTATGAAGGGCAGAAAAATGCATCCTGCTTATGTGTCCTTCTGCCCTTAATGAGACAGGCTTATTCATAGATTTAGCAAAAGAATTGCTGTTTTCTTCCTAGCATTGCCAAAGATCCTGGGTCTAGGGACACAGCGCATCAGAAATTCTCAGCAAAAGTCTGTTTACGAAATGGCAGCCAAGGATCCTCCCCTAAACCAGGGCTCTTACTCAGAGTGGATAGAATCCAACTCCTAACTCTCCAACAGTAGAAGTTGGTACAGACATTTTTATTAGTGTTGAAATCCAAGTGATTAAAGGGCCTCTGGAAATAGGAGGCCAACTCCACGGGAGACTAAACATTTTAAGGTACCTGAACTTGGCGCATTAGTGGCCAACACACTAGCAGCCTTTTGCTCCTTTATGTCACTAAATGGCTACAGTTAAGACATTCTAACTTTTCAGCCTGCATTAAAAGGCAAGTTTTTGTACCTCTGCAGGAGAGCTGTCCTTTTATATACTCAATCCTCTTAATAAAATGTTTTATAAAGCACTTATGGCCAGTGCTTGATGTAGGTGTTGGAAAAGGAACCAAGTCTCTTTTCTTAATTGCTTCTTTCATCTCCAAGGGGTGTTTGTCCTTTCCTCTTGGCTCTCCTTCTCTGTCACAATACACACACACACACATACACACACACACACTTACTTCTTCTTGATGTTTTATCATCATTTCACCAGAACTTTCCCAGGAAGGAGAAAAAAATGGTTCAAGAAAAAGAAAAATTTGTAAAACACCCTCTTGAAAGGTTAGCCATGCCACCTACTAGGAATAGTTATCTCTTCTGTTCATACAGCCCCTTACATTTTACAGTGCTACCGAGAATCTGTTATTACAGTTATCATACCTGTTAGAGCTCCCTGAAATAGTCAGTGGGGAAGATTATTAGTCCCATTTTGATGTTTTCAAAGAAAATAACAAAACAAAAGACCACAGTTTTTCTGACTTGCACTTTATTGCTGAGTCCATGCTACCAATCTGCAGTTAATGTTTAACTTTTTAAAGACATAAAGATCCTGACAGATCCCCACTACCCACATGTAAAATCATCTGTAATTATAGCTTTCTTGTTCCAAGATTTTAATTGATAACCACCTGAATCATGCCTTCGAGTATTACAGAACCTAAAATGCTGAAATTAACAGATTAAAAACTGTAAGCCCCTGTCTTTTCTTGAGCTTTTTCATGTTGCTCTCCCCAAAATGCCTCAAGGAAAGACATTATAAGGCAAAAAAAAAATTATAGTTAAAATATTCACAATAACAACTAACAGTTGTTTAGAGCTTTAACTTTTACAAAGTTAAAGTCTGAGAAGCTGACAGCTTGCTCAGTGCCATGAGCACGAGTGTCAGAGCTGGGACTTAGGACTTGACCCTGGCCTTTGCTTTTCAACTCCAGCTCTTTCTGCACATCCAAGAGAAATCACTGGGGATCTCATTTGTTGTTGCTAGGTTTCCTTTTTTCTAATTAATTTTTCCTCTATTACCATTTCTTCGTAATGTCAAGTTTTCAAAAAGAAAGTTAACCCAAACCCAAATTTTATGACTGTGTCTTTCACCTTATTTTTAGATATTTTAGAGAAATATTGAGCTTAATATAGTCTTTCGTATGGTAGTATTTCTTTTAGAAAACCTAAGTTTTTCAGTAGTATATGTTCATTAGAGAAAAATTAGAAGATAGAAGAAAAAAGGTATGTAATTCTTTCATCTAAATATGACAACAGTTCACTTTTTACTGCACACTCCTTTTCTACTGACATATACCTATGGGTATGGATAGCTGTATATAAATGTAATCATACAGATGTATCTATATGCATATAGATGTATGTGTGGTTACATACACACACATACACACACACACACACAACGGGATCATATCATAAATACTAATTAGTAACTTGCTTTTGTTATACAACAGTGTATCAAACTGCATGCTACAAAAAATAGTCTCTTTTAAATAGTCTATGGGCATTGAAAAAGAATATATATCACCTATATATATATTTCTGAAAAGTGACTCAAATAAATATCCCAACAGACAAATAAACTAATCCACATGAAGTGTACCAGAAAGCCAGAGCAAATAAAGTGGTAGTAAGCAATGAAGTAATAAAACTAGTGATTCAAAATAAGGAAGTAGGCAACGATGTAATAGTAAATTCAGACCAAAAGAAAATAATGTTAATAACCTGCTAACTACAATAATAATAGAAGACAGAGTATAGTTCAAAACAAAACTGTCAAATAGGGCAAAGAACATTATTGTATTGATAAACATCACAGCTCTCAATGAAGAGCATCCCTGAGCCTGTCTTCATTAAATATAATTACATGGAAATGCACAATACAAAAATACTGATGAAATATGAGATAAAAATGGCAAAAACAATATCCTTTATAAAGCTGTAACACATTTCTTTTGGTCTTTGACAAATCACTAAAAGGAATTAAATAATATGTCTAATAAGATTGATTTAATAAAAAATAAACACCGATCTATACAACCAAAGAGTTTCTATCTTCTTCCTAAATCTCCATGGAAGATTTAGAAAAACACATACCATGTGAAGTCTAACAGGAAATTGTGGACAGTTCCTATTTTGGCTGGCAGAGTTACACATAGTTGAGCAGTAAAACAAGAAATGTATAAATAGATAAATAAATAAACACATTCTTAGGTTAAAGAATGTTAGAAAGTAGTGACGATAATAACACTTCATAGAAATGAGAATGAGTTGTAGCCAAAGTTGAATTCCAAGTAATACTGGTATCATTAAGCGCAACAGGAAAGAGTGCAAATATATTAACTTATAAAGCTAGAAAAGGACAAGATAAACAACCTAAATGAAGAAGAAATTCATTCAAATAAAATGCTATTGATAAATTGAAAAATACTAGAATTTCTAGGTCCGGGAAATGAATTTTTGAAAAGAACAATAGAATAAACATGTGATGAAGATAATTAAAGAAATTATAGAAAATTAGGAGTGGAAAAGAAGTTCTTAGCATAGGTATAGAAGACATTTTAAAATTATTACACTTAACATTTTATGAGAGGCTATTTTCTGTGCAAATCTAAAATACAAGTGAGAGAAATGTGAATAGCCTCATAAACATGGAGGAAATGCAAAACTGCTACTTGAGAAACGCCCAGAAAATTTCACTAATAGGATTTTTCACATCTTCAAAGAGCAAGTGATTCCTGTGCTACTTCAACTTTCAGAGCCTAGCAAAAGAAGAGAAGCTTCCCAAATCATTTTATAAAGCCAGCGTGATCCCAATAATAATACCAGACCTAAGTTACCCCAAGAAGAAAACTCTTTCACAAATGCAGAAATCCTAAACGAAATATTAGCAATTGAATACCACATAATAAAACATTCCAGTTATTCCATTTGCAATGTTAGGACAATATTGGAAATCTTTTAACATAATTCATTATATTGGTATATCCAATTTTTTAAAAAACTAGTTATCTCCATAGATATTTTTCTTTAAAAGTGAATTTAATAAAATTTATCACACATTCTTATTGAAAAACAAAAACAGTGGCTATAACACAAAACACAAGCTTTAAGCTCTAAGTAATATATACATCTCAATTATAACATATTTCTAACATATAAAGATGTTAAGCATAATGATAAAGGTCCATGTACTCATTATCCAATTTAAGAAGTAAAACGTTAAAAATTCATTTGAAATCCCTTAGGTTCTCCTCCCTGATCACATTCTCAAAACTTCCATACAGAGATAGCTGCTATTCTAAATTTGTTTTTTATCATATCCATGCATTTCTTTATATTTTTAATACATATCTCTAAACAACATATAGTGCTGTTTGCATATAGTGTTTCTTAATTTTAAATAAATGGCATTGTGTCATTTATATTTTTCTGAGACTTTTCCACTCAAAATTTTAAGTATATACAGATATTTACAAATGATTATTCTTCTAGAAAACTTAAAAAATTCTAAAATATTAGAATGATGAAAGTTGAGTAAGCTAACAAAATAAAAATTATAATCTTAGGTTTAGAAAATATAACAGGAAAAAAATTCATACACAGAAGCAATAAAAATTATAAAATATCTAGGTAAAACTTTAAAAAGTATAAGTGATCAAAGTGAGGAATGCTGTAAAATTTTGCATGAGTAATTAACTAATGAACAAAATGATTTGGGGAAATACTTTGGAAAGCAACATTTTCGTGGGGGAATGAATAGTTACTATACTGTTCTTTGCTAATGGTATTTATGTAGCTTCCTCCCACCCCCAGATAGCCTTTTGCTAACCTTGATTTCTACTCACCACATCCCTGAGGCTCCAAGGCGGTACTTACTAGTAAGGAAAGTGAGGTATAGACCTCTAAGTCGATGCTCAGAACAGCAAAGAGGCCTAGGTGAGCATAACCTTTTTTTCCCAGTTCGATCTCAAACGACATTAACTGGTGTTGTCATAAAATCAGAGTGCCTTTTAAGGACCAGAAGGAACCTTAGAAATTTAGTAACATCATTTTGTAGCTGAGAAAACTAAAGCCCAAGAAAGTTGGCTGATTTGCCAGGGGTTATATGGTTTATTCGTGGCAGAGGCAAGACTAGAAAACATGAGTCTTGATGCCTTCAAATAACTGCTTTCTTTGGGATTGGTTTGAGGGGTTTAAACCAAATGTGGCTACAGGTTCAGAGAAACATCCCTAGAAAATGCTGGAATCAGTAGATTCTGGTTAGGGAGTATAGAAATACGACGGTGTCTGCTTCAGCCCTAACCAGAATGAAGGGTCTCAGATTTCCAGGTTAAATACCTCTGAAACTTTATGCTAGAACCTTCCCACTGCCCTAGTTTGTTTATTTTTAAATCAAGCATGAACTCACCACTAGATGTATGCCAGAGTTTGGATGAATGTCAGCATCAGGCCACTGTAATAATGGTTTAAGATTATTTAATCCCATTACTTATACACTTCATTAGGCTGAGTGAATTGTTGGCAGTGGTTCAGTAAACTTCCTTCTTTAGAGATAAAAGGGTGGAAAGAAAATAGGGAAGGAGTCTATTCCTTGTTTTCTTTCATATTTATCTTATAATTCTTAATGGATAAAGGAATGATAATTACCCAGCTGTAGCGTGGGATCTACGTTAGTAGGGTCTTCTAAATTGCTCTGCACCCTGAGAAGGAAGAAATGGCAAGAAATGTCTATAACCTTATATTTTCTCTTAGAAGAAAAAAGGTTAGGGCAGAGCGGGGAGAGAGAGAAAAAGAGAGACAGAGAAAGAATGCTATAAAATCAATCTTAAAAATATACCTCAAAATAAGTTTCAGTATTGTAGGAAAGATATTCAGTCTTTCACTTAGGGGGCCCTAGTACAAGGCAGCAAATAATTTTAAAGAAAGAATATAAAATTTAAAGTCAGACCTGGTTCACATCCAGCTTGACCAGCTGCTATTCTGCATTCACCCCATTTCTTTTAGCTTCAGTTTCCGCACATTTGGAATGAAAGTACTGTTTCTTACTTCACATGGTTATATGGTTAAGCGCCTATTGAGAGAGGACAGGACTGAGCAAAAATCAAGGTGGGGCTGTGAGTAGTAACAACTACACCAAGGCCTAGCTCAGGGGACATACATACATACCAAATCTGCAGAGAATTTTGCCTAACTTGACTCACCAAAGGGCAGTTGTAAGTCAGCATTTCAGTCTCTGGAAGGTTACCTGCATGCTGCTGATTAGAGCTCATGGAGTCTGGTGGATGGCAAGTCATGACACCCTGGAAGACTGGTTTTCCCAAAATGTGTCAGAGGTCATCTGCTTTGAAATCACCCTCAAGTCTTCATCAAATAAGTAAAGTTCTGGACCCTTCCCCAGAATTTCTACACAACGAAATAGGAACTTTACATCTTTCATAAGACTTTTGGGGCGGTGGGCAATGGGAGGGTGGGTTCTTATGCATATTCAAGTTTGAGGTCCATGTGTCTGTACTTCCAGCCCAGCCCATACAAGAAGTGGCCTCAAATACTGTTTCAGTCTTATCTTCCATCCTCTCTCCTACACGTTCTTCTCACAACGCTTGACCAAAGTGGACTCTTCCCCTGGACATTGGTATCTGTGGTTTCTCTGTGCCCATGCTGTTGTCTACCTGGTGCCTTTTCCTATCTCCATCCTTTAAAGATCTGTATCAACCAGCCTTAAAAAGCTTTCCTGAAACTCCCCCACTTGCATGTAGCCTTTCCTGAACATGCAAGGTTTTTGTTTTTATTTCCCTCATAGGATCTAACCTTACTACGCTGGTAGTATAAAGTCACTGGGGTCCTTGGCAGACTCCTTTACTGATATGGACCCCTAAAGAGTGTGTGAGAGAGAGGGGTGAAAGGCCACATGTGATTCATTTTTGTCTTTCCATAGTGCTTATCACAATAGCGCAACAGTGCTGCTGCTGCTTTGACAGTCATGGGGCCTTGGAGGGGGACCTGGTGTCGCTCTAGATGCCAATGTCTCCTCACAGTCTTTGGCTCACATGTCCTTTGCCTGCCCTTTGGTGCACCTTGGACTTGAGACCCTGGGTGTGTATAAGAAGGAAGGATGAGAACTTGGCTCTAGAAGCCTATGAGCAGAGTCGTTGCTGAAATGTAAATATAAAAGACTGAAGGGAAAGATGTGAGAGTGAAGCCAGCTGTCTGGCTTCCAGCCGTAGAATTAGCATAAGAGCTGCTGCGCTGAAGGTCAGACACACAGACTCGCCCGTGACAGTGGCCAGGGAGTCTGAGTGGAAGTTCTCTGATGTTCTGATGACTTTGAATGAGACACGATAATTCCTTCCCACAGCCAGAACCTACTTAAAATAAGTTAGTAAGTAAATAAAGTGTACTTCCTAGATCTCTTCTTTTGCTCACCTCTCTGTAGAGAAAGGGGGTACCAGCTGAGGCTGACGTCATCTTTACAGCAAGGCAGGTGTTCCTTTAGAACACTTTGCAGTGACAAGGGCCTGGTATATTGTAGGTCTTCAAAGAATATTTGTATTTTTTAACTTCTAGATCATTTAATAATTCAGTCTCCCACATTTGCAGTATGGGGAAGTAAGATGCCAAGTGGATAGAGGTACTGGTCATTCTTTAAGCAACCTGAAAATCGTAAACACACATATGTGATGCCTTTTGAAAATATATCCACTATTTTTGAAAAGATATTAAGCATCTTCCACAGAAGTTATTTTTACTTTATGGACTCTTCCCTAATGTTAAAAGATACTTGAGGCAACTTATATTGATAAAGTTCATGGACTATGTTAGTTAAAATAAAACTGAACCTTCTAAAATATATTTCTAAAAAAATGAATATTTATAATTTTACTCTAGGTTAGGTAAAGAATCTAAATAAATTCTATTTGTTTAGCATACCACAAATACAAATGGTTCTTCCACAAAATGGAAAATACAAAATATGTTGGGGCCTCAGAGGAAAGAACTGAAGGGAAGGGAGTTTATGAGTATTTGGGGGGAAAGGAAGAATTCTACAAGAAAGTCTTCACAGAGGAAGAGGCCTGTACCCATGTGTCACGGTAAATCTTACTTTCTTTTAATGTCACATATTCATTCTTTTTCCACCCCCAACAGACAAGTAGGAACTGTTGTTATTCCTTTTTACAAATTAACAAAATCAAAGCCTAGAGAACCAAGGGCTTTGGAAAATTAGGTATTAGTGAAGGATTAAAGTAGAAGTTTGAGCTCCTGGACTCTAAATCTTAGCATCTACCTTGCCCTTAAATAAATGCATGGTAACAGATGGCCTGTCATCAGATAGGGCTTTTTTTTTTTTCTTTTTAATCAGCAAGGCTTATTTTTTCGGCTCTTAGGTCCCACCCAATTTGGTTACCACTGTTTTGAGAATCCTTTCCTTTGCCCTTCCAGCTGAAGAAAAGCAAGCACTTCTCTCTATATATTTTCAGAGCTTTTATCTTTGCCTTTGTTTTAATCTTTCACATTTGTTTTAACCCTTTACCATTTCTATTTTATATTAGTAGATAATCCCACACTCAGATGCATAGACCATGAGCTCTTTTAGGAGCAAGCTCATTTTTTCTGTTGTTGTTTGTGTCTTTTTTCCCTATCCACCTCCATCCTTTCCTCCACATTTCTCGAAATAGTGCCCAAAACAATACCTCTCACCCTGGGGAATATTTAGTACATTTTTAAAAAATGAATATATTAGTCAGCTTGGACAGCCATAACAAAAAAAACCATAGACTGGATGGCTTAAACAACAGAACTTTATTTTCTCACAGCTGTGAAGGCTGGAAGTCCAAGATGAGGGTGCCGGTATGCTGGGGTTCTGGTGAGGGCTTTCTCCCTGGCTTTCAGGGGGCCACCTTATCACTGTGTCCTCACACGGTGTGTGTGTGTTGGGAGGTGGAGACCATCCCTCTAGGGTCTTTTCTTATAAGGGTAATCCCGTCATGAGGGTCCCACTTTTATGACCTCATCTAAACCTAATTTCCTCCTAAAGGGCCCATCTCTCACTTTTTGGGTTAGGGCTTTAATATGTGAATTTAGAAGGGGACACAATTTAGTCCATAGCAATGAATTAGACCTTTGGCCATAGGTCTGTAAGTGAATCACAAACACTAATTAATGAAGTAGAGATTAGAATATCCTGAGTTTCTAGGTATAGAAGCTACATATCCAGTTATTTAACAGGGGTTCATTGAGCTTTTATTGCCTTTAAAGGATTTTGCTAGATATTCAGTAGGGCCTTTAAAACATTGTACAGTCCAGGTGCATTTTCCTTTAAGGATACATTTAACCTGCTAGATGTCATCTCATTTTTAAGACCAGAAAAAAAAAAGAAAAAGGCCTTGGTTTTTTAGAAGATTATTGTACATTCCTATTAGATCATTAGGAAATTGGCACAAGTGGCAGGAAGCCAAACTGGCCTGAGTCTGGCTGGGCAGCGTCTGTGGGTCATTCCAGCAAAGCTGCCGGAATAACGATGTGTTCTCCCATAAAGTGCTTTTTGTCAAAGTCTCTTTTGGAATTAACTCCTCATGCACAGATCGATAAACTTCACCAACTCGCCAATGTAATTAAGAGGTGCAGGTTAAACATTACTGTTAAGTTCAAAATAAAATAAAATGAAGAAGGTTGTTTTTGTGTAATTGTATAATGCTATGAGATTTTTCTCAAGGATGTTTCTGAGTTCTTATAGAGGAGAATCCTTGGGAAAAGTGAGTGTTTAAACATACTGCATCTTGCATATTTTTAACTGACGAGTGAACTATTTGCCATTTTAAGAGACGTTGAATGAACGAACTCCTGTGTGCAGAAGACTATGCTCAATGTTATGGGGGGAAACAAAGCAGCATGAGACTTACGCGTGCTCTTCTAGAGCCCCTAGATGACTGAGAGGTGTCAAGACGTGCAAACAGATATAATATAAGAAAAAGTAATCCAATTTACTTGTGAGAGAGATTCAGGCATTTGTGAGAGGTCAGAGGAAAGGGCATGTCTGTCTGAGAGTGGGGGGAGAAGAGGACCCCCTGCAAAAAAGGCCTCCTAAAGGATGCAACATTTGAGCAGGGCCTTGGGAGTAGAGTAGGATTTGATACGGGGAAAAGAATTAATGAGGATTCCAATTTCTAAACAATTATTTTCCATGTTGAACTTGATTACAACTTTTAGGATTAAAGGAAAAGAAATCAGTAAGGTCAGTAAGGATTTACTGAGCATTGATTATATGCACATTATTCTGCAAAAAATTCGGGGGTGGAAAAGTTTAAAAAAAAAAACCTTCCAATTTCCCAGCTTTTTTGCATAAGTAACAGATAGTCTTAGACTCTTCACCTTCCTCTGATGGCATCTCTACAAAGGCCACATTCCTTTGTCCCCGATACAAGAAAACCGTGTTGGTGCTGCCTTTCCTTTTCTAATAAGGTGGATGCTTAAAAGCTACCAAGGAAGCATTAAGCATTGCTAGGCAGTTTAAGTTCATTCTGCTGATAGAATTGAGTGGAAGTCAATCTATGTGCCATTAAAGCTGGGAAGAACTGTGAAATTTCTCTAACCTAAGCTCCTCTTTTTGCAGATTAGTAAACTGAAGCCAAGTAAAAGTATAGTATTTCTAGGTAAAAGAGAGCCATGTGAATTTCCTAAATTATATAACAATCAGTTTATTATTTGATGTTTATATTACATTTACATGGAAGAGAATGATTAGGCCTTTTCAGGAAAGAATAACTTGACTCTTAATTCCTTGTGTTACTGTTGGATGGTATAAGGCAACTTCACTTAATAATCTACCTGTTTTCCAGCTATGTTAATTATGTATCAATTAGCATTTACCACCTGTACCAATCGCTTGGCATAATAATACCTTATACTTAAATGCATATGCCCAAAGTACTTTTAGAGTTGTTTTTCATTTGATGTTCACAACAATCCCACAAAGCAGGAGTTATTTCTAGATATGAGAGAACTGAGGCTCAGAGAAGGTAGCCCGTATAGCTAAGAAACTAAAACAGGGCTCTGACATCCATTTTCTAGCTATGAGTCTAATTTTCTTACCTCTGCATCGCAGTTGCCTGCCTAAATGGTCTTTAGTCCATTGAAGTCCATCCAATAAATATTAACTGAGCATTGTCTATATTTCAAAGAATATAGTGACCATTGAGGGTATAAAATGGGAAAAGAAAGTCACCAGTCTTTGAGACACTCACTGTTTGAATGATATAGACAACCAAACAGATAGATGGGAATTTGGAATAAGTGTCAAATGGGTCTATCAGCTGTCTTTGGAGTTTTGGGGAGAGGGGTGACAAAAGATTGAGGGGCAGTTTTGTTGCTGTTTATCTAATCATGTCAGGCTTCTGTCTTCCCAGCTAGATTATAAATGTCTTACGATGCCTTTTGTCTCTTTGCATCCCCTGAGGCTCCTCAAAGAGGCCTCACACTCCACCTGCATTCTGTCAATACTTGATGATGATACAGATGATTTTTCCCCCTCTGGAGATATTTTCTGTTGACCCTTGGGTACAATAGGTTTTGCTGTTGTTTTTTTTTTTTTTTTGAGACAGACTCTTGCTCTGTCGCCCGGGCTAGAGTGCTGTGGCATCAGCAACCTCAAACTCCTGGGCTCAAGCGATCCTCCTGCCTCAGTCTCCCAAGTAGCTGGGACTACAGGCATGCACCACCATGCCTGGCTAATTTTTTCTATTTTTAGTAGGAATGAGTCTCCCTCTTGCTCAGGCCAGTCTCAAACTCCTGACCTCAAGCAATCCTCCTGCCTCAGCCTACCAGAGTGCTAGGAT
The DNA here is from genome assembly GCF_000956105.1 of Propithecus coquereli. NCBI lineage: Eukaryota > Metazoa > Chordata > Mammalia > Primates > Indriidae > Propithecus > Propithecus coquereli. The sequence goes on along the minus strand of NW_012133858.1, from coordinate 15,402,093 downwards.
TACAGGCGTGAGCCACCGCGCCTGGCCAGGTATAATAGATTTTAATTTATGAATTTTTAGTTAGCCTTTAAATATAAATGTAAGGAACATAAATAACTTTAAAATGAGATTAAGTAGTCAAAGCAGTAATGATGTTCTGTTTTAACCAGCTAATGCTCACCCATGATTGCAGTTTAGAGGGTTGTACTTATATGTACTATCCTCTTCTGAAGTCAGTGAATTGTTACTTTTAATAGGGGCTGTTAACACATCAAAATAATGTTTAATCAGGATAAAATATCCTCATTATTTCCAAGTATCTTATCATTACTGTTTCATTGATGTTTTAAGTGGTATCAAATATTCCAACGGTTTTCCACCAGGAGGGGATGGATTTCAGTGCATTTCAGTGGCAAAGAACAGCCATGTTTTCAAAATTATGGGGAAATGTTTCCTTATAGTGAAGTTGTGATTAAATTTCTGAATTGCACAAGCTTGGAATTCTGCTGCTGGATGCTTGCATTCTGTATTGCTTTATTTTGGTAATATATTACAACCAGAATATTTCCCAGCTTCTTTATATACATTTTATCGTTTCTGAAATCTTTCTTACTGGCAAACTTTGTGAACAAATATTAATTCTCAAATACACAAGAAATAAAGTGAAAATGGGGTCTTTTTTCTCATATTTCTAAAAAGATTTCTTTTCTGTAATCATTAAATTTCTGAGGTGTAATTCATCCAATTCTGCTGTAAATAGGAGTTCATTATAAAGATTCTCAGTAAGCAGTATCTCTGACAGAAGTGATGTTTTTGGTTCAGTTTCCCAGCATTTACTAAAAATTTTAGTGTACACAGTGAATTGTAAGGTAAATGAGTAAATCAGGCTTGATTTAGTGAACACCAAGACAAATACCCATGTGGACATACAAACACAGGCACATACTCAGGCCAAAGTCAGAAACTCTGCAATAAAACAAAGCTCCATTTACTCTGATATAAAAATGTATTCCTGCCATAAAATTATTTTTTGAATGGTATTACAGAAATTTGTAAGTAGATACTATCACTCTAATTTATCAACCAAATAATTTAATTGGAACAAGAAAAACTGTAATTTAAAGATTTTTGAGGGTGGTACTCGTAACAGTGTGTGTGTGTGTGTGTGTATGTGTGTGTGTTTGTGTGTATGTGGGTAGGGATGTATTGAATTTGAGAGTAATTTATGGAAAGTGCTGCCAGCCTGGTATTTCAAATGCTACACAATTTGAATTTAAACTACTCAATGGGATCATTAAGATTATTATGCATGTTTTCCAAAGAGTTTGAATTCAAATGACAACTTCAGAAAAAAAAAAGATGCCCTTTAGAAATTGAAGAACGTTATTGCACTTATAGAAATTCATGCTGTTTGAAGTAATTTGCCACCTTCCCTTCTGAAGAAGTACCTGATGATAGTGTGCTTGAGCGATAGGGATGTTGGAGAAACTGCACGTTGTAGATACATTCCCTTGATGAGTAAAACTGGATTGTAAAGCACACTTTATGGACGGGGATTATTTCATTTGGTACAATTGACAATAGAAGATCATGAAGGGATGTGTATCAATGTGGGACTGAAGCACAGATCTGATGATGGGAGAGTCTCACTGAGCAGTACGTGAAAGGCCTCTTCAAGCTCATCACATGTACCATTTGGTTCCCTTTCTATGGGTGGGTATTGGAATATGGAGGTCTTCTTTCATTTTTTGCCTGTTAACCAAGTGAACAATTTAGAAAGGAAACAAACAGAAGGGTCCTTACTTGTTTTTAAAAAGGAGTTTTTTGGTAATGGATTTTGCAAAGTAATTTTGCAATGGATTTACCATTGTATTTTTTTTTTAATAAGCATAGTTCCAGTGATGGGAAGTTTACCAGCTTTCAAGATAACTTTTGTTAAATTCTCTGAAAGTTATAAAGTTACTTCTTATTTTGGAAAAAAAGTCTATTTCCTTTCAACATCTACTCATTGGCTCACAGAGAAGTCAGCTAATACATCATGTGCTTGACAGCCTTTTAGGTATTTGAAGAAAGTTCTCAAGTCCATCTGAATCTTCTGTTCTAGCTAGATTCTAGTTCTTACATCCGTTTCCTGGCTGTCCTGGTATCAGTGTCTCTCACAGCCTGACCACTTTCTTCTGGATTGGTCCAGCATGTCAGTATCATTCTTCTAGTGTAGTGTGGAGAATTTCTGTTGGCTTAAATAAAGAAATTTACCTAATGGGCCATGTAGAACTTCATTTAAAAAAATAAGCAAATAAGAACAACAACAAAATAAGAAATTCCCGGGTTATATTACATTTTAAAATTGAGGGAAAATTTTATAACCCATTTCCTAAGTCTAGTGGAGTAAAATGAGGTTGCATATCAGGCCTTGTTCTCCTCAGTCTATTTTAAGCAAAAGTGAAATGAGATATATATCATTTTCTAACTTATATTAAAGTATGTATTTCATCTCCATCCAGGAGTAACTTACTCATTTCTTTACATCTTTAGTACTCAGAACTATCTCGGTATAGCTAGTGTTGATTAATCTTTAATTAAGAAACAATAATAACTACTTAATGCTCTCCTGTTTATCAAATATTTTCAATCTAAATTTGAGCCTGGTGAATAGGTATCATCTTTTTTATTTGAAAACAATATATGAGGAAATGAAGGCTCAGGGAGATTAAAGGACTTGCCCCAGAACACAGAGCTGGTCAGAGTATTTGAATGTAAAGCATTGTGGCTCTAAATCTTGTCATTTAGACATTAGCATCTGTAAGTCATCTTCCTGTCAGTTCTTGGATTCTGCCTGGAGAGGACATAATTGTAAATGGCTTGAGAGGAGGGGGAATTCTGATTTCTATACCCCTGTCAAAGGTGTTAATCAGATTCAAGGACTCAGTAAATTTGAAATCAAACCTTTGGGTCTAGGAGCTCTGAGAGCAGGATTTCTTTGGAGCATTGCATTATCTTGGTATCCAAAATGATTCTACAATAACATGTGAGAATGAGTATTCTGCGAAGGTCAGAACTGAGGCAGCAAATGGAACCCCTTTAAGGGTTCCCAACAAGAGGCTCACTTTGTATCCAAATCCAGAAGCACAAGTGGGAGAAATGAAGCTTCAGGAAAAAGGGTGACATTCCCAAAAGAATCAGCCGTGGAGTTAGGGACAGAATTCAAGCTCAGGGCTCCCAGTCTCTAGCCAGGTTCTCCAGCCAGTAGGACACGATCCTGTAGAAGCCCAGGTTTATGCTCAGTCTGGACTTTTAGTGAAAGTCTACTGCTTGTCTTTGTTTCTCCCTTCTGGGAGAAAACCCTCCTTTCTGCCTCCCTGAGTGTGCAACCATCGCTCCGCATCCATCCCACCTCAGAAGTGCCCCCTCCGCCACATTCCCATCATACCATTCTGCTTCTGGATCCATAATCTTTATCAGACGGAGCCTACTGTCCCTTTCAGAAGGCTCCAGAAAATTTACATATTTGATCAAGTGTTTCCATTACAACAGCTCTTTCCAGTAATCCCAGTACTGGGCAGCTGATTCCAGTAATGGAAGAGACACTTTCAGCTGTTAGGCAATGGATCACACTTTCAAAGGAGATTGAGCAATCTCTGCGTCAAGTTGTATTTAGAGCATGAATCTGGATGCCAAAAGGCCCTTCTGGACTCAGACACCAGCACTGGAAAGCTTCTGGGTAAAAGGGAAATTAGACTGCTCTTGTGTGTATTCTTTGGGCAGAACCCATTGGGAGAAATAAACAGGGTTTCAGGTTTTTTATTATGTAAAATGGCTATAACAATACTTATAGAGGTTTTGCAAATATCAAAATTATATTTGGGATAGTGGCTAGAGTCATATGTGGGACATAGCCCTCAGCAATATGTACTATATTAAAACAAAGGTAGATACATGAGAAATACCCAGCATCCTACCACTGAAGTAAAGGGGCAGAGACTGGATGATCACTTCTTAAGGATGCTGTGGACAATACTTTTGTCAAGGACAAGGGGTGGAGAAAATGACCTAATGGTCTTTCCAACATGAAAGTGAAACACAGATAAAGGACCTCTTTATACATGGATCTCTTGACATGCTTGCACCAATGCCCCACATGGTATATCCTGTTTTCTTGTAAGAGTATCATAGTTCTTCATTTGCCCAGGATGGAAATAATATAATAATACTTGCCACTGCTTATTACAGTTGAAGGAGACTTGAATTCATCTGCAATTGCAAATTCATATCAGAAAATATCAACATCTAAAAATCCAAACTCAATATCTATGACATTCAGGACGGTCCTTGCCACTTGGCTCAGTCTCCACATACCTGAAACCTACAAGGCAGTGTACTGAACTCAGCCTTTGAATTGAAGAGAATAAATTTGAATCCAGATTCTGCTACTCTCTACTTTGTGACCTGGATCAAGATTCTTTGGTTCTCTAAAGCAAGGGTTTCTTTTCTATAAAAGGAGGTACTTACCATGTTGAGCTACTGAGAAGATTAAATGAGTACATGTGGGTTAAGTGCCCAACACCATGCCTGTCTCCTAATACATGTGTAATAAATGCTAGCTGTTTTTACTGAGGTTCACCCTGAAGACACCTATCATATCATACCTTATCTGGCAGATAGATTATAAATGCAATTCTTTGCCCCTCTCTCCTGACACACCCTCCTGGCAGTATTCTAATCTGGATGAACGCAATCTCTTATCTTTTGCTTGCCAAAACGGCTAAATGTTGCTGGAGTAAAACACACAGACAGGCACGTTGATATCATTATAAGTTGTGACCAACCTTGATCTGGTCACCAACCCCACCCACAGCCAACATTCTTACACTCGCTCTCAACTGGTTCATGCATTCTTCACTCCATCCTGATTTCTATCTCTCATCCCTGTTCCCTCCTTCTCAAGGGATGACCTTGCCTCATTCTTTGTAGTAAAAATGGGAGCTACCATAAGAAACTCCCTCAGCTTCTTGTATCAAATTTGTGTCCATCCTCTCTGTCCCTTAGTGCCCATTAGATTATCAAATGCCAATTGGTCTACACATGTCTCTGATCCCTTCCTCCCCTTCAGGGCCCTCCCTCCATAGGTCATCCATTCTCTATCCTACATCTTCTGCCTTTCCCTCTCAATTGGATTCTTCTCATCAGTGTGCCCTGGCATGGCCCATATTTTCCCTCCATTGACTCCACAGCTCCCTCTGAGAAGTGCTGCCCCCGTTCCCTGCCCTTGCATTCTGTCTTCCTTCCTGCCCAGGCCCTATGTTGGTTGCCCTGGCTGAGACATCTGTGACTTCTATGTTGCCAAAAACTATAGGTCTATATCAGTGTTCATTTAACATGATATCTCAGTGGGAGAGGGGCAGTCTTCATCCTTAAAAAAACTCTCCTCACAACTTCCTTGGCACTCCCACCCTCCTGGTTTTTTAGTTATGTACTTCTCGGTTTCCTCTGCTGTCTTGTGCCCTTTGATGGCCTCTACATTATGCAGTTTTCCTGGGCTCCTTTTCTTCCTCAGTCGTCTCTCTAGTCACTCTTGTACCTTCCCAAGCTTTTAAGTACCATCAATATGCTGACATATCTTAAATAGCTACCTGATGGTATCGTTACTATCTTTTATCTTAGCCATTCTGATAGGTTTGTAGGGGTATCTCACTATAGTTTTAATTTGCATTTCCCTAATGGCTAATAATGTTAACATCAGTGTGGGAAAGGATGTGGAGAAACTGGATCGTGCATATTTTGCTGGTGGGAATGTATTATAAAATGGTACCACTCTGGAGAATAGTTTGGGAATTTCTTTTAAAACTAATCCTGCAACTACATATGACCCAGCAATTGCACTCCTGGGCATTTATCCCAAAGAAACGAAGAATTGCATATACTCAAAAATTGGTTTCTAGCAGCTATATTTGTAATAGCCCTGATCTGAAAACAACTCAGGTGTCTTTCCACAGGTGAATGATTAAACTGTGGTACACACTTACCCTGGAATACTATTCAGCAATAAAAAGGAAGAAATTATTAGTGCACACAACAATTTGCATAATCTTAAGAGCATTATGCTGAGTGGGAAAGACCAATCCCCAAAAGGTTATATACTGTATGATTCTATATATAACAATCTCGAAATGACATTGTAGAAATGGAAAACAGACTAGTGGTTGTCAGGGGTTAGGGGCTGGGAGTGGGGAGCAGATGTGATTATAAAAGGGCAACAGGAGGAATCACTGTGGGGATGGAACTACTCTGGATCTTGGCCAAGATGACAGATACGCGGATCTATACATGTGATGAAATTGCATAAATCACATACATGCATGTGTGCACACACGTACACAGACAAATGAGTACAAGTGAAATTCAGGAAATCTAAGATTGGTGGATTATATTAATGTAATATCCAGCTGTAATATTTTACTATAGTATTACAGTGGTATTGGAGGAAACTGGATATAGGGTAAATAGGTCTCTCTATATTATTTCTTTCAACTTCATGTGAATCTACAATTATCAGAAAAATTTAAAATTTAATTTGTAAAAAGGCAATTTTATCCTTAAAAATTCCTACATTAACTGAAAAAATCAATTAATAAAATATTAATTAAAAATGAAAATTATAAACCCTTCCACAACTTTGCATCTCCCCCCGACACACACACACACACACACACACACACACACACACACACATCTAAGCTTCATTTTCTCTGTTCTACTTACAATTCAGCTCCCTGCAATCCGGTTTCTATCCCCATCTCCCCATTTACAACACACTCCTCAACATCGCCAGTGACCTCTTTGATGCTAAGTACACTGAAGGCTTTTCAGTCCTTATCTTTCCTGAGCCCTTGCAGCATTTAAAGATGTTGACACTATCTTTTCTTGAAATATTTTTTTCATTTAACTTCCGTAACACCATACACTCTGGGTTTTCTTCCTACCACTATACACAACTTTCCATTCTTTTCAATAGATTTCCCTTCGTTTCTTCATTGCTTAAATTCAGTATTTTTCCTAGGTTCTGCCCTAATCCCTCTTCTGGTCTCAATCTACACTCCTGAGTGATTTCATCTGCTCCCATGACAACAAATATCATCTGTGTGCTGAAAACTCTCTGGCCAAGATCTGCAGCCTAGATCTGTCTTTGAGCTCCAGACTACATATCTGTCAGCTTAGCAGACAGTCTTGTAAATAGGCTCATAGGGCCACTAATGCAACACTTTCAAACAGAACCCAGGGTTTCCCCTTTAAAAGCAGGCTCCTCTCCGTGTTCCTATTCAGTGAGTGGCACTGCCTAGTTGCTCTAACCAAAGACATGGAGCTGTCCTGGATTCCTGGTTTCAATCTCTCCTCTTACCCACTCGTTAACCCATTTATGATATAATACTGTTGCTTCCTTTATAACTTTCTTCGTTTATGTGGCAAGTTCCTTCAAAGTCCTTCAATGACTTTTCATTAGCTCGAAGAAAAAGTTCATACTCCTCCAACTAGCATATAAAAAGCCTATACCACACATACATGTGTGTGCAACCTGGAAGCAGGGAGAGTATCTCTTACATCTGGGGTTGGTCAAATACTTTTCTTTCATGGAATGCTTAACTTTCCTACTTCCATCCCCATCACCTAGCCAAGAATTATCCTCCTTCAGGCCTCAAATTAGACATCACTTTTCCCTCAAGAGGACATGACATTCTTGTACCTTATCCTCCCCAGCATCCTGTGATAGCATCTTCTGCTTTACCCCATCTTAGCATTTAGAAGATTGTATTTAAATTACCTATTTATTTCTCATGTATCCCATTAGCTATAAATTTTCCCTAAGGGCAGGAATGATATCTTGGTCCTCATTGCATCCTCTAGTAAACACTCGATAAATGTTTTTCGACTGAAGAGTTGTACTGAATTGAACAAAGATGACATCACTGAGTACAAAACCCTGTGTGTAAGCACCAAAAGGGTGGCCGTGGCATAAATGATCATGTCCTGGCTAAATGGTTCCAGTTCCTACAACCCTGCTGCACAGCCCCTGATTTCTAAACCTTTTAGTCATTTCCTCTGAATCTTGCCCAGCGCTCTTTTCAATTTTTTTTTATTTTAACTTCTCTCCATCTCTCCCACATTGTATAGACCAGAATGAATCAGGGTCTAACCAACGCTGACTACAAGTGTTGCATCATCAGTCTTTGGAGCCCCTCTCAGTTTTTGTGGCTGCTCCCGTGCTTGCCGACTCCATCCCAGTAGACCTTGCTGATCCCCCAGTCTGTGGCCACTCTAACCTTAGTTATTATTTGACTGAATATGTTACCCCATCCGTAGTGAGTCTTCTTTTGTCATTGTTTGTTAACAGTTATTAGAACATGTCTGATTTAGTGGAAAGTATGGTGAGCTGAGAATCAGGAAAGCTGGGCCCACCTGTCTCAGTCACTGGCTAGGGGCCAGCCGTGCGCAATTGGCCATGCCTGTCCATTCAATTCGCAAAGAGCTACCCATGCTCCCTTCAAAGGGTCTTTTATTTAATGACAGCAAACATTTATCTCATTCTGTCCCACTGTGTGGCCAGATTATGCATGTGCAATGATTCAAAACACTCAGGTAAAAAAAATCTTTATAATTATGTGTCAGCTGGGCGCGGTGGCTCACGCCTGTAATCTTAGCACTCTGGGAGGCCCAGGCGGGTGGATCGCTCAAGGTCAGGAGTTTGAGACCAGCCTGAGCAAGA